>NC_137273.1:18792199-19339699 GCF_053477335.1 Acartia tonsa
ATCGGTGTTCCCCCTGATCTAGTTCAACCATATCTACTAGCAACAGGTATCTATCTATCTATCTCGCCAGCTATCTATCAATTATCTATCTATTAACAACAGGCATCTATCTGTCTATCTTCTAATTTATCTATCTTTGTAACTACCTATTTTTCTATATGTCTATATACATATCTATCTATTTAGCTATTTATCTATCTATTTATCTATCCATATTCCATAATCAATACGTTTCTAAAGCTCGGCTGCTATTCAAGAGAAAATACTGAAATTTTTTGTGAAGATTTATTATACAAATGAGCATCCAATATATAATTGACTTTGTCCGTCGGTCTGTCACTAAAACTAATTTGACAGGTTTCGTGATTTCTATCAATATATTCTTGATTTTTTTACCAATTAATATCCAGGTATAAACGGGCATGCCAATAACTGTACCATGGGACGTGCGAATGGAGGAGTTGCCCCCCAACTTGTGGGGTGTAGTGGGGCCCGGACCCTTCCCCGCCTTGGAGGGGGTGCAGGGGTGCTGAAGGAATGCTATCAAAATGGAGCTCTGAGCAATGATCATGTTATAGGTAAAGTTTGTTTTATTTTGATCTTTGAAGAAAAATTTCTATGATAATTAGGAACAATCTTATAGCTTAGAAACTCTATAATCATGCCAAAAAATACCCAAGATCATTTTACACATGATTCACACCTAATTATTTTAGATTTTAAAAAAGATTCCTAGGACAAATAAGCATGGCATCTCATTAATTTTTTTTTAAAGTAGAAAATATATTTCGCTTTATTCAAGCCTTCTCAATTCTATAAAATGATAACCATATTTGCAAAAATTCTTAAACATAAAACAAACTTCATACTAGTTAAAATTAATATAAGTTTGACAAAAAAAACAGGTTAAAAATATTAAGTACTTTGAAAAACAAAACCATAATTATAAAGCTTTTCTGTACCTATAAAAACCTTCGCTGTAAAGGAGAACCATACAAGTATATAAGGAAATTCAATTGTAATTGTAGCATTGAAATTGCTGTCACTTTATATATTTGTTAATGTTTGTTTGCCCTATTGTCTAATTTGTTAAAAGCTTCGCATTCAAGTATCATGTTTCATCTTTTTTATTGTGAGTAGCGAAGCTACTCTATAATTTTATTTGGCTGTCCGTCCATTAATCAAGCTGTCCGTGGGTCAGTCCGTCAGTCAGTCCATAACGTTCTTGGATATTTTTCTCAGCTGATATTCAAGAATGACGGCTGTTTTTTTTTGTTTTTGTTTAGAGATTTCCTATACCAATTAGCAACCAGTATGTAGCTTACTTTGTCCGTCGGTCTGTCAGTCACACTACAAAATATAAATATTCTTGATTTTAACAAATGCATCCATTATATTTTTGTGCTTCGCTACTTATGGATGTTGTCATCCTTGTTTTAGGTATAAGTTTGATATCAAACAAGAAGGATGGGTGTCAGGCAAATTTCAATGCCAAGAATTCTAATAAAAACAAAATTAATAGGTAAAAGTTTCATTACTTTAACTTTGACAAGAGTCTTCGCCCCTAGAGGCACTTGGGATAAGTGGAGAGGGGGGGTTAAGTCGAGCCTACTTTAAATAGGTAAGTGTGTTTCATTAATTTAACTGTATCTTTCGGCTTTGCCCCTAGAGGCACTTAAAGAAAGAGGGGGGCTCTTTTTCTTTGGGCGATTTCTTTTTAGAGGATTGAGGTACCCTTCCCCAAAATTTTTAAAAATCTTCCCTAGGCCTTAAATAAGCTTCACTGAATAGTTAGAAGATCTTAAGCGAAAGACAGTTAGACATCCCTTTACTTTTATATAAGGATAATAACTTTAAGAGAGGGCATGGCAGTAGAGTCTATTGATTGTCTGTTTGATGTTATTAGGTAAAGGTAATAAAAGGAATCCAATCAACCCCTCCCTCCCCCCCACCCTTTGTGTCTACATGGTGACAATCTAAAAACATCCAGGGGGGTAGAGGGAGGGGGAATGATATAGCTAGCCCTCCCCTATAAAAATTATGTGCACGCCACTCTTTACTAGATACACCTAATTTTCATTTTATTTGCCTATTTTAGATTATCATATGGATCAGAAACAGATACCACAGAAGAAAATACGATAGAAAAATACGCAACTTTACGCAGGTTTACCTATCTATCTATATCAATCATTTTATATATTAGTTTATATGCGTATCTTTCTATTAATCTATTGACTTTGAATTTGTCTTGCAATCTATAAATCTATCTTTTTTTATATACCTATACCTATTCTTATATACCTATCGTTCTATCTATTGCTCAATTTGTCGATCTACTTATCAGTCACGCTTTTAGTCTTTCTATCTAACTAACGATTTATCTATCTACTTATCTATACATCTATCTATAAATTTGTTTAACAATCTACAAATCTATAAATCTATTTTTCTATCTAGTCCAACAATTATTAAATTTCTTTATCTATCTATTTATCTTTTCAATTCAACTTACTATCTATCGTTTCAATTTTTCGTCCTTTCTATCTATCTTTATAATCTATCCATCTATTCATCTTATATTTATTAGATCACGAAGATATAGTAGTAGAGAAGTTTCCGAGATCTTAACTGACTCTAGCAGTGAGTCCTGCGAATCACTCGCTGAGTCAAGGGCTAAAGCGAAGGCTAAACTCACCAGAAGTCGTCATAAAAGGGCTAAACAAGCAAGGTTTGTGCAATAGGTTTTTAAATATATATGGTCAATCAGACACAATAGTAAATAAAACGTAAAGAGAAATTGCAGCAGAAAAGATTTTTCTTTGAATATAATTGCCTATGGCACCCCCAAAACGTCCTTGCCTATATGATATATAGATTACCCCCTAAACCCCCCCCCCCCCTACACACCAAAAAAATACCAAATAAAAAAGCTTGGACGTCCTTATATGCTAAGAAACTCTCTTTTTCAGGTTATACAAATCCCAAGGATCTCTAGACAATATTGCTCAAGCCGTCAACCAGAAAAGGGCTTCTTACTCCAGGTAGATAGATAGATAGGCTTACAGACTGACAGACAGACAAAATGACATAGAGACAGACAAACTGACAGAGAGACAGACAGAAAGACAATTTGAAAGAAAGACAGTAAGACAGACAGAAAGACAAACAGACAGACAGACAGACAGACAGAAAGACAGATAGACAGAACAGACAAACAGACAGGCAGATATATAAACAGATAGATAGATAGACTGACAGAAAGACCAACTTCGCAGTTTTGTAAACTTTAATGAACTTTCTGTTTCAGAGATCTTTTGGATCTGGAGGCTGTTCAACCCATCCTTTTATCATCCTCTACTAGTCAAGACGATGCCAAGGCATGCCCCTATATATTTCAAATAATTGATAGACAGATAGATAGATGGTCTATAAATTGACAAATATATTATAGAAATAAAGCCTGAGAAATCAAGAAACTGAAAAAATCATTATTTTCCTTATGTAAAAGTAATAGGATATATGTCAGTAGCTTCAGATATCGCTAACCACTGGACCAATATGGTTCTTCTTTATGAAAAATATTCTTATAGGTCCAATGAAGGTTTATATCTATCTTTGGAGAGGGTACCTCCTCCTTCTGAAGAGAATATTTTTGCGTAGCCATGATATAAATATAAACAGACAATAAAGTAGTTGCTAATATAGTTTTTTGGGCTCAAAAAGTAGATGTTGTGAAATATATCTAATAAGAAATATGTAGACCATTTTCTAAGGTGGGGGAGGACAACTGCCCCACAGCTGTTGCTGCCAAACAAAGATGCCACACCAATGCCAACAAATCAAGAAAACAAAATGGCGCCAAAAATAATCAAAATGGCGTCGGCGGTGCAACTAAAAATGGCGGGAAAGACAAAACTAACGGCAATGGTTGTTGTAGTAAGCCGCCACTAACGCCGCCCAAACCAGTGCTAAACAACGCAAATGCCCCGTTAAATTGGAACTGTGTAGAAATACCGCTGCTGCCGCCGGTAACGGTTGCCGCCCACCAAAATCACCAACACACGCTGGGTAGGAGTGGCCGTAAAACGGCGGTTACCGCCGAAAATGGCGGCGGGTCATCCGCCTCGGGACATTGTATTGTTAGAGTTTAATAAGAGAGGAATGTGATAATGACAGATAAATTAATCTACAGACAAGATTTTAGAATGCATGTACAAAGAAAAGGAAATCGTCAAAGATTAATTTATCAGCACTTGCCTTTTCCCTGTATTATACCTTCTGTTTAAAACTTTTACTAATATTAATCAAAATTTTGAAAAATTATGATTATTTATTGAAAATCGTTCTTCCTTGTAATTAGTTGTAATCTGATTTCTGTATGAATCAGAATCTCTTAGTTGTTGACAGATTTAAAAAAAAAATTTAACTATTTGACAAAACTTCTGTAAATTTAATTTATGTTATTATACAAATTATATATTTTATTGATATAGATTTATTTATATTTTTAGCAGAGCTACTCTAGAATTTAATTATTTTGTTTGTCTGTAAATCAATCACTAGGAAGGGGATTTAAAAGGTTTAGAAATGGCCCAGGAAAACTTAAAAATAAATAATACTTTGGGGTAGGGGGCGGAGTTACTGCGGCTGAAATTTTACAAAAACAGCACGGCTCGCTAAATAATTGCCGCTGAAGGCAAATTCAGCTACCAATATATATTTATTTTATATTTGATTTTTTAAAATCTAAATTGTAAATAAGAATTGATCCCTTTTTAAGAATTAAAAATTTTTATGTGATAAATACCTTAAAAATAAAATATAGAATAATAAATTGTTTTAAAATGATTTTGTTTATTATTAAATTTATTACAAAATGAACTATTTTTTTTCCATTGGTAGGGTTGTAAAAAGATTATAGTAAAATGATAGAGGGAGCATGAGCTATTTGTAACCATACTGACAGAGCGGGGACACTGTCCCCATTTTGTATTGGGTCTTTGAAATAAGCTAATAGAGTCGGAAATTTAAACACAGCCGAGTCCAAAGAAAAGAAAACAATTTGCTAGCAGACGTAAAAGCTCTGGATTATTCATCTACACTTATTTATTCTAACAAATTAATATTTTACAAAAATAAAGAATAAAATTTAATGTCGCCTACGTTAGGCTAACGAATGAGAAAACCTTATTATAAGAATTTGGAGACTAGTGTAATAAACAGCCCAATGTCCCCTCCCTTCCTGCAATTTTTAAAATTTGTTTCTACATACTTATGGTCTTATTTGTCCTTGTTTCTATGTTGACAGAAAATAAGGATGACAACATCCAAAAAAGCGAAGATCTAAAATCAAAAAGAAGGATAAACGAACTCTTGTAGAGTGTCAGAACTTAATAGGCAGAGCATTAACTTGTGAGTCTAAACAAAATTGTACACAAATTTGTTGCAAAATTATGTATATACTGGATACAGAATATAGAGATGCTACGCTTCCTAACTCGTACCTAATTGTGATAGTAATCATCATGTTAAGTTTGAAATCGAAAGAACAATTCTAACATGTCTAAACTAACAAAAAGAGCTAACCGTGACGGACTGACCCTAATTAAAGAAAAACTTTGTTTTTAAAAATGTGAAACACAAAGCACATAATATTTCATATAGAAGGGGTCTTTAGAGATAAATAACCATAACACAATCTTTTTCTTAGTAGCGCAGCTACTCTATAATTAGGAATGTCCTCAATTTGAACCATCTGAAGTAAGTTGAATTTTTAACTAGATTTCTAACTCAATCCTTGCATTTAGCATGAAAAAGACAGACGCATCAAACATTGAGACATGGGGTCTCTGTCTTTTCGATGCAAAATTATCTCGGATTGGGTTATAAACCTGCTTATGGTGTCTGCAAAAAAGTTCTTTACATTAAAAACCCTCAACATTATGTGGTCTATCTACAAAATTCCCCATACTTAAGACGGTTTAATCTTTTTTTTTTTAAAAAAGACAAACCTGTCTTAATCTATAATCTGTCCGTCTGTCTGTCTGTCTGTACGTCCATTAAGATCTTGGTAACCACTGAACCGATCGGATTCTACTCTTCAGGGAATATACCTACTGGTCCTGTGGTGGTTTTAGGCTATTTTCTTGGGGGGTGGGACACCCCACCCCCCCCCCAAAAAAAAAAAAAAATTTTTTTTTTACATTTTTTGAAAATCTCAGTAACTGCTTATAAATTGGGCTCTACCCTTCAGGGAATATACCTACTGGTCCTCTGGTGGTTTTAAGCTTGGGACACCCCAACCCCCCAAAAAATAAAAATATCACCACTTCCAAAATTTTTAATTTTTTAAAATTTTTGTAAACAAAAACCAGTAATTGGGGTGGGGGAACCAACCCCACTGCAACATGGGGCGAAGCCCCCATGAATCCCCCCCCCAAAAAAATTTTAATATTTTTTTTTAATTTAAATTTTTGTGTATGCGAACAACCTAGGTTTAATTTTTACGAATTGAAATTTTTGGGTATACGGCAAACAACCTGGGTTTAATTTTTACAAATTAAAATTTTTGTGCATAAAGCGCACAACCTGGGTTTAATTTTACCACAGAGTAATTAAACAAAGAATAATTTTTTTGAATATTTCTATTAAGGAGGGTTGACCTCCCATAACTATATAGGGCGAAGCCCCTAGAGGCTAGTGGCGAAGCCACTAGTTTGTTATAAAATATGCACTCTCCTGTTAGAGCAAAATTCTCCCAAATGGCTAGGTCTCGAGCTGAGGTGCTTTGGAGAGGTGAGTAGATTCACTAAAGAACATTATTTTCTAATTGTCATTGTTTGAGCAAAACTAAAATTGTATAATGAAAATTGTGAGCTATTGATTTTTTTAACACCCTTTAATTCTAGCATACAACTTTGTGATTATTACTTTCAAGTCCGTATTGCTATTTTGAATTTGCTGATTTTTTTTTAGATATTTTAACTATTGTTGCATTTTTGGAATGATAATTCTTAGGACGTCAACGGGTATCCCATATACTGTTTGTTTGTCCGACCTGTTGAGCTTCGCTTTTTATAGATGTTGTCATCCTTGTTTTATAGAAAGATATGAACAGTGAACACTATGCTATCTTAATATAATTACCTGTTACCTCGTAAGGGTGGGATTTTTCTTCAGTTTTTAAGTGATCACTGATCATCTAGAGAATCCAGAGCATCATCAGCGTGTAATGGGATGTGATACTCTTTCACCCAAGGATATTAGGTTAAGTAACATCCATCAGACAACCAATCCTTTGATTGCACGACTTTTGTCTAAGAAGTCCTAACTGTGCATGGTATTGAGTTGCACCTGTTTATGCGCCAAATTATTCTCCCTACTCTTACTATTCATGTCGTGCACCTGACATAGCAGCAGTAGGAACAATTTTTTAAGGCCCGAGGTTCGAACCTGTCACTTCCCCGGCGATGAGCGGATGCGCTACGTGTTAAGCCATTATCGCGGGTTATCTATAATATAAAGTAGCTTGATGTCTGTCCGTCTGTCTGTCTCTTAAGATCTCGGTAACCACTGAACCGATCGGATTCTACTCTTCAAGGTATATACCTATTGGTCCTGTGGTGGTTTTAAGCTATTATCTTGGGGGGTGGGACACTCTCAAAAAACAAAAAAAAATCCCCCTCCCATTTTTTTGTTTATGTGAAAGTTAGTTCACATAAAAATAATGGCAGCACCAGTAGTACTTATTTATTTTTTCTGTATTTCTTTTTAATTACTTCTAGGGGCGAAGCCGCTAGTCATCTTGATATAATAGTTTCTTTACAAGGATGTCAATAAAAGCAAAGCTTAACAAATCAGATATAAATTTGAAATTGTTCTGTAAACTATTCTGGTCAACAAAGTTATATCAACACATTCTCTTTTTAATTAGCTTAAAAACTTTAGGTAGTTTTATAAAATCTTAAATTGAGCTGTCAAAATATACAGCAGTGTCAAAACTTTTCCACCAATGATATTGATCTACATATAGGGTAATTTTGTTCATCATAATCTTAAATTGTCTTATATTTATTTAATAAGCACATTTAGCATTACTTCAAAAAAGGATGTCCAATGGGAAGGGGGTAAAGTGGTGATTACCCCCCCCCCCCAAAAAAAAAAAAAGAATTTAAAAAACTGAATTCCCCCCCCCACAAAAAAAAATAAAAAAGTTTATATGATATAAATAGTACCCCCCCCCCCTACAAATGAAAAAGCTTGGACGCCCTTGAGTCTTCAAGAAACATAAAACTACGTCGAATTATTATCATTTTAGACAATTAGAATAATGATGCTATTATTTATTTGATATTTTTTGTCTTTGGAAACTTGAAAATAAAAAGTAAGTTACCGTCTCAGTTATTTCGAGTGTAACTGGACAAAGTTTCTCAAAAATCAGCCATGTGACGTCATAATAAAAATGAGGGATAATCCATCTCTTTTCAATGGGTTTTTTCTCCCACTTCTCCTCTCATCTCCCTCATTTTTATGACGTCACATGGCTGATTTTTGAGACACTTTGCTCAGTTACATTTCGAGTCGGAGTATGGCCCAGACCGTATCATACAAAAGACGCAAACAATGGTACTACTACCATTAAGTCAACTGATTACCATGCATATTTATTCGTGCAACTGAAAGATTGGTTGTCTGGTAGTTGTTACATTTCAACCTTCCTTAATATTAGTAAGAACAAGGATGACAACATCCATAAAAGCGAAGCTCTGAAACGGTAGGACAAACGGACATTAACGCTTGTTTAATGTCAGAACTGAATAATCAGAATGCGAATGTATAAGAGTCAAAGCAAAATTGTAAGTAAATTTGTTGAAAAACTGCTTGATACAGGATAATGATTATGGACATACTTACATTTTTAGGACTTGATTATAGAGTTGCTTCGCTTATAATATTGTACTTTGTTGTCCCAGGAATCAGTATACCAAAAATCAGACCAATCGGATAATTAGGTCACATACAAATTTGTTGTTAAAAATGTAAAAAAAATCAACATGTTTAAAATGGACGTACGGACATTCTGGTAATGATTATAGAGTTGCTACGCTTTCTAACTCGTACCTAACTATTATAGGAATCACCATGCAAAATTTGAAATCGATAGGACAATTCTAACATGCCTAAATTAACGAAAAAAGCTATTTAAAAAAGTAAAAAAATCAACATGTTTAAAATGGACGTACGGACATTTTGGTAGTGATTATAGAGTTGCTACGCTTTCTAAATCGTACCTAACTACTAAAGGAATCACCGTGCAAAATTTGAAATCGATAGGACAATTCTAACATGTCTAAATTAACGAAAAAAGCTATCCGTGACGGACGGACGGACGTACGGACCGACCCTAATTATAGAAAAGCTTCGCTTTTAAAAAGAGATACTAATACGAGGAGGGAGAGGGGAATGATTTATTTGCTAGTGTCTTCTCCCTCTTGTGTATAATGTAGGTATCAATCATGTATAAAAGGGGTCAGCTGAATCTTATTTTCCGATTTTGTAAATATCACCCTCATCCTATACCACTAGCTAAAAAAGCTTCAAACTTAAAAAATGAAAAAGTAAAACTTTGAATGTATAATAAGTCGTTTAATTATTTATTTTTTTCTGGCTGAAAATAGCTTTTGCAAATTTGGATTGTCTGCCGTACAACTTCGGAAATTAGGGAACAAATAGGATATAAATTTTCAGTTGATCATAAATGGCGTTAAGAATGGTGTCCGATCATTTCCACATATTAGCATATCCACAAAAAGGATTCTACATTAATGGATATACGATTTACGTGGATTTTATGACAGGGGACAAAATTGTCTCCAATTTAGGTTGCTATCATGGACATTATTTATAGGTCAGTTTGTTGATACAGTAGGAGGGGAAGGGATGGGGTAAAGGGGGCGGATAGTTTTTTAGCAAGCTACAGGTTCCCCTATATCAAGTACATGTTCTGGTGTAAGATCCAAGTATTAAAAAATCTATTTCTACCTAATAATTACTAATTTTATATTATTTTATTACAAAGCTTTTCTATAACTAGGAATGTCTGTACGTTACAAGATCATGCTTTCTAATAAATTGTTGTAAATCAACAGATTTGAAAAATACTTGATCAACAACATATTTTCAAGGCGCATAATTTCTATTAGAACCCTTAGGCAAAGTTTGAAAATTTATGGGATGATTCTAACATGCTTAAATTAGTCATGTGGGTGGGGCCTAACCATTTAATACATACTAGTGGACACGCCACTAGAGGATGCTGTGAGTATTGGTGCAAAAAATGGGGACATGATTTCAGTGACGTCATAATTTTCTTTCCCGAAAAAGGGAAGGGGGGAAGAAAAAAAGAGATGGGAGAAAAGGGGGTTTTCCCCATCTCTTTTGAGGAGAATTTCACCCCCCCTTCCCTTTTTCGGGAAAGAAAAATATGACGTCACTGGAATCATGTCCCCATTTTTTGCACCAATACTCACAGCATCCACTAGAGGCACATGAGGGAAGGAAGGGGGGGAGAAGTCGACCTCCCCTTTCAATTGTATTTTTAAAAAGAATAATTGAGAAGGGGTGGTTGATTTTTTTCTAGAGGCAATTTCTCTTGACAGGGTTGTGGTATCCTCCCAGGACCTATGAAAAGCTACACGGTAAAGGAGAACCATATTGGTTCAGCGGTTAGTGAGATTCTTCGGTACAGACAGACAAACACAGATAAATAAAGATATATACCATATGTAATTGTATTGTATGTTGATTATTATGATGATTAATATACTATTGTCTTCAAATTTTCTTTATTAAATATTTGACGAAAAATTTGGCTTGTTAAGTTGTTTTGTTCTACTACTTTTCTGCTATTTTGTATGAACTCTTAAAGTAAAGGTAAAATGGTATATTACAATAATGGATTCTAGCGGATTAGCCCCTAGCCTAGAGGCTTTGCCCCAAAAGGTAATTTAAAACAAAAATTAAGTATCTAGTGCAGCAACCACATTTTAAATTAACTGCATAAAAAAATGGGGGAATTTTTGGTTTTCTGTACCACCCCAAAAGACAATAGATTAAAACCACCACAGGATCAGTAGATATATTACCTAATGAGTAGAATCCTATCGGTTCAGTGGTAACCGAGATCTTAAGCTTCAGACGAACGGACAGACATCAAGCTACTTTGTATTATAGATAGAATACGTGAATATTGTGGAAATTTTGTCGTCAATACAGGTTGGTAATATAATCCTCATTTATTGGTCAGTACCTTCCTCCATGGTCAAGAAAGAGGCTGTGCTAAATCCATGAGAAGGGGGGTGGAGTATGGGGGGTATCATTATAATAGCTAGCTGGGAGAAATATTTTATCAGGGTATGCGAGAATCTCTGACAATATCCACGTATTGTACATCTATTATTACAATTGATAACTGACATCTCATGATTGACCATTTATATGCGGAGTAATAGGAAGTGTAACTAAACAGGGATCTAAAGGGATAAGACAATTGGCGTTAAATAAATTTTCATCCCAATGATTAAGATAAAACTACCCTTTCCACAATCAAAGTTATTGTTGCGATATTTGGACACTGAAAGTATAGAACCAAGCAATTCAAGGTAAATAAAAGTACCCAAAGTTTTTTAGCCAACGAACAAGATAGCGTAATAACTAATTATAAACTTTGGGTAGCAATGTAATTTACAGTCCAAATATGTGATAGATATGACATACTTAATATAGAGAAGCTACACTACTAAAAATAAAAAGGTATAATCAATCAATCGTAACACATCGTGTTGTCAAGACTGAGGCTAATCTTCAAATGTCCGTCTGTCTCTCTGTTCAACTATGAAGATTGTGAATTTCTTGGCTGTTATAAAATGCATTTTATCAGTAATGCAAATAATTCAGGGCTTGATTATATAGAGAGGCAGCGCTTATTTACTAAGTATATTTGCGATTACTTTTATTTAATGAAATCTTCCAATTTTTAACATTTACAAAACAGCCTGCTTTATTGCATCAAGATCCATGACAGATCTATATAGGAAATAAACGTCTATAAATGAGCTCGAGTCTTCCAATGGTAAAGTGTTTAAAACTCATAGTGCTCCAATTATCCTTATTAAACTCTCATTGACCAAAGCGATAAGACCTTTATTCTATTTGTTTATGGAATGAATTAAGTTTTTCACTTCATGTAGATATTTGAATTACATTGAAGTATTTAATCCTTTTTTCATAAATAAAAAATATACGTTCATAATAGAGTAAATCTAAGAAAACTGTATTTTAAAAGAATTCGATTGTGGCGACACTTCCTTTGTGTTAAAATATAAAAACTAAAATTTTAATCATATTAACCCTTTGGTGATGGTAATGTGAAAAGAATATAATTGAAAAAATCTTTTTAAAATCATTCAAATTTATAAATATTTACTTCTTTCTTTTAAATATTAATGGCGGGGGAGGAAAATTGATTTATTGAGAAATAGATAAATATATATGTACTTATAGAAAACTAGCCAATGGCGATATAGTTATATTGAGCCAACTCTAGTTATATCATATCTTGAATCATTATTTTAACAAAGTTAGATAAATAAGAAAATAATATAATATCATACAAAAATTATTGAATAAGAGTTCAAAATCAGCATGCTATAAATGAACGTTTAAACTTTCTGGCATCGATTATTGAGTTGAACCCTTTCAAAATTGTAGCTAACTGTTATAGGAATCATCATGAAAAGTTTAAAATCGAAAGGACAATCATAACAGGGCACAAATTAACTAAAAGAGTTATCAGACGAACGGACAACTTAACTTACCCTAGTTAAAAAAGCTTCGCTTTTGAAAACACTTAACTAATTTTACCAAGGTAAAATAATCGATTATTTCTAATCATTTTATTTGAATAAATCATGGCAATAAAATGTAAAATAAAGACAATTATGTCCAAAAGCAGCACAGCAAAACTAACATTCAAAACTTAATTAAATTAGGTGTCACGCTTAAATTAGGCTAAATCACAAGTTAGGTTGAAAACCATGCTTAAATTATATATTACTAGCAGCTACGCCCCTAGAGACATCTAGCGGCATTTAAAGAGGGGCGAGTTGAATTTGATAACCTAAAATAACCCCCCCAGGACCTATGAAAAGCTATCCTGTAAAGAGAATCATATCGGTTCAGCGGTTAGCAAGATTCTTCGGTAAAAACAGACACACATCCTTTTACTTTAATAAAAGGATTACAATAACATCATTATTTACAATAATTATCAGCATTATATGTATAAAAATATAATCATAATGTTTTGTTTAGGTATCTACTTTGATTTGGACCAAGATAATGTTTCAGGATGGAACTTGTATTCAGTTACTGTGCGCCAGGGTTTCCCATTGCTAACTTTTTCTTGATATCTTATTTCTCCACTTGAACTAAATTTGCATAACCTAAATGTCTTATCTTCTTGTCTGTCCCCTCTCCTGAATAGTCTGCATCCTATCACTGTGTCTCCCCAAGGAGGTTTGTATCTGTATATACCTTCTTGTAATTGTCCTTCATCATTCAATTTATGTATGTATTCATGATTGTCTGAGTCATGACAATAAACAAAATTTGTGTCTTTTATTCTATACATCTTGACTTTAGTTGTATTTCTACTCTTGTCACCATACATGATTTCTCCAACTGTAGATTTCTTGTAGAAGCTGGATTCATCTTTCTTGAAAGAATCAAAGTCTGGCACAAATTCTAAAAGAAAAAAATCGAGTTAAAAAGGATGACAACACCAATAAAAGCGAAGCTCTGAAACGGTTACAATCAAACAGTAACACTTGTAGAGTGTCAGAACTGAATAATACGCATATAAATGAATAAAAGTCGAAACAAAATTGTAAGTAAATTTGTTGAAAAACTGCTTAAATACAGGATATTGTTTAAGGACATTCTTACATTTTAAGTACTTGATTATAGAGATGCCTCGCTTATCAGTATTCCATAAATCAGATTAATCAGATAATTTCATCACATAAAAATTAGTGTTAAAAAAAATAAAAAATAAAAACATGTGAAAAATGAACGCACGGACATTCTGGGAACGATAATAGAGTTGCTATGCCTTCTAAATGGTAACTACTATACATGAATCACCTTACAAAGTTTGAAATGGATAGGACATTTCTAACCTTTTAAAAAGAGCTAATTGTCCGTCACGGATGTACGGACGGACCATGATTAAAGATAAGCATCACTTTTACAAAGAAAACATAGTTTAAGTCTTAAATTGATGTAACGTCTGTTTTAAAATTTTTATAATCCATATAAAACGCGAGTTCTGAGTTCTGTCTTATTATGAAACTAGTTTTCATTAAACTGTTTTTAACCTATTTTTGAAAGGTATATCAAAAATATACTCTGACACTTGTAGAATCATACTGCAAAGCTAAAAATAAGAACAATAGCTCACATCGATTTTTAATAGGATTTTAAAGTTTTAAAGGATTTTTTACTATGGATTAAATAAATTTTACTGAATCGTGATGTTTCTTTCCTTTGTGGGTAAAATTCTCAGCTTTTAGAGTATTTTGCTTCATAAATATTGTATGCTAGTATAAAGTAAAGTAAGGTCTTTTGATTTTATCTATCAAAACTAATTAAAAATTAATTCTTTACACTATATCAATGAATTAACATAAAATGTTTTATGTCTATTATCCATTTAAATACATAAAAGTCGGCTGTAGAGGACTAAATTTTATAAAATGATAATAAATGTATTATGCAATACAACAAATTTATCCTAATCACAATGTTACGCACATCATTAGAACCGTTAGGAAGTCTTTTTTTAGGAAATATAAAAATGATTCCTCTGCTACTCATACTTTATGAGCTACGTGTTAAAATGTCCCAACTGACTTAAAACTTGACTTGCGAGTATGCGTAACATTATTCTACTATTAACACAAGCCGCGCAATTTGAAATTAAAAAAAGTAGGCATCTCTTTTTGCAAATATCTTCTCTAATTTTTAGTTATATTTTAAAATTTACTTGCAAGTCAAGTTTTCCAATTTGGGACAATTTAACACGTAGCTCCGTAACTTTACGTAGCAGAGGAATCGTTCTTATATTTCCAAAAAATACACTTCCTAGCGGTTCTAACGATATGCGTAACATTTTTCTACTATTAACATAAGCCGCGCAATTTTAATTTTAAAAATGTCCGCATTTTTTTTGCACACCCTTTATTATATTGGAAATAAGTCACTTTGTGAAAACACTATATGTAAAATTTAAAGATTTCTAGTTTTGTCATTGGTTAATGCTGAATTTTCATAGTTTTTATTTTAATTCAAAGATATATCCTACATCTTTAACTTTTAATGAATTACTATGAATATAAAATCAAAAGAGCTATTTTTTTACATCATTATCTTTTAATCATATTATAAAGAAAAATGCTTTTGTAAGCAAGAATTTTACCAAAAAAGAAAAGATACATCAGGATTCAGCTAAATTTACTTAATCCATAGTAAAAAATAAACTTTAAAATCCTAATAAAAATCGATGTGGGCTATTATTCTCATTTTTTGCTCTGCAGTTCGATTCTACAGGTATCAGAGTATATATTTGATATGCCTTTCAAAAATAGGTTAAAAACAGTTTAAGTGAAAGCAGAGGTGTGCACAGGGTTGTAGAGGGTTTCCCCCCCCCCCCCCCCACCCTCATTACTTTATAATAGTTGTGCTATGGGCCAATTCCTCTTAAATTTCTTAGAATAGCCTCGGAGTAAGGATTCTCTAAGTAAGGCTGAGCATGTCAATATTTTGTCAAGTAATTCAGAGTATGCCAATGTTTCATCAAGTAAAGAAGTGCATGCAAATAATTTGTCAAATTAAGCAGCATGTCAAAAATTTACTGAAAACACAATTTTATTTTATCAGATAAAGTTGATAATGGAAAATATGTTCTTTTACTAATACCCACTATAATTTTACTATTGATTGTAACCAGACATCATCCTACTTGTTTATGAATTGAGACAGAAACAGACATTTATAGGTCCTTAGGGCCTTAGAAATTATTAGAAATCATTAATAAAATAAATTTTAATGGAAAATGTAGAAACAATACTCCTTTATTAGAAAATTTAAAATCTTACCAAGACCGAGAGGCCAGTCTGCATGGGCTGTTAGGGCAGCAAAGAAGAATCCTGAACAAACTTTCTGGACTGCATTGTCCACAGTCTTCATATCATTCTCAAAATCTTTGTTCTCCTTGTATCTTTTCTTTTCAGTATCTTTAGTGGATGAGGGAATGTGTGTCATGAGAGTCAGTTTGACTTCCAAGTAATCTGATCTAAATAATTATGTTGTGAAATATATTACCAATGTAAAGGTGATAATGTGAACCATTTCAGCAGAACAAAATTAAATCAATAGTATGAAGAAAATATAAAGATGCATATATAAAATACCTGAGGCTCTTGATTCGATGGTATTCCTCAAACAAAGGGTCCCAACTATTTTGGCATTCATTTTTGAATATCTCCATAAAGCTTTTGTACATAAAATCTTCATTAAATTCTTTTAGACTGTCCTCTATAATTTTCAGGATTGCATTGTCTACAGTCTTCATATCATTCTCAAAATCTTTGTTCTCCTTGTATCTTTTCTTTTCAGTATCTTTAGTGGATGAGGGAATGTGTGTCATGAGAGTCAGTTTGACTTCCAAGTAATCTGATCTAAATAATTATGTTGTGAAATATATTACCAATGTAAAGGTGATCATGTGAACCATTTCAGCAGAACAAAATTAAATCAATAGTATGAAGAAAATATAAAGATGCATATATAAAATACCTGAGGCTCTTGATTCGATGGTATTCCTCAAACAAAGGGTCCCAACTATTTTGGCATTCATTTTTGAATATCTCCATAAAGCTTTTGTACATAAAATCTTCATTAAATTCTTTTAGACTGTCCTCTATAATATTCAGGATTGCATTGTCTACAGTCTTCATGTCATTCTCAAGAATTTTAATTTCCTCATCACCTTTTTTCTTGAGGTCTGTATCAGATGAGTTGATGTGTGCCACATATGTCAGTTTGAGATCCAAAAACATCAATCTGGGCAAAATAAATAAAAAAATTTTAAAAATTTTAGCAAGGATTTTGTTTACTTATTATTTAATTCCAATAAATCTATACTACTAAAATCCTGATACCTGAATCTCTTAATATCAGAGTATTCCTTGAACACAGAGTCCCAACTAATTTGGTCTTTCTCCTTGAGATCTTTTAATAAGCTTGAGCAGGAAATTTCTTCATTGAAATCTTTAATTCCATCTTCTATTTGGACCAAGAGGACAGGAAACTGATCCTTGATGTCACAAATATTTTCTTGCTTTGTAAGAGTGTTATAATTTTGAATAATTGTTGCATAACATTTCAAAGATTGTAATTCAATTGGCACCAAGTTCTTAAATTCATTTGTCATTCTCTGCAATAAAAATAAATTTGATATAAAAAAAAAGGTATATTTATAGAGCTTTTTATTAAATTGTGAAGTATGTAAAGTAGTAAGCTTTTTTTGTCTGTATCAAAATGTCACTAACCACTGAACCAATATGTTTCTCCTTAACAGTAAAGTTTCTTAAAGGTCTAGGGAAGGTTTTTGATTATTTTTTACCCCCCCCCCCCCTCATGTTCCCCTAGGCCCCAGGGGCGTAGCCGCTGGTAATATTAGAGCATTAAGTGTTTTTAAAAAATAGTATTTAGATATTTACTTTGTTCCAAAAGGATATTTCAGGAAGGCATTTGTACTCTGTTCTTTGTCTCCAATCCAGATCGTCTATTAAAGCTTCCCATTGGTTCTTGCCAGAACTCTTACTTGTAAGAAGAGACTTAAAGAAACCAAAGCAAACAGTCTGAATAGCATCTTCTAAAGTCTGCAAATCTTTATCAAGCAATTCCAGTTCATGTTTTAGAGCCTTCTCAATGTCCATTGCAGGCACTGCTTCAGGAATGTGCTGATAATATGTACATTTCAAAAAAAAGTACATAGCTCTGTAACAAATAGACAAGTTACATCTTTCCTTTTAATTTAGTTTTATATTTGTATTTATATCTTAAAGTAACTTTAAACTATAGTAACATCTTTACAAATGTACCTGGTATCCCAAATGTAAATAAAAGCTTTCTTGAGAGGCTGGTAGTCTTTGGAACACTTGGACTTCAAAATCTTTTTGAAAAATAGTGTGAGGTTGCTGGTGGTAAAGTCAATTCTAGTATTTTCAAATTCAGCTTTATAATCCTTGAAATGAAAACTCCAATCATCCATACTGACTTTGTCCATGAAAGCAATGTATTGACTTTGAATCACCTTGCAACCTGGTATGTGGGTCAGGTCAATTAGCATATCATTCATTTCTGTGATTTGATCCTGAAATAAAAGTGTTAATAATGAGATTTAAGTGATATTTAACAAAAATATTCTTGAATAGAATAGTAATAATGGTTTATTTATAATATTGAATCATGGAATTATTACTCAATATTCTATTAAATCATGACATTATATTACCTGAACTAGATGAATATCTTTCTTTAGTTCAAGCATGCCATCCTTCTCTTGCTTGTCAATATCCTCTTTAGTTACATCAACATCCTCTAGAGAGTCTACATAATCTTGATCTTCTTTGCTAACCATATCCTTCAAGTCATCAACCTTTCTGAACACTCCAGAGAACACATTTTTAAATGCCTTTGTCACACTCTAAATTATATGTATTCTATAAGTTATTTCATTACTAAAAATGTTATTTTAGTTACTCTAATGTCCATCAATTCACTATATGTTCAATTTTGTATTTTGCTATGACACAATATAAATGCCTACAAGACTTTGTGACCTAAGATACTCAAATAGTTTCTTGAGAAGCACAAGTAATCAGTTTAGAATTATCTTTCTCTTTCAAGTACAATTAAAGGGCGAATATAGGTTCGATATGATATGAGCTTATATCAAAGGTGCCATTACATACTTTTAGAATATCTATGCCAAATTTAAAAATTCAAAAAAATCCTTAAGTAGATTTTGCAATTTTCTGTTTCAATTGAACATATAATAAATGAGATTGCCGACAAAATTGTTTATTTTAGCCCTTTACAAGACTTTTTTTTGACTTTTTTGCTTAAGTTTGATTGACTATTACATTGGCACGCACCTTAAAAGATAATTTAAATGTTTATTATTTTAGATTATATACTAGTTTATTTAATTTTTTAAAAAGCATAAAAATAATTTGCGTAGAAAGGCGTCAGGAGTATTGACAGGGTAAATAATACGTCTTAAAGTTTATTTTCTGTACAGAGATCTTTGATTAATTCATGATGATATAAACAACCCTTCTGTACGCAATTGCAACACACACACACACGGCCACAAAAAACAGGGATTTGAAATCATTCTTCCTCCAAGAAAATTTTATCGATTATTTTTTTTTACTTTTTACATTATTTGATGTTTTTTTTAACTTTTAAATAATTTACTTTATGAAGGTAGAAGGAGGGTATATTTACCCCTGATTAATTGGTTTCCACGTTATTACGACTATCATTTAACCTTGCCACGAAGCCTTGTGTGATGCTAGGGTGTTTGAGTTCTTAGGGAACCACACTAATTACAAAATATTTTCTTCGAGATTGACGGGTTTTAAGCTATAAACATACTTATACAATTGAATATGTCAATATTTTTAAGTTATTTATAATCTATGGAATTGCACCTTTGATATAAGCTCATATCATATCGAACCTATATTTGCCCTTTAATAAGAATACTAAAAACATGCAAAGATTGTGAACTTTTATATGCATGGATACTATAAAATCATCAAAAAAAATATTTGTTTAAACTTTTGGACCATAATCAATTTTTCAAGTAGTGAATCTAAGAATCTGAAAAATTATTGAGTACATAAAATATGACATAATAGATTTTCTATAAAGGATATTATTTATAAATTATTGTTTCAGATTTCATACCTTCCTAGCCTGTTTCACATAAAAGCTAGATAGTTCAGTAAATCCCATTCCAATGCATTTAGCTCCAGTGAAGCCACCAGCTGGAACCTCACCAATGATCTGAGCAAGTCTGTTAACCCTTAAATATGTATGTCATTTTAGTTTAATAGGGTGGGAAAATCAATTTTGGGACCGAGACACGGAAGGTATTATCAGAAGCATAATTGGCTGTACACTTGTGTGGCTTAATGAAAAACAACACTGAATGCAGTTAAATATAGAGATGAACTCTTTAAAAAGCTGTTTGAATGCTTTCTTTTTAGGAGTAAAGCTACTCTTTAATACACTATGTATATATGTCCATCAGTCCGTTTGTCTGTAATGCTACAGGGGAAATATGATTTTCTCAGCTGCTATTTAAGTAAGGAGGCTGAAACTTCTTGTCAACATTTCCACCACTAAGGAGCATAATTTAAGGAAGCCTGCAAGATATACACTGTTGAAACTGTTGAAATACTGCCATAAAAAGACCCAATACCCCAAATTTGATGCCTTCAGCTTCAATAACAAAAAAGTTGTAGGCATTTAAAAAAGACATTTTAGGAATATGAAAATTTTACATTGCTCATGATAGAAATTTACAAATTAAATTATGTAGCCTAGAAACAAAATTATAATCTTATTTTCCGCAAATAGTTCTGCTGATATGATATGATAGTTAATCCTGTGCAACTGCACGCCTCTTGCAGGGCAGCTTGCATTGTAGGCCTACATGACCATTTGCACCAACATACATTACATTAATGGCCTTAATAATAACATTATGAATTACAAAATTTTAAGCTAGGGGCGCTAACTCGCTGCTGGCGCCGGTACAGAAAGTTAGCAACAAATATGTTTATTAAAAATTATAATAACAAATTAATGTAGGCTGCAGCTGCTGGACAGTTACACTTGACCCATTCTTTCTGGTTCCTCCTCAGCCAAAAAACTGGTTGGCTCTTAGAGGTCCTGCAGGCGCGCAGGACCCTTCTGGGGTTCCAATGGGGGCTTTGCTGTCCATGGGTATGGCCGCTGTTTGGCAGCGGGGTGTGTAAGCTGTCAAAATGCTTCCGGTTGCGTCAGGTTGTTTCAGGTGGTTCAGGTACGTCAGTGTGCTATTTACCCTGCTTTCCCAACCTCAATGTTCAGGTGACTAAAAATACAATAGTTAACTTGTCCCATAGAGGACAAGGAGAGAAATTTTTTTAGATATCTTTGAGGCAGTCCTAACAGATGTGAGGATTTCATTAATTTAATAAAGGTACTAAGAAAGAGAGGTAATGTCTGATTGAGCCAATAAATGAATCGCATCGGAGCATACATGAAATCTCATTGGTTGAATTAAACTGAAGTTTTCTAGTTTTTTCATTAGAGTTAACTAGAGCTGTTCTTTCAACTTTTACTCGAATCAAGTCCATCAAATGAAGTACTGCCTTCATATTGTTGTTTCACATCTATGTTTTATCTGTGTATTAATAATAAATATGCTTCATCTATTGCAATCGTTGTAAAATAATAAAAATCCCTTTATGAATTTAAGTTAATAAAATTATATTTTTTTCTTGAGTTTCTATTAAAACAAAAAATAATATCTTGGACTTCAAACGTACATGATTTATAATCTTTAATTCGCAATTCGTATCTATTATAAACATTTAAAATACATAAATTCATAATTTGTTTGATGTTTACCTCGAAATAAATTATATAAAAATAAAATAACAACAAATAGCAATACAACAGTATGTTTGTTACGTTTTCAACAGGACCTAGCGTTGTACTGTGTATACACTGTACACACATGTGTAAGAGGAAAGGGCATATTTTTTTCATTTTGTTCATATAAAGAGTCAGCTGTAAATAGTCGCATTTCTTAAGATAAAGCTTTTCTCACGTAAATTATATCGTGTTAAAATTTATTTTCTAGTATAGTGTAAAGCATATTAAAAATCCTTTAATAAGTTAGCTTTGAATTGTTGAGTTCCTTAATATAAAGTTAGCTTTCTAGAAATTATATACTCAAAAAATTTTAAAGTTTTTTGTCAGCTGGAGGAGTTCCTTTGTCAGATTTACGAAAAAGGGGTTCACACTATAGTTCTTCTCTCCTATTTCTATTATTAATTTTGAACTGTGTAGAGCTTAGTTGAGAAAAAAGTTAATATACTGAAGTTAAGATAAAATAAAAATAAAAAAAAGTCAAGTATATTTATATATTAGCGTACGAAAAAATAATAATTGAGTAGGTTGAGATACGCAATATGAGATTTGCGTTTATTGCGTACATATATATGCTGCATTTAACTAATTATATTTTTACAATAAAATACCCATTTTCATAGTCAAAATCATTTTTAAAAATTCATTTTAACTTGTGTTGTACTGAGAGTATGGTAGTATGAGAATTCCAGTTACAAGTAATTCCAGCATCCATCAACCAATCATAGCGGATCATCTGTATATCTTGTAAATAATAGTTTCATTTTTTCGCTGATTTTCCATTTCAAATGTAACGTTAACCCGATTTTTGTTTGTATTGTAAAAATATGATTAGTTACAGGCAACCTAAGTTTCTGCCAAAAATAAGCTTATAATTTTGTTTCTAACCAACATAAACCCAGAACCACTTCATTATGCAATTTACATTTTCCTTGGTATTTTGTCTAAGGTAGTCAATTAGTGTACAGCTTTACAGTACATTGTTTATATTTGTTAAAGCAACACATATGATAAAAGAAAAAGATTCTATTTAGAGTAAAATGCTTATGTATCAATCAAAAACTATATTTTTAGATTTTTTACTGATCCCCCTCATTATGCAAATCCAAAGAAAATCAATAGGAAAACATTTATTTTGCAATTTTCTCCTCTTTTAAATATTGATTCTGATAAAATAACAATTTTTAAAGGGATTTTAAATTACCCTCAAAAGTATACAAAAATGTTTTTTGATGTATTAAAAAAATCCATTTTAAAATCTTGATTTTGAGGATGATGGCCTTTAAGATGCTCCAACTGGTGGTGATGGTGAGCCAAATGTTATCAGAGTGCATGCCCATGATGACAACTTATATATTGAACTATGGTATAATTTTTGTATTCAAGCCAAGCGTATAAAAAACGAAAAAAATTTCAATTTATATTACTCAAATTCATAAGGTAAATACTGTACTTTTTAGATGATGGTTATATTTTGTGTCAGGAGGCTCCATTGGAGGCTGCTATGACTACAAAAAATGGTACATAGGTTAATAGACAAGTTGTTGTAATGGGCATGTACTTAGATAACATTTGGCTCACCATTAACACCTCCAGGAGCATTTGAAAGGTCATCATTCTTAAAATCAAGATTTTAAAATTAATTAAAATTTCATTAATAAATTAAAAAAACATTTTTGTATACTTTTCAGGGTAATTTTAATTTTTAACATGTATTAAGCTACATCCATTAAACTGGAGGAAAGCAGTTGTCCTCTAAAGTGATAAAAGACAAATTTCTTTTTTTCTAATATTTCTAATTTAAAAATATCATTAATTTCTACCTTACACTGATTTTCATAATAATGTGGAATTAACGGCATTTTATTGCAAAAAGATCAGTACAAAACCGTGACATATGATCACACTGCCAAAAATAAATAACTCAAATGACATTTTCACATGTTTATTGATTATAACTGTAAAAAATACATACTTGAACAGTAGAGATTTCATCAGGATACAAAATGACCAACACTTGGCCCTTCCAACTTTATCCAGGGATGTTTATCTTTCAAAAGTGGTTGGACACAAATGTGGACACCACACAAAACAGGATCATACAACGGAAATTCTAATAAATACATAAAATTACTACAAAACAAATAAAAAGATAATTTGCATAAAAAGCCCTATAAACTTGAATTGTAGAAAAAATTACTTAAATTAGAAAAGAAAAGAAAAACTTAATAAATGAAATAAAATGATTTAAATGAAAGTACCTGATTAAATTTTGCCTATATATCACTAAAATGCAAAGATAATGTGTACAGCTCACACTTTTATACCTTACTGGCATTAATATTTACAAATAGAACTGTTTTTTCTTAATATTTGCTGTACACAAAAAATAAATTTAACTTATACTCAATTTTTTTTTATATATTATTAACATTACACAGACTTGATTATTTAGACATAAAATGCATGAATTTTAATATTTCAATTGATTTTTTATAAGTTTAACCCTTTTCAGACGACAAATAATCAATGCATAAATCCCTTAAAAAATTGTTATTTTATAAGATTCAATCTTTTAAAAAGGAGAAAAGTGCAAAATAAATGGTTTCTCATTGATTTTCTTTGGATTTGCATAATGAAGTGGATCAGTAAAAAATAAAAAAAATATAGTTTTTGATTGATATATAAGTATTTTACTTCAAACAGAATCTTTTTCTTTTATCATATGTGTTGCTTTAACAAATAGAAACAATGTACTGTAAAGCTGTACACTTATGGACTACCATAGACAAAATAACCAGGAAAATGTATATTGCGTAATGAAGTGGTTCAGGGTTTAGTTTAATATCTAATTTTCTATCATTAGCAATTAAAAACATTCATAATATTCATATACATAAATGGGGTATAGTCCTTTTCACGACATCCCTCCATAAGGAGCGATTATTTTAATTGATCGCCTCTTATGACATGGGGCGATGTAATGGCTCCTTGAAAGGGGCGATTTAATAGCCCCTTATAACAAGAGGCGATGTTATGAATCCTTGAAAGGAGCGATTTAATAGCCCCTTGCCCTAAGAGGCGATTAAATGATCCTTTATCGCTCCTTTATCGCCCCTTCTAAAGAGGAGATGATATGTCCTCTTATCCCAAGGGGCTATTTAATTAAATATCGCCTCTTCATGGCCCCTTCACTATTATATATATCTTAGTCCCTTGATGGCCCCTACATCGCTCCTACATGGCCCGTTCATCGCTCCTCCATTGCTCCTTCTCCAAATTTATATTACATTGTACTTTGATGGCCCCTACATCGCCCCTCCATCGCTCCTACATCGCCCCTTCATTGCTCCTTCTCCTAATTTATATTACATTGTACTTTGATGGCCCCTACATCGCTCCTACATCGCCCCTACATCGCTCCTCCATCGCTCCTTCTCCAAATTTATATTACATTGTACTTTGATGGCCCCTACATCGCCCCTCCATCGCTCCTACATCGCCCCTTCTCCAAATTAATATTATATTGTACTTTGATGGCCCCTACATCGCTCCTCTAGCGCCCCTTCATCGCTCCTTCTCCAAATTTATATTACATTGTATGATTGTACTTTGATGGCTCTACATCGCTCCTACATCGCCCCTACATCGCTCCTACATCGCTCCTACATCGCTCCTACATCGCCCCTTCATTGCCCCTTCATCGCTCCTTTTCCAAATTTATACTACATTGCAACTTGATGGCCCCTACATCGCTCCTACATCGCTCCTCCATCACTCCTTCATCGCTCCTACATCGCCCCTTCATCGCTCCTTCTCCAAATTTATATTACATTGCAATTTGATGGCCCCTACATCGCTCCTCCATCGCCCCTTAATAGCCCCTTACCTTAATTTATATAACAAAGCTATTATATAGCCTCTCCATCGCCCCTTAATAGCCACTTAATTTAATTATATAACATAGCCCCTACATAGCCTCTCAATCGCCCCTTAATAGCCCCTTACCTAAATTTATATAACAAAGCTCCTATATAGCCTCTCCATCGCCCCTTAATAGCCCCTTACCTTAATTTATATAACATAGCCCCTACATAGCCTCTCAATCGCCCCTTAATAGCCTCTTACCTTAATTTATATAACATAGCCCCTACATAGCCTCTCCATCGCCCCTTAATAGCCCCTTACCTTAATTTATATAGCATAGCCCCTACATAGCCTCTACATCGCCCCTTAATAGCTCCTTACCTTAATATATATAACATAGCCCCTACATAGCCTCTCCATCGTCCCTTAATAGCCCCTTACCCGAATTTATATAACATAGCCCCTAAATAGCCTCTCCATCGCCCCTTAATAGCCCCTTACCTTAATTTATATAAAATAGCCTCTACATAGCCTCTCCATCGCCCCTTAATAGTACCTTACCTTAATTTATATAAAATAGCCCCTATATAGCCTCTCCATCGCCCCTTAATAGCCAATTTATATAACATAGCCGCTACATAGCCTCTCCATCGCCCCTTAATAGCTCCTTACCTTAATTTATATAACATAGCCTCTCCATCGCCTCTTAATAGCCCTCCATCGCCACTTAAAATCCCCTTAAAAGCCCCTTACCTTAATTTATATAACATAGCCTCTACATAGCCTCTCCATCGCCCCTTAATAGCCCCTTATATCCTCCTTCAAAACAGTTATACACCTCTATTGGAAGCTACCCTATTAAGGAAAACCATATCGGTTCTGCAGTTAGCGATCTTCTTTGATACATACAGACAATGATCCTGTTACTTTTTATAAGGATTAAAAATAAAATGGCCTAAAGCCATCTCATTACCCATAGGAAGCTTCACTGTAAAGGAGAACCATGTCGGTTCAGTGGTTAGCAAGGTACAGACAGACATACATACAGACAAAGATCCTGTTACTTTATTATAAGGATTAAAATAAAATAGTTATTAACCTCCCCAGGACCTATGAGAAGCTACCCTATTAAGGAGAACGATCTCAGGACCTATAGGAATCTTCACTGTAAAGGAGAACCATATTGGTTCAGCGGTTAGCAAGATCCTTCGGTACAGACAGACATTCATACATACAGACAAAGATTATGTTAATTTATTTTAAGAAATACAGATAAAATAGTTATAAACCTTTCCAGGACTTAGCCTAAAACCATCTCAGGACCTAATTTCTGCCGTTGACAACTCGAGTTAAGTAACTATATTATTTTTACAATGTTTAACTTATCTGTTATTATTGGCTGACGAAAAGTTTGGGCAAAATAAAAGATTTATTCTTCAATGAAATATCTCTCCAGTATGATTTTGGCAAGTGCTAATCTATTAAGAATAAAGTTTGCCACAAATTTACCAAAAAATCTCATTGTCATTTCGCCAGGGAGGATTGGGATAGTTCCCAAAGTGTTATAAGTTGGCTTATCCAAGAGTGCTGTCTAGTCTCCAAAGTTTTATAATACCGTTTTCTTATTCATTAGATTAACAACCTTGGGGACTTTTATTGTTTTGTGATTGTTTAGTTCATTAAGTTGAGTGTCTAAATGTTTCAACCACTAATTCTAAACTAAAGAAGGGGTAATTTTGTGAATCATCAATGGGAATAATTAATATATAAATAACATATATATATACAGTGTTTTTTTTTATGAGAACATTTTTGAAAGCAATTTTACCCTACTTATAGTTATCAGAATTTAATGATTAATGGCTTATAATTCTCTTCGTTTTTTATAACCATTAACAGAAAAGCAAAAAAATATTTCAGTTTTTATTTAATAAGTACAGTAAATTCAAAATTTCAAAACATGGGTGTCAACATCTAAAAATGGTTTTAGCGCATTTTTCTTATGCTCAAATCTTCTACCCTTTCCAAGAATGGAGGGAGTACATTGGGGGGCCAGTATTCCCTCCCTGGTTGAGATATGGCCTTCAAATTTTAAAATGTTCTAGTACATGTCACAAATAGTATCTATATAAATTTTTAGCTCTATATCTCAACTTTGAAGCGTTCTGCAGCCATTCTTGCAAAGGTAGAAGATTTGATTATAAGAAAAATGCGCTAAAACCATTTTTAGATGTTGACACCTAGGTTTTAAATTTTTTAATTTACTGTACTTTTTGAATAAAAACTGAAATATTTTTTGCTTTTCTATTAATGGTTATAAAAAAAGAAGAGAATAAGCCATTAATCATTAAATTCTGATAACTATAAGTAAGGTAAAATTGCTTTCAGAAAAGTTCTCATAAAAAAAACACTGTATATATGGTGCATTATTTGCCAAATGTACCACTTTTCTGCACTACCTCTCCGATTTTGTTAATACTCTATATTTTGGTCCGTTGGGTCATTCAAGGATGCTGGATGGCCAAAAAAAAGTTTCAGAGTCCCTGGATGTCTAGATATCTAGCTATCTATGAAGGTAGGTAACAAAAATGTAAAAAACACCCATTTTTTCACAATTTTAAAAATTATTTTTTTCATCAATCTTACATCCAATCTATACATTTTATACACCAAAATGATCGTTTATTTATGTAAAAAGCGCACATAATGCTATTTTGGCCAAAACTCTAATTTTACAGGGTGTCCAACAAAAAGTGTATTTTGGATATCTAGCGTAATACCCAAAATACCTGTCCAAAAAAAATCATTTTTTTGGCTTAAATCCTGTGTTTTATCTGTGTGCATATGTGGTATATAACGGTTCGGACCACCCGGGACTAAAAGGTTGTCAAATTTCACTTTGGAACACCCTGTAAATGTGATTTTTGCGTCTGTAGAGCTAAAACTTGGTCCAAATTGGCTATTTTTTTCAAATTGCTCTAATATGTGTCTTAGTATGTTTGGCCATAGTGTTTTCTGACCAGATAAATATTTTCATATTTTTTGGACACCCTGTATTTTCAAAAAAAGAGAAAATTTTTTTTTTTTTTTTTTTTAATTTTTTTTCTATTTTTAAGTTACTTAAAACTGTCATATAGATACATATTTTGACTAATAACAATAATATTTGCCTATTTTACAATTTTTTACACTTTTCGGACACCCTTTGCATGTTTTTGAAAAATGATGGTTTTTGCCCATTTTTGGGGGAAAGGAGTCGTTTTAGGGCCATAGACTATTTCTTCATTTTTGTAGAACTTTTTAAGACACATCATTTGTTATTTATGCAAAAATCGCAAAAACCGAACCGTTTTGCCGTTATTCACCGCCAAAGGCAGATTTTTTTTACGTTTTTTGCCGTTCCCGAGGTTCTAATGGGCATTTGTGGTAAGAAGACGTTGATTTATCAAGATAACTGTGAAATACTTTTATTTAGGCATTTTAATTTACTAAATTTCATGTGAAGTAATTTTTTTTGTATATCCAACCGATTTTTGTCAAAAGGAATTTCAAATGCACATGATTTATGTTTCTTTTATCACTTATGTTATAGCAATTATTTATGTTATATTCACTTAATTTTATTGTTTTAACAATTGAAATCCATCTCAACGAAAAACGGTTAGCTGCACAAAAAATTTTACTTAATATGAAATTTAGTAAATTAAATTACCTAAATAAAGAATTTTAAGAGGGATCTTGATAAATCAACGTTTTCTTACCATAAATGCCCATTACAACCTCCGGAACGGCAAAAACGTAAAAAAATTCCGCCTTTGGCGGTGAATAACGGCAAAACGGTTCGGTTTTTGCGGTTTTTGCATAAATAACAAATGATGTGTCTAGAAAAGTTCTACAAAAATGAAGAAATAGTCTATGGCCCTAAAATGACTCCTTCCCCCCAAAAATGGGCAAAAACCATCATTTTTCAAAAACATGCACAGGGTGTCCCAAAAGTGTAAAAAATTGTAAAATAGGCAAATATTATTGTTATTAGTCAAAATCTGTATCTATATGACAGTTTTAAGTAACTTAAAAATAGAAAAAAAATTTAAAAAAAAAAAAAAAAATTTTCTCTTTTTTTGAAAATACAGGGTGTCCAAAAAATATGAAAATATTGATCTGGTCAGAAAACACTATGGCCAAACATACTAAGACACATATTAGAGTAATTTGAAAAAAATAGCAAATTTGGACCAAGTTTTAGCTCTACAGACGCAAAAATCACATTTACAGGGTGTCCCAAAGTGAAGTTTGACAACCTTATAGTCCCGGGTGGTCCGAACCGTAATATACCACATATGCACACAGATAAAACACAGGATTTAAGCCAAAAAAAATTATTTTTTTGGGACAGGTATTTTGGGTATTACGCTAGATATCCAAAATACATTTTTGTTGGATACCCTGTAAAATTAGAGTTTTGGCCAAAATAGCATTATGTGCGCTTTTTACATGAATAAACGATCATTTTGGTGTATAAAATGTATAGATTGGATGTAAGATTGATGAAAAAATTAATTTTTAAAATTGTGAAAAAATGGGTGTTTTTTACATTTTTGTTACCTACCTTCATAGATAGCTAGATATCTAGATATCCAGGGACTCTGAAACTTTTTTTTGGCCATCCAGCATCCTTGAATGACCCAACGGACCAAAATATAGAGTATTAACAAAATCGGAGAGGTAGTGCAGAAAAGTGGTACATTTGGCAAATAATGCACCATATGTATATATATCAATTTATCGACAATCGTCTTATCCCTGTAGATCTCTGATTATCAGAGCATTTTTGAAATATTTGCTGCTTATTTTTTGGCTGCCTTTGGCAAAATAATTTTTTTTTCATAAAAAAATGTATACAAAATTATCATATTAATTTGGTAAATATATCATTGCACTTGAATTAAGCTTATTTTTAAGTCACTAACAGCTAATCCCATAGATGTCCCTAGGAGTACTTTAATGAATATATGTGGTGGAGAGGGGGGGTGAAGGTTAAGAATTTAAGGGAAGTGATACCTTCCGGGGGCTGAAAGTATTGGTCCCCTCCCCAAAATGAAAACTTTTCCTGCGAGTAAAATAAGCTTCAATGTAAAGGAGAAGCATATCGGTTCAGTTGATACTGATAAACATCCTGTTACTTTAATGTAAATATTAGTTTAAGGATAGTCTGTATAATCTCAGGGAGAAAGGAAACATTAGGCAATTTTTACAATAGTCTCCAAAGTTTTATAATGAAGTTTTCTTATTCGTTGGCTCAAAACTTTGGGGACTTTTGTCATATTTTGGTTGTAGTGTTGCAATTTTGTGTATCGTTATTATGGATGGATAAAAATTTATCGGCCATTGTCTTATTCCTTTAGATCCTTGGTATAATCAACTGAATAACAGTTTCAACAACATAAATTAAGATATTGCTTCGCTTTTTATGGACAAATATCTTAAAATATCTTAAAATCATCTCAGGACTCAGCGGTTAGCAAGATCCTACGGTATAGACAGACAGACATACATCATATCGGTTTAGCAGCAAACGAGATCCTTTGCTACAGACAAAAAAAACTTTGTATATTGATTAGCGGCAACGCCCCCAGCATCTATTGGCTCTGTATTCAAAGGGAAATGAATAAAAGCCTAAAACCTTCCCAGGACTTAAAATAGAATAGCCTAAAACCATCCCTCGACTTAAAATAAAATAGCCTAAAGCCATTACAAGACAAATATTAAGCTTACCTGAAATAGAAAGCCCAATCTGTTTAGTAGTTATTGAGATCTTAAGTTTCAGAACAGAAAGCCTTACTAACGTGGACAAACGCAGGATATTTCGGACAAATGTCGGAGTGGACATTATATAAGTAAAACGCAGAAGTGTCTATAATATCTTAAAAATTAGGTTTCAACAACATTTGTTTAGTTATTGCTACACAGGTTAGGTTAGGTTAAGATATATATATACAAATAAGCCCCCTGCAGGGGTTAGGCATATAAAAAAACATATTTGACAGTTGTAAACAATGTGAGAAAAAAATATGTTTTAGTTTAATGAAATGTTCTATCTGTTTCAAACCTTTGCCTTTCGATAGAACTTACCTACTTTGGAAAACAGTCAGACTGATTTTAAAATTTCAGTCTGTGAGAAAAGATATTCAAGATTTATTTTTTTGTTTTGAAAGATTTTTGTCTTATAAATAAAATAAAAGACACTCCTGCGTTTTACATAAGCAATGTCCACTCCGACGATTGTCCCATTCCTAGGTTTGTCCACTCCAACGTTTGTTTATGTTTTACTACTTTATATAATAGGATAATATGTATTCTTCTTTTATATTTCTCTTTTCTTATTCACTTGCAGCTGCGCCCTTTTTAATGTAAGGAGGCAGAAAAATAGTCGAAACCAATTAGGGGCTTAAATCTGAAAATGAAAAAGCAAAAAACCATCCCATGACCTATGTGAAGCTTCCCTTAAATGGAGAATTTAGTCAGTTTATGAAATTTTTAAGCTTCAGCCCAAAAAAATACTTTTTTTGTTAAAAGAGAAACTTTTCTACAATTAGGGTTAGTCCTTTCGTCATTGCTCTTCTCATTAAGTTAAGCATGTGGTTTTCTCTGCTATTGTTAAAGATAGACTGTTGAGATTTTTAGTGAATATTCCCATGACATATGTACATCCAGTCTATAAATTATTTTGTCTGTCTCTCAATTATGCTTCAAAAGGTTTCGTGACTTCGGCACCACGGGGCTAAAAAAAACAGTTTTAATCTTATAATTGTACATTCTATATCCGCGGAAAGCCGTTTATAATACGATACGAGAAATAACTATTTTTGGCGAAATTCGTAATAGGACCAAGGAAATCTTCAGCAAAAAAAAATGGGGTTTTTTTTTGTTTTTTTGGGGGTTGGGGGTGTCCCACCCCCCAAGAAAATAGCCTAAAACCACCACAGGACCAGTAGGTATATTCCCTGAAGAGTAGAATCCAATCGGTTCAGTGGTTACCGAGATCTTAAGGGACTGACAGACGGACAGACAAACGGACAGACAGACGGACAGACAGACAGCCGGACGGACAGACATCATTCTACTTTGTATTATAGATTTACGCTAATTTTAACAAAATTTATGTTTGACCTCCTGATATTAGAGCTTTGCTTTTATGAATGTTGTTATCCTTGTTATCTTGCTTTTTTTTCCTTTTTCATAACCTATTATATAAAGTAGTAATCTCTTTTTGTCTGTAGAAAAGCTAACTGCTGAACCTATATGGTTCTCCTTTACAGTGAAGCTTCTTTTAAGTTCATAGAGGGTTTATAATTATTTCGAGGGAGGGTATCTCCACCCTCCCAGAAAATTCACCCCAAGAAAAATATTACCCCATCCCCTCAAAAAATCTTTTTAACTTTTTAAAAGCAAAGCTTTTCTATTATAAGGATCAGTCCGTACGTCCGTAACGGTTAGCTCTTTTCGTTAATTTAGGCATGTGATTCCTGTAGTAGGAGGTACGATTTAGAAAGTCTATAATCATTATCAGAATATCCGTACGTCCATTTTAAGCATACTAATTATTAACTTACAACAATTTTTTATGTATCAAAATTATCCGATTAATCTGATTTCTGGGATACTGATTCCTAGGACAACAAAATAGAATGTTATAAGCAAATCATATCTATAATCAAGTACAAAAAATGTGAGTACGTCCTTAAGCATTTTCCTGCATGTACGCAATTTCTCAATAAATTTACTTACAATTTTGTTTCAAATTTTAAATTTATGTTCTGACTATTCAGTTCTGACACTCTACATTGTTAATGTTCATTAAACTTTATTCTACCGTTTCAGAGCTTTGCTTTTATAAATGTTGTCATCCTTGTCATCCTTTTAAAACTTAATTTTAAAACTGTAGAGGGACACATTCCTTCCTTACCTTAATGCCCTACCTTCTATAATGAAGGGGCAATACAATTACAGAGGCTGTACAGGAGCCAAAAAGGGCCTATGTTATATAAATTAAGGTAAGGGGCGATGAAGAGGCGATGGAGAGGCTATGAAGGGGCTATGTTATATAAATTAAGGTAAGAGGCTATTAAGGGGCGATGGAGAGGCTATGTAGGGGCTATGTTATATAATTAAGGTAAGGGGCTATTAAGGGGCGATGGAGATGCTTTGTAGGGCTACGTTATATAAATTAAGGTAAGAGGCTATTAAGGGGCGATGGAGAGGCTATGTAGGGGCTATGTTATATAAATTAAGGTAAGGGGCTATTTAGGGGCGATGGAGAGGCTATGTAGGGGCTATGTTATATATATTAAGGTAAGGAGCTATTAAGGGGCGATGGAGAGGCTATGTTGAAGCTATGTTATATAAATCAAGGTAAGAGGCTATTAAGGGGCGATGGAGAGGCTCTGTAGGGGCTATGTTATATAAATTAAGGTAAGAGGCTATTAAGGGGCGATGGAGAGGCTATGTAGGGGCTATGCTATATAAATTAAGGTAAGGGGCTATTAAGGGGCGATGGAGAGGCTATGTAGGGGCTATGTTATATAAATTAAGGTAAGGGGCTATTAAGGGGCGATGGAGAGGCTATGTAGAGGCTATGTTATATAAATTAAGGTAAGGGGCTATTAAGGGGCAATATAAATTTGGAGAAGGAGCGATGGAGGAGCGATGAAGGGGCGATGAAGGGGCAATAGAGGAGCGATGTAGGGGCCATCAAGTTGCAATGTAGTATAAATTTGGAGAAGGAGCGATGAAGGGGCGATGTAGGAGCGATGAAGGAGCGATGTAGGGGCCATCAAGTTGCAATGTAATATAAATTTGGAGAAGGGGCGATGTAGGAGCGATGTAGGGGCCATCAAGTTGCAATGTAATATAAATTTGGAGAAGGAGCGATGAAGGGGCGATGTAGGAGCGATGTAGGAGCGATGTAGGGGCCATCAAGTTGCAATGTAGTATAAATTTGGAGAAGGAGCGATGAAGGGGCGATGTAGGAGCGATGAAGGAGCGATTTAGGGGCCATCAAGTTGCAATGTAATATAAATTTGGAGAAGGGGCGATGTAGGGGCCATCAAGTTGCAATGTAATATAAATTTGGAGAAGGAGCGATGAAGGGGCGATGTAGGAGCGATGTAGGAGCGATGTAGGATCGATGTAGGAGCGATGTAGGGGCCATCAAGTTGCAATGTAGTATAAATTTGGAGATGGAGCGATGAAGGGGCGATGTAGGAGCGATGAAGGAGTGATGTAGGGACCATCAAGTTGCAATGTAATATAAATTTGGAGAAGGGGCGATGTAGGAGCGATGTAGGGGCCATCAAGTTGCAATGTAATATAAATTTGGAGAAGGAGCAATGAAGGGGCGATGGAGGAGCAATGTAGGAGCAATGTAGGGGCCATCAAGTTGCAATGTAGTATAAATTTGGAGAAGGAGTGATGGAGGAGCAATGTAGGAGCGATGTAGGGGCGATGTATGAGCGATGTAGGGGCCATCAAGTTGCAATGTAATATAAATTTGAAGAAGGAGCGATGAAGGGGCGATGGAGGAGCGATAAAGGGGCGATGTAGGAGCGATGTAGGGGCCATCAAAGTACAATGTAATATAAATTTGGAGAAGGAGCGATGAAGGGGCGATAGAGGAGCGATGTAAGGGCCATCAAAGTACAATGTAATATAAATTTGGAGAAGGAGCGATGAAGGGGCCATGTAGGAGAGATGGAGGGGCGATGTAGGGGCCATCAAAGTGTACATGTAATATAAATTTGGAAAAGGAGCGATGAAGGGGCGATGTAGGAGCGATGTAGGGGCCATCAAAGTACAATGTAATATAAATTTGGAGAAGGGGCGATGAAGGGGCGATGTAGGAGCGATGGAGGGGCGATGTAGGGGCCATCAAAGTACAATGTAATATAAATTTGGAGAAGGAGCGATGAAGGGGCGATGTAGGAGCGATGTAGGGGCCATCAAAGTACAATGTAATATAAATTTGGAGAAGGAGCGATAAAGGGGCGATGGAGGAGCAATGTAGGGGCCATCAAGTGGGTTGTTATATAAATTTAGGTAAAAGACTACGGAGGGGCGATGGAGAGGCTATAAAGGAGCCATGAAGGAGCTATAGCATAGCCTCTTATCATAAGGGGCGATATGAACGCTCCTTAAAAGGGGCTTTCACATCGCTCCATATGATGAGAGGCTATGCTATAGCTCCTTGAAGAAGCTATAGAAAATCATCGCCCCTTATGGAGGGATGTCGTGAAAAGGACTATACCCCATAAATGTTATTTTGAAATGAAATTTATAACTTTTTTTGTTATTCAAGCTGAAGGCTTCAAATTTGGGGTAGGTTCTACTTGTGGCAGTTTTTCAGAAGTTAAAGTATTGTATTTTTTTGCGGGCTTCCTTTAACTGTAGAACATTGATGACGGTCAAACTGATTTTTAGCAGGTTTTCGGCTATTTTAATATTTTTCACATCCTCATAACATCAGTTATGTCTTTTGTGTATTTGGTCCGATTTTAAATTTTTTTTTTGATAAGTTTATCAAAATTAAACTTCCTGTCAATCTAAGGAATATTTTGTTTCTTTAAATCAAAGAAGATAAAGTATAGAATAGAATCCAGGTAGACGATTCTGCCTGGTTAGCATGAAATAAAATTGGAACTTTTGAAAGTCCTAAAAGTCAGTATGCCTTTTAGTAAAAATGCATGATTTCAGAAATTATCCAGATATATTACAAAAATTAATACCTTTTTTAATAATTTACTGAAAGCATACCAACTGGCATTCGGCCATTCACAATTTGGTCCTAAAAGTTAGTATGGCTTTTAGTAAAAACGCATGATTTCAGAAATTATCCAGATATATTACTAAAGTTAATACCTTTTTTAATAATTTTCTGAAAGCATACCAACTGGCATTCGGCCATTCACAATGCACATTGGGGCAAATCAACCAAAAAGGGGATTTAATTATTTAGTACCCTTAAAATTCATCTCACAAAAATTTCATTTTATACTTTTTTGTAGGTAATTTAACAACAAACAAATTTGCTTTTATGTTTTTTTCTGTCATTTGAAAGAAACATGGAGATAAAGGTCATTTTATGAAGGTAGATAGAAAATTACCAGATTAAACCCTCCCGAAAATAGCCCCCCCTTACCCTATCCATCTATCTATCCATCAATATATCAATCTATCTATCTATATATCTATCCATCTACCTATCCATCTATCTATCCATCTACCTATCCATCTATCTATCCATCTATCTATCCATCTATCTATCCATCTATCTATCCATCTATCTATCCATCTCTCTATCCATCTATCTATCCATCTATCTATCCATCTATCTATCCATCTATCTATCCATCTATCTATCCATCTATCTATCCATCTATCTATCCATCTATCTATCCATCTATCTATCCATCTATCTATCCATCTACCTATCCATCTATCTATCCATCTATCTATCCATCTATCTATCCATCTATCTATCCATCTATATATCCATCTATCTATCCATCTATCTATCCATCTATCTATCCATCTACCTATCCATCTATCTATCCATCTACCTATCCATCTATCTATCCATCTATCTTTCCATCTATCTATCCATCTATCTATCCATCTATCTATCCATCTGTCTATCCATCTACATATATATCGATCCATCTATCTATCCATCAACTATTCATCTCTTTATCCATCAACTATCAATTTATCCATCCATCAATCTATCCCTCTATCTATCCATCTGTCTATCCATTTACTTATCCATCTATCTATCCATATATCTATTCATCTACCTATCCATCTATCTATCCATCTATCTATCCATCTATCTATCCATCCATCTATCTATCCATCTATCTATCCATCAACTATCTTGAATTTCGTGTTTAAATCGTCTAATTAGGGGTTTTGGTTATCAGAGCAATATGAGAATTTTTTAGTAGCGCAGCTACCCTATCACTAGCTTTTTGGGCACTTAAAAGTGTAACTATGTCAATTGTAGTCCGATTTTAGTGTTCAAAGTGTCAAATTTGGGGTCATGTAATTCATTTCAGTAGGAGGGGATGGTGTAAAGGGGGTGGATGGGGATCCTTATTTTAGCAAGCTACAAGTTTCACTTTATTTTTATGTTTAATAAATCCATTATAAATGTGGGCATGATTAACATAAATTTTTATTAACTAATATCTATATTTATAATGATATTATGATTCTTGTTTACTGTTCATATGAATACTAGCGGCTTCGCCCCTAGCCTCTAGGGGATTTGCCCCAAGAGGTAATTAAACAAGGATGACAACATCCATGAAAGAAGCGAAGCTCTGAAATGGAAGGACAAACAAACATTAACACTTGTGAAGTGTCAGAATCGAATATTAATGCATGTCTATACAAAATTGTAATTAAAACTGATTAAATACATGTTACTGTTTAAGGACATACTGACGTTTTTAGGACTTGATTATAGAGTTGCTTCGCTTATAACATTACACCTTATTGAAATAGGAATCAGAATTCAAAAAATCAGATGAATAGGATATTTGTAACATTCAAAACCATTATTTGTTGTCAAAAAAGTAAAAATCGGCTTGTTATAAATGGATGTACGGACTTTCTAGTAACGATTATAGAGTTGCTGTGCTTTCTAAGTCGTACCTAACTGTTGTAGAAATCAGCATGAAAAGTTTGAGATCGATAGGACAGTTCTAGCCTGTTTAAGTTAAGTAAAAGAGCTATCTGTACCAGACGTACGGACGGACCGACCCTAATTATAGAAATATGAAAAAATTGAGGAGGATTTTTATTTTTGAAAAAGAGCTTTAAACAACCACAGGACCAGTAGATATATTACCTGAAGAGTAGAATTCAATCTTTTTAGTGGTTAGCGAGATCTTAAGAGATGGGCGGACAGACAAACAGACATCAAGATACTTTGTATTATATATTAACACCTAGGGATCTAAGGAACAAAACAATAACCGATTAATATATACATCCCCAATATTGATACATATTTAATAAATTATAATACAAAATTATTTGTCTGTAGATGACAATTAGTGGTTGAAAAGTTTTGACACTTATCTTAATGAACCAACCAATAAAAAATCAATTAAATTTCCTGAAGTTCTTATGCTAACGAATATAAAAACGTTATTATAAAACTTCGAAGGTTGGGGACTAGTGTAATTAACAGTCCCCTCCCTTTCTAAATAAAACTGCTGACATTAAACATGAATACCATGTAACTACATAATTTAAAAACAAAGCATTACCAATAGACAGACAGATAGACTACTTGCTAATTCCAATTTAGAATGATTATAAGAACCTCACGTTATTTGCATATTTACTTTACCTTTCCGCAGTGAGGTAGGGGACATTGGGCTGTTTATAACACTAGTCCGTAAAGTTTTACAGTTGTGTGTTCAAACGTTTTAACTACTAACTTTAATCTACACAAGGGGTAATTTTGTGTATTATCATTGGGGATGTACAACAATTTATTGACCTTTGTCTTATCCCTTTAGATCCCTGATATATGTAATAATCTATAGAAACGATTATTTAGTTACATTAAAACATCAAACATAAAGAAGTTTAGATTTAGGTTTAGCCCCCCCCCCTCTCCTTCCCATCATTTAGTGGAATAGAACTTGAAAATACTTATTATTAACTTTAATTCTAAGTCAGAATAAATATTTCCCAATATGTCTATGTTTTTATTTATTTGAATTATATCTTAAGTTTTGACTTTAAAAGTGCATTTAAACGCTTTTTCTTACAAACTTTTTGTGCACTTACGTTCAGAAAACGGACTAAAAACCCCTACGGGGGCGCAGGGGGGTAAGTGAAACCAGTACTGGCGATTAAAATATGTCTTTGGGTAATCAAATATCATTTTTTTAGCCGGCGACACCCGGCGAAAACATGTTTCCTCTTACTGTGATCTTAAAAGTTGATTAAAAAACAAACAAAAAAAAACTAAAATCTTGACTTCAACTAGAATTATTTAGGACTAATTTCTTCAATTTGTGTTTTTTTCTTTTATAGTGTCAAAATATATGTAATGCATGACTCATCAAAAGTTATTTTGTCTAATTACGTTAATTCTAAGAGATTTTATAATACTTTTAAAATTGTTGGTGAAACACAAAAAGTATGCCTTTTTCTGTAAGAAAATTTTTGCATTTCTTGACTTCCATGCATTAGAATGCTTACTTGAAAAGCGTATTTTTACGATTCCTTTGAAATCTGATGTACATTGGGTATGATAATACTCATAGAATGTTTAAAACTTGATTTGGGGGTGGTGAATTGATGCCCCTTCTTGCCCCTATGTGCAATGGATTAAAACTTTTTATAATGTGCAAAATCATGTACAAAATTTAAATGTGACTTAAGTAAAAAATTACAAAGAAATATTTGGACAAAAATAATGATATTGGCACATTTGATATATTTTCTTTTTAAAAAGTATTTTTTTAGTTTTGTCCAAATTAGACAATCTTACAATTCAAGCTGGTTTTAAGTTTTTATTGCACAAGCGCAACTTTTCTTCAATTTTCCAAGATATATTTTAGGTTTTCAATTCTATACTTTATTTTCTTTTAGAAAATCCTAAATATTTTTTGAAAATTTTAAAGAAAGTTTGACTTTTGTATTAAAAGAAATGATACCAAAGTACAAATCACAGTGACTAGTTGGAAAAAAACTATAAAATCTTATTTTGTATCAAAAGAAGGTGTATTAACTTTTATTTTTATAGCTAAATCCATTCTAAGCAAAATTGAAATAAAAAGTTTACAATATAGTATATAAACTACAATAAAAGGAATATATGATAATATTATATTATATTATATAGGCAACCATCTTATTTCTTGTATTGAGAATAAAAATGGGAAGGGGGTAAAGAGGGGGTAAATAGGGGATGAAGAAAGTGTTGCCTGTACAAAATAATATATTAGGCTATTTTTTTACTTTTTTTCAATTTTGCTTCGAATGGATTTGTAATATTTTTCTCATTCTAACAGTATATATAACGCCTATTTTTTATGCCTGGGTAATGATAAAATTAAGTTCAAAGTTTTTATTCTTGTGGGTTTTAAAAAATCGATTTTTTCAATAATTACCTGACAGAATTGAAAAAGTAAGGTGTCAAATTAAAGATCTTACTATTTTTGTTCATAATGGCCATTTTCTTCCATTTTTTTGTTGCATTTTAGTACCTTAAAATCGACTTAATTTCTTTAAAAAAAAACTTAAATTACTTTAAAAATAAGAGGTCTACAAAAAAATGCTTGCATATCTGAATTCTATGGAAAAATTTACATCTACTACTTACTTAAAGCACCGGCTAGCTATAAAAATAAAAGTTAATACACCTTCTTTAAAATTGTCAATAATTGTTGTTTATATGTACATATGATTATCAAATATTAAAAAACAATCTTTTATTTGTTAAAGTAAAATATAAATCTATTGCAAAGACAGTGGCGTGCAAAGCACTTGTCTAGGGGGGGGCATTTTGAAGATTTTGTAAAATTCTGCCCCCCCCCCCCCTAAATCAAAGTGCCCCGGGGGGGCATTTTGCTTTAGGGGGGGGGCATTTTGATTATATATGCTAATTTTAAATAAGGGCGTTTTAAGGGGTGGGATTATTTGATTATGGGCCTTCTAGTCCTTATCCCTTCTTCCCCATCCCTATTTCCCATTTTTATCCACCATCTCTTCCCCCCCCATCCCTTCCACTATGTTCCAGCGAGTGACAAATAATCGTTTTTTACATTTTGGAAAATACACTTTTAAACAATTGTTTAGTAATATACACAAGTTTTTGGAAATAAAGCCGAAAGAATTAGCTCTTTACTAAGAAAAATAAGAATTTTATATGTAATTATACCAGAGGTATGGAATTAAGTTCCTTTTCATCATTGTTAACAACTATTTTTAAGGTCAACTAAACTACATTTCAAATCAGTGTGGACCCTTTATTTTTGAAGCTATTTTTAAGTATTATATAGTTTTGGAATCAGTATGTAATAATTTATACGTTTAGCCTTTAAAAGAAGTCAAATCTCCATTTTTTGTTGTAATTGTAGATGGTTTTCTTAGCATACCCGATTTCTATAAAATAGACAATTTTCTTCTAATGAAAATTTTACGTTTGGTTCCAGATCTCTTAAGCGCAAAAGAGCGCAAGCAAATCCTCTTACATGGTGATATTAGATGTATGTATAATATCAGAGAACTTTACCCTGTGTATGCGAATGTATGCGAAGTTTGTTTTTTTAAGCCCTAAAGATACTGGGTCTATCAAAAAATAACAATTTTTAAGATATAAAAGTAATTTATTTTCTACTTATTTTAAACACATATTCATTGAAACTAAAAGTAAAAAAAGTTTTTAATAAAGATTATCCCTAAATGTCTAGGCTCTTATCTGAACCATTTTACCTTTTTTATTGGGGGGGGGGGATGCCCCACTTAAATCCACATCTGAACCCATTAAAGCTAGAAGTTTAAAATTTTTATGTCGTTTCCTAGTTCAAATATATATTCTTATTTTATTTGTTAGCATTATTTACTCCCTTCACCCTTTTATTAAGCAACCTTTTTCCAAAGGTGCTTTCATACTTATTAAAAAAAGACAAGTAGAATTTGTATTGTTTAAGGTAGAAAATGCTTTTTTTCAAGTAAATTGAAAATAAAATGAAAGTCTAACATATCAGAGATTTATAGGGATTAGACAATGGCCGAGAAATTAATGTACATTCCCAATGGTAATACACAAAATTGCCCCTTCTATAAATTAGTGATTGAAACATTTGGACACTCAACTAATAAACCAACCAATCAAAATTCAATAAAAGTCCAGCAAAATGTTATGCCTACAAATAAGAAAACGCTATTTGGTGAATTTGGGGACTATTATAATAAACAGCCCATTGTCCCCTCCCTCCCTACATATACACACAGAAAATAAATAAGAAACAGGCTCATCTGTATGTCAACTTTAGATTAGAAATCTCAAAATAAAAATTTCGCCGGCGGCGGTCGGCGAGAAAACGGCGGCAGATTTTCATATGATTTCAGTAGGTCATACATACTTGTTAGAAAAGCTTATGTTTAAAATTTGAATTCTATAAGTCAAAAATTGCGGTCTCAAGAGCTGTTTAAAGATTTCTGAGGAATCAGGACCTGCAGGATTATACCTGGACCCTGAAATTGACTTAAACACTTAAATTTGATATTGATATGTACTGGTATAGAATATTTTAGTATTTGGTAACTTAAAATGCTTAGTTTGAGGCAAACAAAATATTTTTGCTCTTTACCTGTATGACCCTGCCAGGTTTGCTGGCATCCTGTGCCAGCCAGGATGGAGATATTTAAAATTTTGCCATTATATTGAAAGATATATGGATACTTATTGCTATTTAAATAAAATTTCATCAAAATTTTAATTTATACACTCTCTATGATTTTTTGTCATTTTTTGGCTTTTCTGGAACACGGTGCCTTCTCCCCACCCTGCAATGACCGAAGTGAAGAGAGCTAGAAAGCATCTTTGAAAAATATGTACAGAAGATAATTTAACCTCCCCCCCTCCCCACCACAAAACATTTTTTATGGGTGGAAGGGGATGTTATAAAATCTCAGCAGGAAGGATGAATAACCCCATTAAAAAAATTTTGGAGGGGGGGGGAGATAAAAACACTCATTTTGGAAATAATTTACTAAAAATTAACCTAATATGTAAAACTGATTTTAAATATTTCTTTATTGTATGACAACAAGGATGACAACATCTTTAAGTAGCAAAGCACAAAAAATCATTAATAAGAATACAGACAAGTAGATTTAAAGAGCATCTGTTGAAATAAATATATATTTTAGATAGAAAAAGTCACAAAAAGGTCACAAATCCTTTTTCCTGTATGTTGTGTGATGACAGTCAAAGTAAATTACATACTGGATGCTCGAAACAGCGAGAAATTTTATTTTTTTTAAATCTTATAATCCACAAAAAAAATTAGTGTCCCATAAAAACCAAAGATATAAAGATCTATGTAAAAATTAAAAAAATTACTTGTCCTTTCATCTACAGATATGCTCTTAGAAATATGGAAAACTTTGGGGGGGGTATAGTCTCTTTTGTGGCAACGCCTCTCAAGGGGCATTTTGTCGTATTTTCATAGTAGCTTTTAATAGGTTATTCTAGGTTAAGTTAGGTCAGGTGATTTCTCCGCAGGGTTAGGCAATTGGCCCCGCAGGAGCTAAAAATAGGTGAAAAGCTACTGTGAAAATATGATGAAATGCACCTTAAGAGGCAATGTCACAAAAGGGACTATACCCGAAATTTAAAAGATACAAAAATAGCCAAAAACGTCCTGAAAAGCAGCCTGACCTCCATGAATTTTTAATAGTTAATTTTACTCCATAATGATGGGAATGTTAACATTAAGTTTTAGCCTTCTATCTTTAATTGCAGTTGAAAAAATCACATTTCCCCCTTAGCATTACGTACTGACAGCCATAGTGAATTACAGAGTAGCTAAAAAGTTATATCAACATATCCTACCCTCTTTAAATGGCACTTTAATTTTTGATTAAGTGGTGTTTCCAATGATTTATAAGGGCGGTGCATGAAGCGCACCTAAAAATATTTACTCCCCCTTTGAACTAAAATTAATTAAAGACAACAAGAGTGGCGTATTTTATCAAGTTAGGAATATAGAGTGTAGTTAGTTTTAAGGGTTTTCAATGAAAATTGCCATAAAAAAAAAAACATGTCTTTTTGTAAGGGTATGTACACAAAAAAAATGATAAACTTATCCTGAAAATAATATGACATCATATATAGTTATTCATTTAGACAGACATACAGTTTGAGAAAAAGGCTTAGATAAATATCAACGCTGTTTCTTTTTTATATAAAATAACTTTTTGATTAAATATTTGTTGTTTACACATGTTTTTATAGAAATAAAAAAAAATATACAATGTGATAAAAAGCAAAAACCATTTGGAAGGGCGCAAAGCGCAAATTTTTTCTTCAAATGTGCAGGGAGGGAGGGGTTTTTGGGCTATTTATTACACTAGTCCCCAATATTTCATATAAAATTTTCTTCGTTGGCTCAACAACTTTGGGGACTTTAATGGAATTTTGATTGGTTGGTTAATTAAGTCGAGTTTCCATACATTTCATCCACTAATTGTAATCTAGAGGGGTAATTTTGTGTATCATCATTGGGGATGTACAAAATTTCTTTGGTAAAAAGTTTATATTATACAAATTAAAATACAGGGTGGGGCAAATAAGACCGGACAAACTTTAAACGGTCATAGCGCCAAAACTACTTGACCAATCAGAACGTTTGACCACACTATAAAAAGCTTAGGTAATGACCTTTTAGCACAAAAAAATCTTTGGACGAAGATGGACGTGTACAACCAGCTGGCCACGCATATGTTCAACAAGGCAGATTCTAAATGCGCTGGTAGTTTAATCTGGATTCTCGACTAGGGCCCACTAAATCTGACCTCAGCCCATCTATAGGTGAGGTAGAGTTATGCAACTTGCTGGGGATACTGTTAGATACATAAGTAAGACACTAGAAAAGACTAGAGCTCTCTATCTGAAATGGCTTGGCCGTAGTACTCCAGCAAAGTGAAACGGGGCAGATTTTGAGATGTAAAAAACGTCACATAACCGTAAAAATTCGTGAAAATTTCTCGGTTCTTGACTTCAGGGACCCATATTGAACTTTAAAACTCATTTTAGACTATGTGTTGCGCTGACAACCATAGCAGAAACATCATGCCATTTCAAAAAAGGTAAAGAACGTCATTTTAGCTAAACTGTGGTCCAAATAAGAGCCTCCGCGTATAAGGGTAGCTAGAAAGTTGGGCGAATTTGGATCCTGCGGTTACTCACGTTCCTAAGGAAGTGTGGCCTCCCAGCAGCCCGATCTTAATTCAATGGACATTTGGGCCTGGGGCTACTTTGAAGCATGCACCAATAGACGTGCTCATACCACAAAGACCTCCCTCATTGTCACTATCAAGGAGAACTACGCCAGCTTGGACAGGTACATTTTGACCTGGACCTGCTGGCGGTTGAGAAGGCGGGTAGAGACGGTGATTAAGGCTGGCGGCGATTTTATTGAATAATCTAATAGTCATATACCTGTTTTGCTTGCCAGTTTTTTAAATTCAATAAAATCTTTAAAATTGACGATTTTATGTTTATTTGTTTAGAAGTTAGAATTTGTCCGGTCTTATTTGCCCCACCCTGTACTTCCTATTACCTGGTTTGTTATGTTCAGTGAAAAAAGATTATAACCTAATTTCTACACTAATTAAAAAATTTGGTAAGGTTAAATGAATAGTAACTGTCTGTTTGGCGCGAAGTGCCAAATTTTTTTTTTTGAGTATTTCTTGATCTTTTTTTTGGAAACTGGAATAGTTTTGCTTTTTTTAGGGTAGGGGGCAAAAAGGGGCATTTTTGTTGACCAGGGGGGGGCAAAATGGGGCATTTTTCAACATTTAGGGGGGGCAGGGGGGGCGGTGGCTAGGGGGGGCAGGGGGGGGGCGATTGCCCACAATGCCCCCTTCGGTTCGCACGCCACTGTGCAAAGACCAATATTTTTGTCCATATATTTAAATTCAATTTTTTTATTGCTTTGCACATAAAATAAAGTTTTAATTCATTTGTATTGGAAATAGAAATGCTAGGTCCTATGGCTTTTGGTAAATCATTAAAAAAGACATTTATTTTGTATATAAGATTTAAATGTTTTTTGAAATCATGTGTTTTTACTAAAATTCCAATTTTATTACAGGATAGCCAGGCAGAATCTTCTACCTGGATTCTATTCTATACTTAACTTCTTTGCTTTATAAGATAAAAAGATAAAAGGGGGTAAAATTTGCTTTTTCCGCCGATTTTTACTATGTCCAAGATTGGGGAAAAAATTTCCGGACTATATAAATGGGCAGTTAATTGTCTTTTTTTCCTTCTATAGCTAAAACTAAACTTTTTGACATAGTTCTCTATTTTTCCTAACGGTTAAGCTGACTTTTAACATAATCCTTGCTTTAAACCAATGTATAGTTACTTAGAAATTGATAAAATAAGCAATATTTTTTATTGAAAATCAAATACAATAACAAAGCTAGAAACAGGTTTTTTTATTAGTATCCAAGTAACTTTAGATTGCCCATCTCTCGCCCACCTTTAATTACAAATTTGTAAATGATAAAGGTGCAATATTTCTTTATAAACAGTCTGATAAAAGTGTAAACTTATTCTCCAAAGTGGGTTATTTATTGTCCAACACAATAAAAAAGGATATTATTATTTAAGATAACTTCTGAGATTCAACCCTTTGTAGACAGTGAGGATTTTTTTTTGTCAATAATACGAATTTAAAATAGATCTTTATTACCTAATTACTACGTTATAAAAAAACTAATTGGCAATTTTATATCATAAAATAAATCCTTAACAGTAAGAAAATTGCTTCAACTATATATGGCAAGTTAAATATCCCTACAAACATTATAAGAAACAAAAACGTTCAGATTTTCCCTGTTTTTTTTTCTTTTTCCCTCCAAAAATACCATAAAATCAAGGCGTTATTCCTGGATATTATGGTGAAGTGTAGGGTTGGGCCGGATATCCGGTATGGCCGGATATCCGGCCATTTTGAGTATCCGGCCGGATACCGGATATTGAAACTATCCGGCCGGATATCCGGCAATATAATCTTTTATATTTTAAAACAAAAATATCTGTTTTTTTTAAATCTTAAATGGCTGTAATTTTCTTATTATTGAAGCTAGAAGAACAATTTTTTCTGAATATGTTTATCTTTATGTAAATTTTATATTAGAAATCTCAAAACATAAATTTTGGCGGTGGCAGCAGTACTTCGCAGCTGCCAGCCGCAAACCGACGGTTGGCAGGTAAACATAGTTAACAAATATTTTATTAGCAAGAATAGTAATAAAATATTTCAATAACTACTTAAACCTTTTTGTGGCTATGTTATTTATCTAAACAGAAAATCTATTTAGTCAGAATTATAAAAATAATGAAGTATTTTCAATCAAGCTTGCAAAATAAACGTAATTTTATCAAACTTCCTCACAGTTTATAGAAGATATTGTTTTAAAATATTAATTATTAAAATAAAATCTTTAATTTGCAATGTTTAAAACAACTAAAAGTAAATTCTAAGCAAAATTAGATTTATTCTCTAGATTTAGAGTAGCTGTGCTACTTAAACAAACATCTAGTATTAAAACCTATCAGCTGATCAAATTTCAATAGTTATAAATTGGTGGTTTACAAATTTTTTCATTAATTCATTAACAAAAAATAATGTTATAAATTTAAACTCACAAAGAGACTATTGTGTATTTTAATGATATGTTCTTTCTGCAATTTTAATCAAAACAAACTTTTTCTCTCATTCAAGTCAGGGATGATTTTAGCACCAAAAAAATAAAACAAATTGAAATACTTTTGATTTAATTTGATATTATTGTACAATATTTTTTTTATATATATAATTTAAGAAATATATTCATGAAATATTTACCTGTCATAAAGACGACATATAAAAACAACATCCTAATAAGGAAATTAAAATCTAATTTCAAAATTTTCAAATTCATTTTATGCTTAAGAAGGGACGAGAAGGATTTGAATCTCAACATTAACTTATTATTTTGCTTGTATATTTATCATATTTGGTTACAGTTTTTTGGTAAAGTGTGGTAATACTTTATTTCGAGTCTATGCCATTGTGTGTATTATGTTAAATTTTTCACTGAAATGAATTTTTTTAGAAAAAAAAATATTTCCATTGAACAGAATAATGCTTTTTTGTTTATCAATATAACGTGAATTATATAAAATTGTTCTCTAAGCCACAATATTACCCCAAGTAAAAAAAAACCTTTTGCTCTGGTCAATCTGACCAGAGCAACAGTAATAATTAATTTTTGAATACCCCAAAAAAAGTTTATTGGGGACTTAATTCAAGTTTGGGCTTGCAGTCTGATTCTACTGGTGTCATAGTATATTTTTGATATACATTTTAAAAATAGGTTAAAAACAGTTTAAGATTTGATAATCAGATGAGAAATTTTTACGTTCACACTCCCTTTAAAGAAAAAAATTGGATTTGGCCTAAAGGTTCAGGTGCTGCAGGCCTTCAGGTTGTCTCTGGACAGGTAAAAATGAAAAAAATAATTTTTTGAAGAGTTAGAGTTCAACTTATGAAACAAAATATGCATCTTTTTGGATGTTATTTACATATTTGAAGATAAAGATGCATATTTTGTTTTACAAGTTGAACTTTAACTCTTAAAAAATTATTTTTTTCATTTTTACCTGTCCAGAGACAACCTGAAGGCCTGCAGCACCTAAACCTGGAGGCCATATCCAATTTTTTTTTTAAATAAGGAAACTACATCCCAAAAGGATTTGTTTTGTTAAATAACCAATCCTCTCACAAAGCATATAATCACTATTAACAAAAAGTGTCAGAACTTCCACCCCCCCCCCCTTAACATTAAGAACATATTTATTGTTGTTCTGATCATCCAGTAAATAATTCACTTAGACTGTCAGAAAATGCTCCTTGTATCCCCTTGTCCGTATTCTTATTCATAAGTAAGTTAAGCTTCGCTACTTATGGATGATGTCATAAGTGGCGTGCGAAGCATTTTGGCTAGGGGGGGGGGGTCATTTTGAACATTTTGCATAATTTTGCCCCCTCCCCCCGCAAAGTGCTTCTATATAATATATACCAATTTTAGGTGGACGAAGTTGGGGTTAATAGATCTTTCAGAATTCTTTAAACCTGTTTCATTCCTTCTCTTTTTTCTTTTCCCTATTTACTGCATAATTCTGGAGAATCTATAGGTGTTTATACAAATGCGCCAATTTTTTTAATAAATATTTTTTTTAATGACATCTGTTTGGTTTTCCTTTGCTATTAAGATTTTTTCACGTACAAGGAAGGTTTTTAACTATTTTGGGGGAGCGTATCTCCAACCTCCCAATTTAAAATCCTCCCCAAAATGTTTTTTGAATATTTCTTATTAAAACTTAAATTTAAAAGTATAAGGGCGGTTGACTTATCCCCCTCCCAACTTAAGAACACCTAGAGGCTTCTAGGGGGCGTTGCCCCTATATAGTCTATCTTAAAATGAAAGATATGTGTTGCATTTGTATTTCAATTAGGTGTTTGATCACGAATTGCATATGGTAAAAATGACTGGAGGGATGGGAGCTATAAGAAGAAAATCTTAACCTCACCCCAAATGGAAGTAAAATCTATTTCATTGGGGGGGGGGGGGGTTTAAAAAATCTCAGTAGGAAGGATAATTAACCCCATTTAAAAAGAGGCTAGGGGCGAAGCTGTTGTTATTTATAAAGTGCTATTCGCAAGGATTTGCTTGGAGAGTGCTCAAAGGCCACCTAAAATTTGTACACCACCAAAGACAACAAGAGTGGTGTTATTTTAGCAAGTCCGGAATATAGAGTGTTGTGAACTTTAGAGTTTTTGATCTAAATTGCCAGGGGAAAATGACTTTTGGTCAAGGGAATAGCGCAAAACTCAATTTTTTCAAATATTATTTATAAATAATTTATTTTTTTAGTAACAAGTTTAAATTACAAAACTAGGATGAAAGCATCCATAAGTAACAAAGCTCAAAAGTTATGGATGGACAACTGAAAAAATTTACTATAGAGCAGTAACATAAAAAACTTAATAAAATAAATCACGTAAACTTAAAAAAAATATTATTGTAACGTGAAAATTTATGAATCAATCTAGCACCACAACCAAAAAGCAAATAACAATGAAAGTAATTGGACATATGTTAAATGAAAACTTATAAAATCCCTGAAAATTACAGCCTTCTTTCTTAAATATAAGTACAGAAAACTACAAAAACCTAAAAATACAGTAATCGATCTAGCACTGCAAAAGATAAACAAACCTTAATAAAACTTTGAGAAATAAATGTAAAATGTGAATTATAAAAACTAAAAAAACTAGCAATCAATCTAGCAACTCATGACCAAAATACAAATCTCAATGAAATTTGATGGAAATATTCAGAATGATAACTTATTCAATCTCTGAAAATTTCAGCTGTCTATCTTGAATAGGAGCCGAGAAAATAACGTTTTCCCCATAGTATTACGGTCAGACGGACGACCAAACAAAGAGAATTATAGAGCAGCTTCGCCAATAAAAATAAAAATGCTTCACATCGTTATATAAACAGATTATAACTTTTCCTTGGGGAGGGATGGGACATTGGGCTGTTTTATTACACAAGTGCCCAAAGTTTTTAAATAACGATTTTTTATTTGTTAGCCTATCATGTTTTGGGATTTTTGTTGATTAATTCATTAAGTCGAGTGTTCTAACGTTTCAACCACTAATTTTAATCTATAAAAGGGGAAATTTTCTGAATCATCATTGGGGATGTACAACAAATTATCGGCCATTGTCTTATCCCTTTAGACCCCTGACTTTTCCTACATAAGTTAAAAAATGTATTGGTAATAATCCTAAAATTTAGTAGGATTAATTGAGTAGTAACTATCTAATTGGCGCAAAGCGCCGGAATTTATTTGGGATATTCTTGTTCTTGAGGACACACTGGGACAATTTTGCTTTTTGAAGGTGGGGGGGGCAAAATGGGGCATTTACCAACATTTGATTGGGGGGGGGGGGGGCAGGGGAGCGTTTTAGTTGTTAGGGAGGGGAGAGGAATTGCCCCAAATGACCCCTTCGGTTCGCACGCCACTGGTTGTCATCCTTGTTTTATTATGCTTGAATGACCTACATATTAGCAGACAAAATCATATTGATTAGAGTAGCTGTAATTATGTAATTGAAATGCAAGAGGAAAGTATCTTGTTAACATTTGTAACCTACCTATTTGCAGTTTTTGCCACTCTTGGAATATGTTTGGATACAAATATCCTGTTCACCCGAAGGTGATCACGAATACCCATTGTTCTTATGCTGTTAAACACACAAGTACAACTAATGAATTTATTTCTAGTTCAGCATTTATATATCCAAAGATAAGAAAAATATTTAAACTAAACTTTAAATTACAGGGGTTAAAAGATTGTAAATTCATTGTAATAATAAAAATTTTCTTGGAGAATATTTCATTTTTCTGCACATTGTAAGTATATGTTAAGTTTTGATTTTAATGAAATGATTAAAAAGATAAAATTTTTCTTAACGTGAACGTAAGCTCAATATAGAGTATTTTTTTTTTTGAAGGGGGGAGGGGTACTTTTTATTTTAGGGGAGAAACCTTCCTGGCACTTATTTGTTAGCCTAAAAATGGTATCTACCTAAAAAAAATAGTTACCTACCTACATAAGAAATTGGAGGGAAATAAATTTTTTTTGGTGGGTTGAGGGTGTCCTATTCCTCAAGAAAATAACCTAAAACCACCACAGGACCAGTAGGTATATTCCCTGAAGAGTAGAATCATATCGATTTAGTGATTACTGAGATCAGACAGACGGACGGACGGACAGACATCAAGCTACTTTTTATTATAAACTAGCGGCTTGCCCCAAGAGGTAATTAAAAGAAATTAAGTACCTCTGGTGCTGCTACCACCACATTTTAAATTAAAGGAACCCTGCAAGAGGGGTTCAGGACCAATAGGTATATTCCCTGAAGAGTAGAATCCGATCGGTCCAGATCTTAAGGGACAGACAGACGGACAGACATCATTCTATTTTGTATTATCGATTGTTGGGGGAGGGATAACAAAATAACATCCAGCATTTCTCAAATTTCTGTGCACGCACGTAACACGTTAGAGAACTCAGATGAAGTATGAAAACGAATATAAAGACATACACTCTAATAGAAGAAAAGCATTGCTATCTAAAGGAAGTATCAAATTCTTATCAAGTTTAATTTTTTGTCTTTAGCTTTGTATTATTTTGATAATTATATTTTATAAAATATAAAAATAGAAAAGGATAATAACATTTATAATTAGCAAAGCATCAAAAACATTTAAAAAAAAAAAAATTTAATTTTAATTAATTTATAAATAGTAGTGTTTTTTTGTTTATTTATAACTAAAACAGACAGACAGACAAACAAACAAACAGATAGACTTCCTGTTACTATATTTTACGGATTTATGTCAGGTAAGGTTATATTGGGAATTATACAGACCGCAAGTTAGGCCACTGCGTGTAAGAACAAGCAATCGTGGCTGAACACTTAGTGCATCCGCCTGTCTTAACTAAAGACGTTAGAAATCATTCCTACTGCTGCTATGTCAGTTGCGCGACAAAAGTAGTTAGGGCAGGGGGAATGCCTTGGCCCCAAAAAAATATTCAAAATTGAAGAAAAAAATTCTAAGAGGATATTACCCCAAAAAAAGGTATTTTAAAATAACATTGACACTTAGGTCTGGGCCCTTACTTGAACCTGTTACATATCATCAACTCTTCACATGACTTGGTGAAAAAAAGGTAAGTTTTAATATTTTTGATGATAATTTGAGAAATACAAAGATCTGATACGTGGAGCTTTTTGTAGGCAAGCTTTTCTTGAAGTGTTTTTGGTGTTCCTTTAATTCTTTTTCAGTTATCTCTTCTTTATTGATATACTAGCGGTTACATCCCTACAGATCTCTAGTGGCGTAGCGATGGGGGAGGGCGATTTTTCTAGGGGCGGATACTCTTGGGAGGGTGGTGATACCCTCACCCAAAATAGTTATATAAAGGACCTAAGAGAAGTTACCCTGTAAAGGAGAACCATATAAATTCAGCAGTTAGCGAGATTTTTGGTTACAGACAGACAAACATCCAGTTACTTTATCATGAGGATAACATATACAGCTGATATGGGATGCCGTACAGAATCTTACAATATTTTACAAGCTGGATAAGTTCTTGAAAAAACAACGAATAAACTCAAATTATTAAAATCAACAAAAAAACGTAAGGAAATCTAATGTAAAGAAAATTTTGGAAATTGCTCTTGCGTTTTGTATAACTTGTTGAGCTTATCATATCTAAGATATATCTTCACTGGTACAGGACAAAATTATTCTTAATGTTACTGTAGTGCGACTGCGGAATCCATCGGACACATACAACAAAACTGAGTTCAAATCATAGAGATACTTCACTTTTATATCACAAATAACAGTGGATTCAAATATGTTTAAGTTTATTCTATGAAAGTAAGCACAATATTAAAGTACATTTTAAACAAAAAATCAATAAACATAATTTTCAGATATTACACAAGGAATAGAACAGTAAGAGGGAGTGTGACAAACCTAAAGCAAATATTAATTATTCATAATTTGCAATAGAAAAGGGAGTAATTTTTTGCGTATATACTGTAAAGTTGTGTTTAAGCTTGTAGACAAATGTGCTTTTTAAGTCAAACTGTTCTTAATGATGACTAAACGCTCAGTATACTTTTTGACTTTATAGAATAGAATTTTAGAATAGAATTTATTAACTAATGCAATACATATAAAATCATATTTTAAAAATTGCATAGCAAGGAGTAATTAAGACTTGGAGTAGGCCGTAAATTTACCCCTTTAATTGATTTCATTTATTATTTTATTTATAGCGAGAATTACAAAAATTATTTATTATATAAAGATATTTACACAAATTTAATAGATCAATAATTAAGTGGGTTGACTAAATAACTATTTACAGTTACAGAAGTTGGTACAGATTTTATTTCTTACAGGAAAAGCATTTTCTTTTGTTGCAATGAAATGATTTATAATTTAAAAAATAATCTTTTTTAATCATGGACAATGATTTCTTTACAGAGTCTGAAAGCCTTATTTCATTTCTCAAGTTATTCCAAAGTTTTGGAAATGAGACTGCTGGAAAATATTCAAGATGTTTTGTTTTAGGTATACTTATCAGTAACTTTTTTGATCTCTGAGAAGAAAGAACTTTAAACATGTTATCAAAGCTTTCTGGGAGTTTCTTATGAAAAAATTTACTTATAAAATTTAAAATGTTTAAATTTACCAAATCATCAAATTTTAAGATTTTAGATTGTCCAAACAAAAGTGTGTGCATTATAATTAGCACCTACAATAATCCTTATTGCCCTTTTTTGTTGTTTTCTTATTTGATCAATATCTTTACTTTTAGGGAGACCCCATTTGATATTAGAATAATTTAAGTGAGGCAAAATCATTGAGGAATAAATCGTTTTCAAAGTTTTTGATGGGAAAACATTTTTTATTTGATTTAATGCATATAGAGAACTAGAAACTTTGTTTTTTACCATTTTTGTCTGCTCATTCCAATTGAGAAATTCATCAAGATGTACCCCAACAAATTTAAAAGACTTTGTTTCATTTTCATTGCTGATTCTCTCAACTTCCTCCCCATTAATGAAGATTCTAAAGTTATTATTGACAGGTTGCATACTGCTAAGTCTGAAGACCATGTATTTTGTTTTAGATACATTTAAAGAAAATTTATTTGCCCTAAACCATACTGATGCCTTATCTAATTCTTCATTTAATGATGTTTTTATGGTTTCTAAATTACTTGAGGTTTTACAAAAGATTTTGTCATCTGCAAAAAGGCTACAAAATAAGGTTGTTGAATTTGGAAGGTCGTTTATATACAACAAGAACAAAATTGGTCCAATGACAGAGCCCTGTGGTACTCCATGGGTTAATACTTTTTCTTCGGACTTTACACCATTTATTTCAACATACTGTTTTCTATTAGTTAGATAATTTTCAAACCATTTTGCAGATACACCTTTAAAACCATAGTGTTTTAGTTTGGATAGTAAAATTGGTATATCACACGTGTCAAATGCCTTTTTAAGGTCAAGAAACACACAAGCACTGTATTCTGATTGGGGCTTATTCAGTCCGTCATAAACTTTGTTGATTAAATGTATCAGTGGTTGATGTGTACCTCTTGACCTTCTGAAGCCATATTGATGTTGATATAACATTTTGTTTCCCTCAAGATATCTAATCATTTGAAAAGCAACAATTTTCTCAAATAATTTAGAGAGGGCTGGAAGTATGGAAATAAGACGATAATTGTCAAATCTATCTCTTTCACCAGCTTTGTAAATAGGTATAATTTTTGCACATTTATAGTTATCAGGAATGTAGCCAGTGTTTAAAGAGAGGTTAAACAGGTGAATGATAGGCTTTACAATTATTGGCATTATTTCTTTTAAAAGTTTCATAGAGATATTATCATTACCTACACTTGATTTTGATTTTAATTTGGACAAAGTTATATTGATAATAAAAGAGTTTACTTCCTGAAAGTTAAATTCTTCATCATATTGATCCCCCAAGAAATCCCTGAAAGATTTAGAAGATTGAGGTATTGATTCAGAAAGTCTTGGCCCAACATCAACAAAAAAGTCATTAAAACCATTGGCTATCTCAGAGAAAGTATTATAGGATTTTTGTGCATTTGTAAAAACACAAGGCACGTCATTTTTACACTTTTTTTTCTTGACTTAGTTAATTAGCGACCAAGTCTTTCTGATATCAGTAACACAATCTTCAAATCTTTTATGGTAATATTTTTTCTTCTCTTTTCTAGCAAGTTTTTTGAATTTATTATTTAGGCATTTAAATTTATTTTCAGCAGATTCAGTCCTATGTTTAAGTTTGTTTTTAGAGGCCCTATTTTTGGCTTTTCTGATTTTTAATAACTCCTGTGACATCCACGGGTTAATAGGAACTTTTCCTTTGTTAACACATTTTTCTATTAAAGGGAAACTCTCTTTAAAGTACTTTTCTAATATGTTACCAAAACTTTCAAAGGCAGTTTTCGGAATATAATCATTATTAACACCTTCCCAATTTTGTGAAGAGAGTTTCTCTTTAAAGTTTTCTATGTTATTTGGACTCATATCATAATAATATTGTTTTTGGTTTGAAGTATTTTTTTCACAAGTTACATTTAAGTAAAAAATTGGGAGATGATCAGAAATAGAAGATATAAGTAGGCCGCTTTTATAAAATTCTTGCTTTTTATTGCTAAAAATGTTGTCAATGAGAGTTGCTGAATTTTGACAAAGCTCTTACAAACAGTGACACAACTTTTGGGAAAATGTGGGGAAAATGACCCCCTTTGAATACCTTTAAAGAACTCATGTAATGAAATATGACTTTGTTGTGGGAAGATGATCCCTGAGGATGACGTAGAGGAGTTTCTCCAACACTGCAGAGCTGGATCTTTAAATCATTTTAGTGGTGAGCCAGATCGGGGTGCGCCGAATTTCAGCCAATCACAGCGCGGCATTTAATAAAATACTGTGCTCTCATTGGTGGAAAGTTGGCTCACCCCGATCTGGCTCAACACTAAAATGATTTAAAGATCCAGCTCAGGACAGCAAAATTAAACCACATAAATGAAGCACTAAATGAACTCCCTACTATCATTCATGAAACAGATGATAGGGGTAAGTAAAGTTCCATTTAGAGAAATGTAGGGTGATCAAAATTGAGTTTAGTGTTAACTGATTATAACAACTAAAAGTTCATATTTAGTCTTGTTGATTTTATTCTACAGAACATAAAACTGTTTTGGAAGGGAGAACAAATAAACATTTGAGTTACTGTGTTACTTATTTTCTTTTGGTTGAAATTCCTTTATTATTTGATTCTTTATTTGTCTTAACTATATACATAAAAAGTTAACATATGAATTATAAGAGTTATTATAACAATATTAAATAAAGACTAATCCAAGATATTCTCTTATAAAAAGTATAAGTTCATTGTAAAGCAGAAGTCAGCAATACAAAGAAAGAAATTTTGCCGTTTAACATAAAAAGTGTACATTTAAATTAGGTCAATACTAATTCAACATAATCTCTTATCAACATATATCCAATTTATACAAAAAAAAAAATAAAACTTCAGTAAGTTCCAGAAAGAAAAATAATCGTCATCGAGAAGTAAAATATAATATTCATGATAAAAATATTAGGTCAATAGGTACTAATCCTTAATATAAAAATGTGTATAATGGATACACAGCTGAACTTAAAATTGTTAAGGAGGGATAAATAAGTGTGGCCTGTTAAATGAAAACTGCAGAATGCTTTAATGGGCAGATCACCAAAAGCTCCACCTCAAGATTATTGTTTAGGTTGTATACTGACTCTCTATTGGATGAGGTAATTTTTCTTGAAGGTCTAAACGTCACCATATGAAAAACAGGCTTAAATTCATATGGTTAAAGTTAAGAATCACAAGAAATAATTATCCTCGAGATCATTCTTTTTTTACTACACTTTATTTATCAATACCCACCTGTAGATTTTACAGGTGAGATGAAGTTGAGGTGAAATACTTAAGTGTGTCTAAAGATTTGGTGTGTTTGTTGTAAGAGTAGAGCATAGTATATATATATTACATACGAATTTAAATAAACAAACACTTTTTAAAAATGCCCTCAATTGCAGGTAGTTTTCTTTCTATACTCGAAACATGACATTTATCCCGGGTCAAATTGAAATGTTGTTAATTTTTCATTGAAATTCCTGATCTTCTAATTATCAAATGTCTGACATACTCAATATCAAATGATTAAGAAGGTAGTGGTTTTCATTCCACTGAAAATAGGGTTTTGACTCTAGATCTAGAATAATCTATCCTCAATATCAACATCATTGTCATATGACTCAAATATAAGTCTCAAAAGAGTTCTTTGAATATTTGTTATTTCAATGTAATTAATCATTATAAATTTAAATGTTTGTTGGTTATTATTTCATTATTTTGTATTCAGGGTCAACTGGCTTACACTTGGTAGCTATTTGTGGTAATGTGTCAATAGTGGAAGCCTCACTCAAACACGGTTGGTACTTTTTTCCCTATGTATAACACCTTCGGCGGGCCCTTATCCTGTGGGGCTATCCCAAGGACGTCAGATTTTTTTTTTTTTTTTTGGGGGGGGGGAGTGTAAAAATTCCTACGGCACTCCCAAATTTATTTGGATGGGGGTGGGGTGATAAAAAAACATAAATTTGCTTTTAGTCACGGCTAGTTTATGTCAATATTCAAGTAAAAAGCTTTGGGATTGAGTTTCTATTGTTTTTAGATATTTTATGCTTTAGAATAATCGAAAAATTAATGTTTGGAATAAAAGGGGCCATTTTGTTCTAACATTACATATTACAGGGATATAAAGGGATAAGAAGAAAATGGATGTTAAATTAATGAAAACTAGCGGCTTCGTCCCAAGAGGTTTGATCTACCTAATTAATTTTAGTTTTGAAAAGAAATTTACTTTTTTTTCGGAGGGGGGGGGGTTGATATTTTTTTGAGGGGGGGGGGATCCCAAAGAAAATACAGGATCCGTAGGTATACTCCCTGAAGAGTAGAGCCCAATCGGTTCAATGGTAACTGAGATCTTAAGCTTCAGAGGGACAGACAGACAGACAGACGGACGGACAGACAGATAGACATCATTCTTATAGATTACCAATTATCAAAACAACTTTTCTTTCTGTAACTGTTCGAAAGTTGGGACATTTCTTGTTGAAAACAACAAATTAGAATTTAATACAAGTAACCAAAGTCTATGAGCTAACAAAAGTTAAATAATGCTTACCTATAAAACATTAATTACCAGAATATACATACAAAAAACTTTTCCTAACTCTCTAGGGTTTAGCGGGCGAAGTCGGTATTTTTCATACCTTCATTACATTTTTTTGAAGGTCAGAAAGGATTAGGTTGTACAAAAACTGGTAAGACCTTAAGCTTAGACGTCTTCGGGAGACTTAATAAGCATTCAATGCAGGGTGGGGAAAAACCCAGGGTTTTTTTAAAAAAGCCCAACCCAACCCATAAAAACCCTTAAAACCCTGGGTTTTATTGGGTTTTTTCGGGTTTTATTGGGTTTTTTCATTTAGGAGTCAAATACATTTGATATATTGATGAAATATTAATGTTTATGTGGTTGTAGGTAAAAGGTAAGCAAGATTTCACAATAAACAAGATAGATAATGAAAAAACTGGCATTTCGATCAATTATAAACCCTTATTAGCAACGGTGCACAAAATATTCTATTAAGGGGGAGTCCTCCTCTATTCCTAAGCTGTCAACACCCCCCCCCCCCCCTCCCAGAAATTATTAAGGTATTCCCATTTTTACATCCTCTTAATAAAACCACGCCACTGTAACTATTTCCTTTCATAAATTGTTATGTTTTACTTTAAAAATCAATTATGATTATGTAATTTACACAATTTATACATCATTAATTTAGTAGCAAAGCGTTTTCTGAAATTAAGTTTTGAAAGAAAGTACTTTCATAAACATTTGAACAATAAGTAGAGCATCTTTTTTAATGCAACCATCTCGTAATCAATGATTAAATAGCACTTAGAATTCGAATTTCGATCTGAAATTTTTCATGAATAATCCTTGGTAGGTCTATTTTCCCTAAATCGAACAAAAAGTTGGAAAAAGTAACGGCTGGCGGCTCAGCCGTTTAGCCTTTTTTGCCTATTTTGAGTCCAAATTCATCATTAATTACGTAGGAATCAACTTTTTAAAACATATTTTGGTTTAATTCATGTTAAAGAACCATTTTTAGAATTTCTTGTACCTACAGCAACCGGCTAGAACCGTTTGATAAGGTTTTTGAGCGACAAAAAGCATTATGTGGAGATAGGTTTTGTGACTAATTTGCTCTTAAGATAGCCGAAAAATGGCAAAACATCTGAGCTGCCAGCCGTTAGCCATTACTTTTCCAACTTTTTGTTCGATTTAGGGAAAATAGACTTACCAAGGATTATTCATGCAAAATTTCAGATTAAAATTCGAATTCTAAGTGCTATTTAATCATTGATTACGAGATGGTTGCATTAAACCCTCCCCCCCCTTACTTCATATTTTTTACGTTTTTTAGGTAAAATTTGCTTTAAAATGTTATTAGATCCTAGTCTTTGAGTAAATAGAGGTTTAATTTTTAAATTTTAACGTGAAATTTCAATGTTTTTTCAAAAACCCAAAAAACCTTGGGTTTTTTTTCAATGGGTTTTTAAAAAAACCCTGGGTGGGTTTTTTTGGGTGGGTTTTTTGTATGCCCACCCTGATTCAATGGGCTATCCATTACCAGTGAAATCGTAAAAAAAGATTGTTGAGTTTTTTTTTTACAGAAATTGACATTTTCTGAGGCGGTTGCGAAACCGGTTTTTGTTTTTTTAATACTAGCTTTTTCAATTTTATACCTATAGCTAATTTTTATACAAAAAAGTGAAATATTTCTCACTTTGAAAAAAAATATTTTTTTTTGGTAGAAACTTTCCCTAACTCCCTACATGTCTTAGCCACCAGCCTTTTAGGACGGGATACACCATTAGATCTTATTTTAGTGTATCTCTGAATGAACTAAACCTTTTTTTAATAATGAACATGATTATATGGTCAAACGTCCTTCAGGCAACCAACCCTTTGATTGGAAGTCCTAACAGTGCTGTTTTTGGGCCAATGTATTCCACCTACTTAAACTATTCATTTGGCGCACCTGACATGGCAGCAGTAGGAACTAGAGTTGGGCCGGATAACCTGATATCGGGCCGAACATTGAAGAAGCAAAAAAATTCTTCATAAAAATCAGCTGCCGTTTAGCCGCCGACTACTGGCTGCGGCGGCTTGCAGCTGCCACCGCCAAAATTTTTGTTTTGAAATTTCTAATATTATATAAAATATTTGAATTAATAAACATTTCCTGAAAAAAAATTTCTTCTGGCTTCAAAAATAAGAAAATGACAGCCACTTTTTTAAGTAGGGATTTTTGTAGTATATTATTGCCGGATAGTTTCAATATCAATACAAAGATCCTTTTCCGTTTGATAAGTTCTTGAAAGCATAGAATATTAAAATATAGAATATTAAAAAATATTTCCTTTTACCATTATACTAGCGGCTACGACCCTAGAGGCCTCGAGTGGCACTTTAAATGTTTGTTTTATTAGTTCAAGTCTGTACCTATCTATATGTTGCGTTTAAGTCTCTGCGTAAAAAAATTCTATTTTTTGTGATCTCTCTTGGGAGAGCGGTGGTACCCTCCCCAAAAATAGTTATAAACCTTTCTGGGACCTATGAGAAGCTACCATATTTAGGAGAACCCGATCGGTTCAGCGGTTAGCGAGATCCTTCGATACAAACAAACAAACATCCTGTTACTTTATTATAAGGACTAGCGGCTTCGCCCCTAGCCTCTAGGGGCTTTGCCCCAAGAGGTTTTTTCAAATCAATTTTTCGTAATTTAGATTTTTTAAAAATAAATCTACAACAATTCTTTTTGAGGGGGGGGGAGGAATTTTTTTTATGGGGGGGGGGGGGGGGTAGTCGACCCAACTATTTTAATTTTAGTTTTAAAAAAAAAGGAAATTTTTTTTGGGGGGGTGGGCATTTTTAATTTTTTGGGGGGGTTCGGGGTGTCCCACCCCCCAAGAAAATATTAATAAACCTTCCCGGGACCTATGAGAAGCTACCCTGTAAAGGAGAACCCGATCGGTTCAGCGGTTAGCGAGATCCTTCGCTACAAACAAACAAACAAACAAACAAACAAACAAACAAACAGACAAACAGACAGACATCGTTCTACTTTGTATTGATGCTTAATGCTTAAATTAATGCTTAAAACAGAAAAATATTTAATGAAAGATTAGGGTAGTGCGGGGTTAATGCGGTAGGGGGGTCTAATTCCGGTCACTCGACCAACTTTTTTAAAACCGTTTTTTAACGGTGTTCTAAACGTTTGCGAGAGATCTTCAGAAAAGCAAAGTTGTAGTTTATTGCCTATACTTTCATTTCTTACTTCAGCAAATTTTTGTCAGATCACTCCTTCTATGATTTTTTTGCCCTCAAAAAGTTGCAAAAAATTTGCAAAAAAAAATTTTCAAAATAGGCCATGTTCAATCTAAAATTGTGAAAAAATGGTAAGTCCTATTGACCCCCGGGTTTTTGTAAAATGAAAGATATGGCATTCATTTATCGTTTGCAATTGGAGGCGTTGTTCTAACTTGATTTTTTCATAATTTTTTTTTCGTCTCAGAAAAAGGGTCTATTCCGGTCACTTTTTTTACTTTTTTTATTACTGTATTTATAACTGTATAATACCCTAATGTTTAATTTAGGTGATCTGGAAGCATAAACAACCTAAATGCATGACCTAAGCTTTAATAATTGCCTTGCCTGTTGTGTGATGTACATTACTAGTCATTTTACTGCTTGTATTATGTCATGTTTTGTTGCCTAAGCTTTTGAATTTGTAAAGACATTAAAAATTTTTCAGACACATTTTTATAGTAATGGGAAGAGTATATCACCCAAAGGAACGCCTTAAATATTTGCCTGAAGATGTATCAGCTGCATTGGCTCATGTAAGAAGGGGTATGTCTATTAGAAAGACCGCTAGAAGATTTAAAATTCCATATGAAACCCTTGCATCTTTTTCGTATAAGAGGGTGTTCGCGATTTTTGCGCGGTTTGGATTTTTTATGTCAAATCGGCTAGGATTAAGCTAGAAAGGTGTTTAAGGTGTCTATAGAAAGCTCTTTGCATGACCTAACAAAAACTCCCCAGGATATGGGTTCTATCTCCAAGATTTAAAGTACATATTCAAGATTTTGCATTTTCAAAATTCCTGTTGCATAAAATGTGTTGAAATATTAGAGTTAGACCCCATATCATTTCGAGTTAATTGTCAGGCATGTAATTTTGCATCTTTAGACACCTTAACCACCCTTGTAGGTCAATCCTAGCCAATTTGAGACAAGAAAAAATGTATAAAAAACTGCTGTCAAAACTGGCAGGATTTTTAAAATTAAAATTTTTTTGGGAAAAAATCACTTTTTTCAAGAAATTCCAAGACCTGCGAATCAGAAATTGCCTCTAATTTATGTATAAAGCTTAAAAAAACCTAATCATATAATAAAAAGTATGATTTTTTAAAAAAAGTTTGCATGAAAAAAAATCGATGTTTTTTTTTGCGATTTTACCGACTTTTTTAAAATGGGCAAAATGTGGTCAAAAAATTGTCTGATCTGCATGCGACTAGTACCGTTAGAAAGCTAATGACCTCAGCTTTCTACTCATAGTTTAAAATGTTAAAAAAAAATATTTTAAGGGGGTGTTCCACCCCCCCAAAGTCAACTGACCGAAATAGCCCCACCAGTGGGGTTATTCCGGTATAGGCCAACCGCCGCACTTAAAACCGATTTTTGACCGACTTCTAGTTGCGAGATCTTAACGGGACCAAGACAGGCTTCTTCGTTATTGCCATATCGTTCATTTGCACTCTTAAAAACCAGAAAAAGTTTTTGGAAAGTATGTTTTTTTTAAGTTGAAGCAAAAAATTGACCGGAATAACCCCGCACTACCCTAAAAAACTTAAAAACAAAGGTTAAGCAAATATTGAGTTGTAATCAGTAATATTGAATTTCGACCTCCAAATAAACTTTTGCATAACTTAAAGCAACGAAAAACTTTGAGGTTCGATAAAAACGCAACCGTATGCAAGTTAAAAGACAAAGGGAAAAGTAGGTTGCGGGAAAAATCCGTAAAGTTTGTGTGTTTTAAGTTAAAAACAGTAGTAGAACGATAAAAATTTTGACTATAGGTAGTTCTTTTCAATAAGAAATACACATATTTAGTGAATATTGTCATACATATACTATTCTTAAGCCTTAAAACACACACATTTACGGATTTTACCCTCGACCTACTTTTCCCTTTGTTTTAGAGACTTAAAGAGTAGTTTTGCAAAAGAATAAAAAAGACTTTAGGTAGATACTTGGCTTTTTATTAAAGTTTGTTAAGGCAACAACAAAAATATAAATCATATTTAATTATAGATTCCTCATTTAGATGGATATGAAAATAAAAACATTTTTCTAAAAAATGCGCAAAAAATAAATTCTTGCCAAGCAAAATATCACACGCTTGTTCACTAGATATTATTCAGGAACGAAGGGATAAGACAATGGCAGATAATCCCCCCTCCCCCCCCCCCCCCAAAGGTTTTATTACTTAAAATATTTAAAGGTAGATTAATTTATCAGACATTGTCCTCTCCCTTTCTCCTGGATGATGTTACTGTACAAAAAAAACAATTTGTTGTCAAAATCAGCTGATGTGAGAAAATCAGCTGATTAGGGCGCCATTTTATTTTTCTGTACAGTAATGATTGATCTAAGCTATCTATCTATAAGCAGAGCATTGTTTGATGATGGGATGATCTAAGTTTTATTGGTGGAATGAAGATACCCTGAAATAAAACATTCCTTTTAGCTTAATTTATGAGGTAAAGTCCCTTTCGTGGCAACGCCGCTTAAGAGGCGATTCTTCATATTTTCAAAATGGCTTTTGATAGGTTATTTTAGGTTAGGTGATTCCCCCGCTTTATTAGGCAATTGGCCCCGCAGGGTTAGGTACCCCCGAAGGGCCGGGGCTGTAAATAAGAGAAAAGCTACAGTGAAAATACGAAGAAACGCCCCTTAAGGGGCGTTGCCACGAAAGGGACAATACTCAATTTATGTATGCTACGAGTCTTTATATAAAAGTAACAGGATATATGTCAGTCTTTCTGTCTGTACCGAATGATCTCTCTAACCGCTGAACCGATATTATTCTCCTTTACAATGACACTTCTTATACGTCCTGTGAAGGTTTTTTTGGTTCAGGGTAGCAACACCCTCCTCACCAGAACGGCTTCGAAACCGATAAATAACCGGTGGATTATAACCAGTTCTCAGCCACACTGAAAAATCATGTATGGTACCGTATTAAATCCAGTTTTCTACGAATATAAAAATGCCTTCGGCATCTCGGGGCTAACCAAACTGTTTTTAATCTTACAATTGAACATTTCTATATCCGCAGAAAGCTGTTTATAATACGATGCGATAAATAACTATACCTGTAATTTACTTGAGTGAAACATAATGCCATTTGTTGACATCATCTGGAAGTGGTTGGGTCTCTCCCAGAGCTGGATTCTAAACATTAAAGATACAGTTAGGTTTTGTTAACTTACTTTTATTGTTAATGACTCGATACATTTTCCTTTTCTAACTGAGCTACTTGTAAACATAGTAGTCCTAGTTTGACACTCAACAATGAACAAAGGGATACGTTGGGTATTTTTAATTATTTAAAGGGGGGGGGGGGGGGGCGAAAGTGACACTTCTTGAAACCAAAACTAAAAGTCAAAGGAATTCAACTAAAAAAAAAGTAACCTTTCTTACAATATTGGGGTACAATATGGAACTGTGAAGAAACGGCGGCGCAACCGCCGAGAAAAGGCAAAAAAAAAATTCGGCGGGAAACAGCGGTTTTCGGAGGTTGCGCCGCCGTTTCTTCACAGTTCCATATTGTACCACTATAAAGCAACTGCCATGCAAAATCTCAGACCTATAACTCTTTTATTAGTTGAGTTCCTTTGTTGACTTTTAGTTTTGGTTTCAAGAAGTGTCACTTTCGCCCCCCTCCCCCTTTTTACATAATATGTTTTTTTATAACAAACTCAAGAAATATCTTTCACTGAACTAACCTTTCTAAAGTTGGATATCAATCACTTTAATCAAATATCATCGAACTACGCCAGCTTTTTTTTTTTTTTGGGGGGGGGGGGTTCGGGGGGGTGTACAAAATCTCAATGATGGGTAATTACAGTTTGGCCTTCCAGGTATGGCACCATTAAATTTTGGATCATGGAACGAAAACGAAATAGTGAGATTCGTCAAATTTTCACAGTAGCTTTTGATTTATTATTTTAGTTTATGTAAATGTTATTGATTGCTCCGCACGGTTAAAGCCACCCTTCCCCCTGGGCCCTCCCCCACAGGGCCAAGAAATAGGAGAAAAGCTACTGTGAAAATACGACGAAATTGCTACTTCTTTTTCTTTCAATGATGAAAGAAATCATTATAGCCCCCTACTCCCCACTTCCCATTGAGCTAAGCATATTATAATACTCGCCAGGGCTAGAAAAAAGGGGGGGGGGGGGTTGTACGGAATTTTTTTTTATTTTGGAGGGATTAATTACCTCTTTACATCCCCCCCTAGTAATTTCTTGGCCCTGCGAAATTGGAATGCAATTCTGAAAAACAATTCTAAGTAAAAATTTCCCCGCAACCCCCTTCCCTCATTTCTCCCCCTCCCCCCATTAATACCCACTTCCCTTCAGTTACATAAAACAAGTTTTACGCCAATTAAACATTTAATTTTCTGCAATTTCAAATGGAATTAATTGGCTGAATAGCAGCTTCTTGTCCTATGGGACTCTACCTGATCAATGATGGCCTGAGCAGCGGCCTGGTCAATACTGCTGCCATTGCCTAGCCCAGTGTTGGACAGCACAATTCCATCCGCGGGAGTCTCGCCAGCCATCAGCTTGGCCCAGCTGTCGTGGCAGCCGGAAATAATGTTCTCCGCGAATTCACGGTCCTTAAATATTGTTGTTTAGCGTGTTTTATCATGAAATGAAAAAAATTAACAAACAGCTTTGGCTTTATTTTGGTAAGGAAGAACATTGTTCTTTAAATATTGTTAGTTTAAAAACTTTAATATTTGATTGGGTTGTTAAAACCAACAGTTTTGGCATCTAGGGCTAACATAATACGATGCTGTACATAATTTTTCTGTATGGCTGAGAACTGGTTCTTATCCACCCACAGGATATTAATCGGTTTCGAATCTATACTGGAAAAATCTTTACCTTGGGCTTATCTTCAAATGCAAACTTGTTGGCGGGTTTTCCGTCGGGCATCTTGTAACACTTGAACCATTCTACTGTAGCCTTAATTTTAATATTGATTAGAAATTGGTCATTTTACTACAAGCTAGTAGGCATCTTGGTTAGATGAACGAACATTTCTCGGGTTTTATTTAAAGTTCAGCTTTTCTATGATTAGGGTCGATCCGTAGGTCCGGAATGGATAGCTATTATCGTTAATTAAGTCATGTTAGAAGCATTCTATCGATTTCAAACGTTGCATAGTTTATGTTTATTAACTTTATTTTTATGTGATACAATTATCCGATTTATCTGATTTTTGGAGTACTGACTTATAAGACAATAACGTACAAAGTTATAAGCCAAGCATCTTTATAATAAAGGTCTAAAAATATAAGTATGTCCTTAAACATTATCGTATTTTTCAACGAATTTACTTACAATTTTGTTTAGACTTTTATATCTACATTTTATTCTAAGTGCTAATGTTTGTTTGTCTTAGCGTTTCAGAGCTTTTTGGAAGTTGTCATCCTTGTTTTGAAAAAAAATAAGGTTATCAAAAATTAAAATTAAACTGAAGCATCTTACCGCCAAAAATCCAGGCATAACTTTCTCAACATCATGAATATCATTCAGATTCTCGGCAAGAGGATCATTAACATCAATAGCCATCACTTTCCAGTCAGTTTCTCCCTCATCAATCATAGCAAACACTCCAAGTACTTTAACCTAAAATAAATAGTAGTCACATTTCGTGAACATCACAAGTCTTAATAATTTATCTGTCTATCTGACAATCTGATTCATTTTGCAGACATCAACAAGTCACTATCTATCTATCTGACTTGCTATCTGTCTACCCACTATCTATCTACCTGGATATCAAATTATATATCTATACCTGAACGACACTGCCTCTAGCATGAATTTTCTGTCCAATTTCGCAGACATCAATTGGGTCAGCGTCACCCTTACACCCAGTGTTGCCATCAACATGGTTCGGGTCCTCCCACGTCTAAATAAAATGTATATTCTGCACAAGATTAATTTTTTACCATAAGGAGAGAGAAAAAAAGGAAAATTATTTTTAGTAGGTACCTATTCTTTCTTTATTTATTAATCTTTTTACTCCTCCCACTTATTTTTAAGCCCCCCCCCCCCCCCCCCAATTTCATCTACAAAAACCAAAAATAGTCAATTTATAATTATCACTAGAAACTGTCCCATAAGCATTTTTCTTCATCTTTCAAAGATGTCAAACAATGAATGTTTGAAGTAGGTAAAAATTGAGTGTCTTTGACTGCGACAGAATTTACCCTGAAGAAGAGACTGAAATTGAAAGCTGTGACATCTAAGGCATGTATTTTTTTACAATCTCTCAGATTGGGGGAACATTAGGAATAAAGGAGGAGGTAGGTTGTGCTAAAATTCCGTAAAGGTATTAGTTTTAAGGCTTAAAAACAGTAATAGAACGATAATGTTCACTTTTAAGCCTTAAAACTCACATCTTTAAGGAATTCTGCAGAATCTACCTTCCCCTTTGTCACTCACCTGGGGGATAGCTCCATAGTTCCAGATATATCCATGGTGGGGGAAGACATTGGCAACATATCTGGACAAATTATGTCTTCTTTTTCTTTTAGCTATATTTGCTTAGTTTTAAATAAAGCTAGTACAATCGTATTCAAAAATATGGAACAAAAAACAATCTCAAAGGTTTTTGTTAATCAAAACCAAATTAATTTAATTTTGAGTAATTCTTATTTTAAGTCTTTTATCCTGGACATGAGTGAGGACATCCTCTAGTTATAAAGTGGTTTTACTAAGTACATGAAAATGATACAACCAACTTAGTTTAAAACGGCAACATAGTCAAAACCAAAACCGCTAAAATTGTTTTACAATTTGATACTGAACAAAAAAATTAAGTAGGCCTATTTTTATTATAATACCTATTACAAAATGCAAACTACAAAAGAGGTTTTTAAATAAAAAAAGGATTTATTTTCCTACCTAAGTTTGCCCTTCTTAACATCCTGCTTCAAAGGGTTGAGTCCAGATTTGAGGTCAATTTCAATCTTGGCGTTGGACCAACGGGGAACCTCGACAACCATGTTGTACACGCCATCTCCTGTAATAGAGAATTTGTTGAACCACCAGGAGATTACGACAAACATAATTACACTAATAAATTATTAGATAAATATCTGGTTACACCAACAACTCTGTTGTAAACAAGTATTTAAAAGGGACTATGCACGAACGAGAGCAAATGATTTTAAGCACCTTCCAAATGTTTTGTTGAGTTCATAAAATAAAAAAACACGGCAAAAAAACACCAAATGCTGTAAATTGCAAAAGGCCCACTGGGGGACCTCGATAAACAAGTTTATTAATATTAATACCCAACCCGAAACTAATATGGTATACGCCACTATTATCTGTCTGTCCGTCTGAATATCTATCTAGTATCAAGTAAGTACCTAAGTATCTATCTATCCGTTATAAATATCGGATCTACTGCAGTTGACAGTAAAATATTACTGGTAACGAATATTGCCTAAAATCTTTAAATTTTAAAGGTTGCTAGCTGCCAAACGGCTGAACGTACAAACCATACCCGCACACCGTTTTAAGCGACATAAGAAGGCCTACAAATAATCTGGAATAGCCATACATCAATAATGCATAATTATCTCGCAGTGCATAGAAATGCGCGAAAAAGACCTATTTTACGCGTTTTTTCTTCAGTGGAGCTTTCCCTGTGCATCATTGGATCTTGGCTATTCCAGATTATTTGTAGGCCTTCTTATGCTGCTTAAAATGGTGTGCGAGTATGATCGGTACGTTCAACAGTTTGGCAGCTAGTAGCCTTTAAAATTCATAGATTTTAGGCAATATTCGTTACCAGCAATATTTTACCGTGAACTGCAGTAGATCCTAAATATCTATCTTAATCCATGTAAACATATATCTATCCATGTAAACATATATCTATCCATGTAAACATATATCTATCCACGTAAACATCTATTTGTCTATCCATTTATCTATCTACCAGTAGCAGACTTCATTGTAATATCATGCATGGCTGTGAAGGTTGAACATATCTATCTATCTTTCTGCCTGTCTATCTATCTATCTACCTGCAGCAGACTTCATTGGAATGTCATGCATGGCTGAGACGGGTTTACCACTAGAATCCTATAACAATTAAAATATAAAAAAAACACTATTCAATATTGATATTATAGGATACAATCAAACTGACCCCAAACCCCCATTTTTTCGGGAAGCTTTAAGCCATAAAGTAAGGTTGTAAAGGAAGTGTTAAATTCTCCCTAACCTTAATATACGTATACCTGAACAATCTAAAACCGAAGTGGATTTTCTAAACTAAATCTAACCTACCTATACAGTAGAGACATTGCTATATAGAATTGTCTTTTAACTTTGTATTATAATATCCCTAACCCTGACATAAATCAAACAACACCTTACCCATGCGGGATTGTCATAACCTAACATAACCTATACCTTAATGTAAAGACGGTATTCAATGGAGTTGGGGGCTCATAATTATAGGTTCTTTACCATATGATTTAATCCTCTTTTAACTAACCTAACCCCTGCGGGAATCTAGTCTTAACCTAACCTAACCTACCCTTACCTATGCCTTGCTGTTAAGACGGTATTCCAGAAAGAAATTATAGGTTTTATACTATTTAATCCTCTTTTGACTAACCAACCCCTGTGGGAATCTCTAAACCTAACCAGAACCTATCCCCTGCGGGATCTCTTTACCTAACCTACCCTAACCTATACCTTGATGTAAAGACGGTATTCCAGGGAGTTAGGGGCTCCTCTTTCCTCGGTGGTGTAGCCAGACATTTTGAAGTCTGAAATTTAAATTAAAATAAATTTTTATTTGTACTTTTTAATGGGATAATATCGTATTATAGACAGACAGCTTCTTACCTTTAATAAAATAACAACTAAATAACTCTAGTTTTGTAGGTACAGAAATCTTGGGACAACAAAACTGGTTCTTATCATGTGTTTTTTAATTGTAAAATGTAAAATTCGGTATGGCATAGAACCGGTTCTAATCCAGCGGAAAGTTAATCGAGTTCGAATCCATACTGGATTTTAATCTTACTCACGGAGTTATAAAACTATAAAAATTCTGTCTTTCCTATTAATTACATAAGAATTACAATTCTTATGAAAAATATATAACATATATGCAAGTATTAATTGTAATAAAAGCTCACTCATGTTTAAGAATTATCATTTAAATAAAATATAAGTTTAAATATTTAAAATAAAAAAGATATGATTCATTTTTTCTAATGTTAAATAATAAACATACAAAAAGAAGAACAATTTAAGTCTACTATCTACTAGCGAAGATTTTTTGAAGCATTTAGTTAAACAGAAGGATAAATTTAGGTAATATAAAAAACACAGGGATGAGAACAAAAATACGACTTGCATACCGAAAAAAAACACTATCACTTGAGTAGTTTCGCTACTAAAACAAAATAATTTGACTCATGACATAAATACGCGAAATGTTTACTAATACTGACTTAAAAATAGTACATTTTGCTTCAACAGCAAAAAAATATAAACAAATAAAATTTTTGCATTTTTTTTAGCAATTTTTATAAAATTACTAGGTATATATTCATAACAGTTCTTAAGTTAAGAAGCTTCCATAAATTAAAAATTATACTTTTTCTTATCAAAAGGCATTTAATTTTTATTGCCCTTTTTCTTTATCTTACAAATAGTATCAAAGCAACTCTAGAACTAAGGAATATCTGTAAGTCCGAAGTACTTTCATCCTGCTTAAACAATAAGTTTGAAACATTTCTTTTTTTGATGGATTTAAAAAATTCAGAAAAAGACTTTGAAATTAATGTACCTACATTTCGAATAATTTAAACAATTATTCCTTGCTGTAGATTAAATTATTGGTTGAAAAGTATAGACACTGCCATGTTATGTTTCATAAAGTGCAAAAAGAATTGTATAATTTACAATTCAATGAGAATAATTGTCCTTGTTAATTTACTAACAATAGAGTATTTTAATTGTTATAATTACTACCTTGTTATAAATTCTATTTTTATAGTAGAAAACTACTTTTCATAGTTTTAAATGTACGTGTACATATATTGACTTTTCTACTGTAAGAGCGTTTATAAAAAAAAAAACATTTTTGTAGGTAAAGAGTCGCAAAGATATTATTTCCCACAGGTATAGATCAAAAAGAGATAATAAATCTACTAAATTTGTTTTGGGTTTTAGGGAAGGGTTATCCAGAGTCCGATTTTTGTGCTGATGGGATTTTCTCAAGTTTTACAAATATTTTGAAAGGGTTGTTTAATGTTTACTTATATCAAATGTACTAAAAAAGGGTCAAAACCAAATATTAATTAACATTTTAGAAGGGGTATTTAAGTGACGATTTGTACTTTAAAAACTCGCGTCTATTCTCGGTCTACTGGGTGTCTGTCATTGTAATTCTACATATTGTACTTTTGGTTCCCTGATTTTCTGAAGTCAGGATTCAGATACAGCCGTTATTGAGATCTCTCTTACATACAGTGGGTTTTATTTTCATTATCACCGTTCCTCTTTCCGTAATTCCATTTTCAACTTTTTGTTTTGTAGTTTGAGATTTTGGTTTTGTAGCTCGAGTATGCTTCGCTTCAACCTCTGCTCTTCCTATAATAGTTATTTATACTATCGTATTATAAACAGCTTTCCGCGGATATAAAATGTACAATCATAAGATTGAAACCAGTGATGCCGAAGTCACGAATTTACAAAACCGGTTTTAATATTATGATTAGGTACACATATTCAATATTTGTTGAAAATTAGATTTGATACGACATAGGCGTCCAAGGGGGGGGGTAATGGGCCATTTGGCACCCCCAAACGATTTTGGGGGTGCCGTAGGCACCCCCAAAATTTTGTGAACAATACCCCCCCCCAAAAAAAATTACCCCTACCTTGGGGGTGCCGTAGGCACCCCCAACGATTTTGGGGGGGGTATTTACCCCACCCAAACTATTTTGGGGGGGGTAATTACCCCCCCCAAATTGAATGTTCTTAAAAAAAAAAATTTTACTGAAAATTTTTTTTTGGGGGGGGGGGGAGTAAATACCATCCCGGGGATTTATGATGTAATTGTAAAGCACTGAAGATTCCATAAAATAGATACCTAACTAAATCAAATATTTCATTAAATAATGAAAAAGAATTTCTATAGGCGATTTCTTTTGGGAGGATGTCAGGGTGTCTCAAAACTAGTTATAAAACTTACCAGGACCTATAAGACGCTTCACTTTAAAGTATAATCATATTGGTTCATTGGTTAGTGAGTTAATTATTGTATTTTTATGTTCTAAAGAATGAGATACTACTATATATTTGAATAGTAGTGGCGCCCTTAGCATCTAAGAACTCGTGTTTTCTAAAGGGTAAAAAGGGAGGAGAAAAATAGCCTAAAACCACTCAAAGGATTGACCTATAATAGTGTGGAACCATCATGGGATCTATGTGAAGCTTTCCTAAAAAGGAGAACTCAGTATTAAAAGTAATGAAATCTGAAGCTATGGTCAAATAAACCTTACTTACTTCTTTATGTTATAGGATAGTACTTATTAACCTAAAAGATTAGGTAGGTGCTTTTTTTACATAATTAAATTACCCCCCCCAAAAATTTTACCCCCGGGGTAAATTAGTTTGGGGGGGGTAATTACCCCCCCCAACAGATTTGGGGGGAGTATTTACCCCCCCCAACAGACTTTAGGGGGGGTAATTACCCCCCCCAATCAAATTTTACCCCCGGGGTAAAAATTTTGGGGGGGGTAAAAAAAAATTTCGGCGCGCTTCGCGCGCCATTTTACCCCCCCCAAACACGAATTACCCCCCCCCCTAAAATTTTTTACCCCCCCCCAAAAAAAAAGCTTGGACGCCCCTGTGATACGATACATGATTGTAGCTTTAATCCGGTTCTAATCCAGCAGATTCGTAGGTTTCGAAGCCATACTGGAAAAAACAAGGACAATTTAAACAAATCCCAATATGTAAACACCAAAAATAGCCTAAAATCATCCGGAACCTACGTAAAAAAGGACTAGTTGCTTCACCCTTAGCATCTAGGGGGAGGTCAAGAAAAGAGCTTGAAACCACCGCAAGACCTTCATAAAGCTTCCCTGAAGAGTACAATATATTCAGACCAGCAATTATCGAGATATTAAGCTTCAGACAAAAAAAACCTTACTACTTTATATAATAGGATTGGATATATATGATGAACTTAAATACACATAATCTTAGTTAGGTCCAAACACTAAGGAACAATGGCTACACAAACACATACACATACAAACTTACCAGAACGCCAGGTAGAATAGCTTTCAGGTAGGATGCCTGTGGATTTCCCCAGTCAAGACTGTCCACCTCAAATATATCTCCGCCATATTCTAGGCAAAATATAAAAATTATATGATGTATTCATTTACTAGCGGGTGTGCCCCAACTATCTAGCGGTTCTGTATTTAAGGGATATCAATAGGCAGAAAAATAGTCTAAAACTATAATGGGACCAATGCAGGGTTGTCATTTTGGGCGGGCGCTTTTGGGCGGGCAGTTTTGGGCGGGCGCTTTTGGGCCGCCCAATATAAAGTCCTTTTGGGCAGTTTTGGACACCCCCTTTTAGGGGGAGAGAAAAAGGGGAGGGGGTTAAAAAAGATGGGGGCGGTCCTATTTTTTAGGTGATATCCTTATACTAAAGTAACAGGATGTGTGTCTGTTTGTTTGTGTGTTTGTACCGAAGGATCTCGCTAACCGCTGAACCGATCGGGTTCTCTTTAACAGGGTAGCTTCTCATAGGTTCTGGGAAGGGTTTATGACTATTTTGGGGGAGGGTACCACCACCCTCCTAAGAGAAATCGCCCCTTGAAAAAAATTACACTCCCCAAAAAACTTTTTTTAAACTAAAAATAAAAATGGGGGAGGAAACCCCCCCCCCCCCCAAAAAAAAAAAATTATTCCCCCCCCCAAATTTTTTTTACTTTTTCTTTTTAAATCTAATATAATAATTGGATTATCAAATTTGACTCTTCCCTCCTCAAGTGCCCCTAGAGGCCTCTAGTTAACTATATAAATTAGTAAGATTTTTTGTATTTAGAAAAGGATTTCGCTAACTGCTGAACCGATATGGTTCTCCTTTCCAGTGGAGCCTTTTTAGGTTCTTAGATGGTTTTCGGCTATTTTATTTCTAATGATAAGTCTAGGTATGGTTTTAGGCTATTTTATATCCTTTTTATATGCTTTTTACGACATTTGCCCAAAAAGGATGCCCAAAACCACTTTTGGGCGCCCAAAACCCGCCTAAAACCCTTTTGGGCAATTGGGCCGCCCAATATCAAAAAAAGTGCCAAATTCGACAACCCTGGACCAATGTGAAGCTTACCTACAGTTAGTTCAATATGACGTTGATTGGACTGAGACTAGAAACTATTACTTCCAAGACATAGATCGTGAAAAGAAAGTGTGAGAGTCTGGACCAACGATACCATGAACGATCAATTGAAATAAAGAAGACCCCATTATAACTAAAAATTGATTAATTGTCTGTTACTACTTTTGGCATTATCATTGACGTTTAATTTTGAAAGGTTAATTTTTTCTTAAGTTAATCTACCCTTGTATAAATAAATTGAGGCGAGTAAAACAAGGATAATAATGCACATACAAAAAAAATGCGCAAAGCTTTTTTTACCTGATTTAAGAAGAGCAAGGATGCTATCAATCCCAGGTGTAGGAGCTGGTGCGCTTATATAACTAAAATAAAATGTTTTTTACTTTTAAAGAAAAGTTAGGTATTTAATCTAATACAAAACTATTTAACATTTAACTTAATGCCTCTGCCTTTTGGAATTTCATTTCTTGGGGTGTTTGTAAACATAAACTTCACTGGAAGCATTAACAGTCCACTTTTGAAAAAAGACATGAGATTTTTAGCTCGATACTTATTTAAAAACCGGCAAGAAAAGGCAAAAAAATTCGGCGGGAAACGCCGGTTTTCGGCAGTTGCGCCGCCGTTTCTTCACAGTTCCATATTGTACCCCTATAAAGGAACTGCCATGCAAAATCTCAGACCTGTAACTCTTTTTTAGTTGAGTGAGTTCCTTTGTTGACTTTTGGTTTTGGTTTCAAAAAGTGGCACATCCGCCTCCCCCCTTTATATTTTTACCTTCCCGAGGGTTCATCATTGTAGGACCAATAATCTTGCAGACCTGTGTCTTCATTTACCATCCGGAACTGACCACTCTTAATAGAAAAAATACACTGAAACAATATTTGTCTTTTTGTTGATTGCTTTTTAAGAAAGATGATTCTAAATTGTCAGAATCTAAGAATCCATGAATGAAGGAATGGAGAATTCAATCAATCAAGAATTAAACCCACCAAATAATCAATCCAACACTATCTACTAATCTATTTTTTTATGAAAATCTAACAGCTATCATATCTTTGAGTTTAATAATGCTTCGCAAAGAATCAATAAATAAACTAGTGACCTATTTTTGCATTTCTAGGTATTAATAAAACAAGGATGACAACATCCATAAGTAGCGAAGCATAGACAATTAAATAGGAATTTAGATATTAGTTGACAAAAGAATGTATATTAGGAAAAAATCACGAAACCTTTTCAACATTTGTTTTTAATTTCTTAATATTTATTTATATTTCAGTACTATGACTAACAGACTGATGGTCAAAGTAAATTACATACTGGATACAAACGGGAAATTTAATTTTGATATTTTTAACTACAAAAATTTTAAAAAACGGACCATAAACACCAAAGACATGAGGAAAAATGTGAAAAATATAAAAATAGCCAAAAACCTGCAAAAAGGCAGTCTGACCTCCATTGACGTGTTCTTGAAACGACAGGAAATTTAATTTTGATATCTATAACTGAAAAACTTTGGAAATTGGGCCATAAACACCAAAGGTATGGAGAAAAATGTGAAAAATACAAAAATAGCCTAAAACCTGCTTAAAGGCAGTCTGACCGTCATAGTTGTTTTCTTGAAACGATAGGAAATTTAATTTTGATTCTATAACTGAAAAAATTTTGGAAATCGGACCATAAACACCAAAGATATGGAGAAAAATGTGAAAAATACAAAAATAGCCTAAAACCTGCTAAAAAGCGGTCCTATCGCCAATGATGTTTTATAGTTAATTGTGCTCCTTGATAATGGGAATTTTGTCAAAAAATTTCCGCCTTTTATCTTTTATACGAGCCGAGAAAATCACGTTTCCCCCGAACTAAGACAGACATACGGACATACAGACAGACGGACAGACGGACATTTCAAATTATAGAGTAGTTTAAATATTTATCTAACATATTTATATATCACTATCTTTCTGTCTATGAAAATCTATCTATCAAACTCAGAGATGGGAAAAAACCAGGTTTTTTTTAAAAAGATCAAACCAGTATGGTTTTTTTGGTTTAAACCGGTTTTTATTGGTTTTTATTAATAAAAACCAGGTTTTTTTTGTTTTTTTAATATTTTTTTTGTTTTTTTTAATAATATCCAAATTAAAGTAATGTATTCTAATTTAGTATAAAGGGGTAGTTTCACGAAATGCATTTGAACTTAATTTAGTGAACCGCATATTTCATCCTGGTTAAATGGTTAAACTACATTCATATGGCAATGGCATATATTTGAAAAAAAATCAATTTTCTACCACATAGTTTTTGAAATATCAAGACTTGAAAATCGTCTTTTTAAATTGCATATATCACAAAAAGACAATTTTCAGGTCTTGATATTTTAAAAACTACGTGGTAGAAAATTGAATTTATTTCAAATATATGCTATTTAAATGTAGTTTACCCCATTAACTACGAAACAAGGATGACAACATCCATAAGTAGCGAAGCACAAAAAATCGTAGATGGGAATACGTACAGGTAGATTTAAAAGGTTTTTACTAAAATCAAGAATAGATTTATTGGATAAGATAAATATGAAACCTTGTTTTATTTTGTATGATGACGATGGTCAAAGTAAATTATATTAAAGATGCTCATAACAATGGGAAAAATTATTTTGATACTGATATCCCATAAAAGTTTGAAAATTGGATCAAAATAAACAAAGATCTTGGGAAATATGTAAAACATATAAAAATAGCCAAAAACCTGATAAAAGGCAGTCTGGCCGCCATGGTTGTTTTCTTGAAACGACAAAAAAATTAATTTTTAAATCCTTAAAAACTTAAAAAATTTGGAAAATCGGACCATATACACTGAAGATATGGAAAAAAGTGTTAAATATATTTATAAATAGCCTAAAACCTGCCAAAAAGGCAGTCTGGCCGTCATGGTTATTTCCTTTAAAGACGGGAAATTTAATTTTGATATCTACAACTGAAAAAATTTTGAAAATCGGACTATAAACACTGAAGATATGGAGAAAAATGTTAAAAATATAAAAAAAACAGCCTAAAACCTGCTGAAAAGGCAGTCTGGCCGTCATGGTTGTCTTCTTTAAAAGACGGGAAATTTAATTTTGATATCTATAACTGAAAAATTTTTGAAAATCGGACCATACACTGAAGATATGGAAAAAAAATGTGAAAAATATAAAAATAGCCTAAAACCTGCTAAAAAGGCAGTCTGGCCTTCATGATTGTTTCTTTAAACGACAGGAAATTTAATTTTGATATCTGTAACTGAAAAAATTTTGAAAATCGGACCATAAACACTGAAGATATAGAGAAAAATGTGAAAAATATAAAAATAGCCTAAAACCTGCTAAAAATCGGTCCGACCGCAAATGATGTTTTATAGTCAATTGTGCTTCTTAATAATGGGAATGTTGTCAAAAAATTTCAGCATTCTATCTTTTATAGGAGCTGAGTAAATCCCATTTCCCCCATAGCGTTACGGACTGACGGACTGACTGACTGACTGACTGACGGACGGACAAAGTGAATTATAGAGTAGCTTCGCTACTAAAAATATGCGGTTCACTAAATTAAGTTCAAATGCATTTCGTGAAACTACCCCTTTAGTATAAAGATTTAAACTATTAAAAGAATTTTGAATTAGGTATTTATGTTTTTGACTGTATTTTTTACATTATAAAAAGACTAGCGGCTAGGCCCCTAGAGGCCTCTAGGGGCACTTGAGGAGGAGAGAGTCGAATTTAATAATTGAATTTTTTATTTTATATTTTGTAAAAAAAAGTAAAAAAAATTTTTTTGGGGGGGGCGAACATTTTTTTTTTGGGGGGGGGGGGTTGCCTTCCCCCCTCATTTTTAAATTTAGTTAAAAAGTTTTAAAAAAAAAATTTTCGGAGGGGGGGTTGGAGGTGTACCACCCCCAAAGAAAATAGTTATAAACCTTCCCGGGACCTATGAGAAGCTACCCTGTTAAGGAGAACCCAATCGGTTCAGCGGTTAGCGAGATCCTTTGGTACAAACATACAAACACACAAACACACATACAAACATCCTGTTACTTTATTATAAGGATAATAGATAAGATAGCCATTGGGTATCTGTCTATCTTACCTTTCTATCCTTATGTTTTATCTTGCTGAGAGAATTATTTTGTGCTTTGCAATTCATCTACCTATTATAAAATACACTTCTTGCATAAATATCTATCTGTCTATCTTTACAGTTGGCTATTGGGTATCTAACTTACCTTTCTATCCTTATGTTTAATTTTGCTGAGTGAATTATAAATTTCTGCTTTGCTATAGTTCTTCCCTGTTGCCTCGTTGAATTTATCCACCAACTTGCCCCACAATCTGATAAAAGCAAAAAATGATGAACATTGCAATTTGTGATATTTATTTTGTTTAAATTGATGTACATAATAAAGGGGGGGGGGGCGAAAGTGACACTTTTTGTAACCAAAACTAAAAGTCAACAAAGGAACTCAACTAAAAAAAGAGTTACAGGTCTGAGATTTTGCATGGCAGTTGCTTTATAGGGGTACAATATGGAACTGTGAAGAAACAGCGGCGAAACCGCCGAAAACCGCCGTTTCCCGCCGAAATTTTTTTTGCCTTTTCTCGGCGGTTTTCGGCGGTTGCGCCGCCGTTTTTTCACAGTTCCATATTGTACCCCTATAAAGCAACTGCCATGCAAAATGTCAGACCTGTAACTCTTTTTTTAGTTGAGTTCCTTTGACTTTTAGTTTTGGTTTCAAAAAGTGTCACTTTCGCCCCCCCCTTTTATATATGTTGTTACTTTAGATTGTGTTGTCCGCTGATAAGAATATGGATTTGTTTAACTTGTCCTATTGTTAGTAAAATATTTATAAATGTTGTTACACTGTTTATTAATTAAGTTTATTTTATTTAATATAAAGCATAGACGTCATATTTCTCTAATTGCAGATATTAGTGTGCATTATATTATTCAAGGTTTGATTATTTGCTTATGTATTTCTGTCTATTACAGATTATAAAATGGTTGGTTAGTATGTGCACTAGGTGATCTGATTGAAGTCCTAAAAGGTGCGTTTCATGTCATTATCAGTACATCCTCAATGATGATACCCTTCTGTAGATTAAAATTAGTAGTTAAAACATTTGAACTCTCAAGTTAGTGAATTAACCAATCAAAATTCACTTAAGTTCCCAAAGTTGTTAAGCCAGCAAATAAGAAAACGTTATTATAAAACTTTGGGGACTAGTGTAATCAACAGCCTATTGTCCCTTCTCTCTCTAAACAGGAATAAAGTCACTTGACTGAATCACTTGACTGTATTATGTATCAATATAACTGAATTAAATCATACATCTTTTATCCACCTGTTTCAATATTAATAATTTAAATATCTAGTTTAACTAACTATAAAGGAAGTTAGTAAAATTGTGACCAAAAAACAACAAAAATCTTAGTACTATGATCTTTAAAAAGAACAAAAAATATCTTCTTAAAAATCTTTCTTTATATTTAACGTTATCAGTCTTTATATGGTATAAAATTTTAGATCATGGAAAGAAAACGAAATAGCGGGATTCGTCGTATAATATACTATTTACACAGTAGCTTTTCTCCTATTTCTAGCCTAACTTAAAATAACCTATTTGAAGCTACTGTGAAAATACAACAAAATCCGCTACTTCGTTTTCTTTCCATTATCCAAAAAAACTTTATGATCATTTACCTATGTAGGTATTTCTTTTGCTATTTTTAAATTTCAGCTATTTTATTCAATAACTATTTACAGGTGAATAGAAATAAATATGCATTATTTATCATTACCACATCATAATTATGACAAATTAAGGATTGACAGGTGCAATAGTAAGGAAGTATCAAATTTAGGAATAAAATAGAGATAATCTAGAGACACACTCTAAATCGGCCAATTGGAAATCAGTGGAGGAACAATCCGTTTTTACTATTGTTTAGAAAGTGTACAGATTTAAGTGAGGTTATTTTTTATTTCATTCAGAAGAAAAGTAAAAATAATTATGTAAAAGGTTTGGTACCCTCCCCAAAATTAGCTGTAAACCTTCCCTGGACCTATGAAAAGATACATTGTATAGGAAAACTATGGCAGTTTAGCGGATAGCGAGATTTTTCGTTTCAGATTGACAGACAGGCATCCTATTACTTTAGTATAAGGATTATTTGAAAAAAGTACTTACTCATTGCATTGTTGTTTCGACATAGAGCTTCCATGAAAAATTAATCCCCTAATTTCACTGTCACCAGTCATAATTGCTAAAAAACAAAGATTAAAGGAATCCTGCATGAAATACACCGCTCTAACTGCTGAAAGACTGCCACAAGAAGACCCGATAACCAAAATTTTAAACCTCCAGCTTTAAAAAACAAAATTAAAAGTTAGATGCATTTTAAAATGACATATTAGGTACCTATATGAAAATTTGAAAGCTGGAGGCTTTAAATTTTGGGTAGGTAGGTATTTAGTAGAAAATGTTTTAACAAATGACGTTCAAAAAGTTTATGTTAATGTTACTTTTCATCAAAGGGATAGTTTTAAACAGGGCATTTTGTAAATTAATCTTTTTATTGTTGGCTTCTTACCCAGGAATAAGGTATAGCCAACAGGAGAAATAAATCTAAAATGATATTTGGGGGGCAGATAAAAAGGTAGTCAATTATACTAAGTGTTGCCCCCCCCCCCCCCCAAAGACAGCTGAAAATCACATATAGGTTTAGTGATTTTTTCCATAATGAATTTGGTTGTTGGTATAAGCTGTTTCTTCTTACCTCTTAATTGCTCCCTGTCTTCTTTTGTAAATGCAGCTGCTCCTTTCACTTTTGTCTTATTGGGTTCACTAGATAATCAATACATTTACGGCGTTGCTACATAAGACCTATTATGAAAGACCTAATGCTACAAAAGATCTAATCTTACAAAAGACCTAAATTGCCTTTTGTAAGATTAGATATTTTGTAGGATAAGTTATTTTGCAATTTAGGTTTTTAGTAGTAACGTCAGAATTACAGTTAATCAAGGATGACAACATTCATTAGAGCGATACTATACAAATCAAACAGACATACGAACATACATACGAACATTAACAAATGTAGGGTTACAAGCCAAAAGCTTTGAAACTTTGGACTTTAAAAAAACAACTTAAATGGATAGCTACCTTTTAATAATGACATCCGGATCAGTGCCGGTCTGTTGTTGTTGCTGCTCTACCAGTTCAATTTCAGTTGTCACTGTCAGCCAGAATTGAAACTCCTCGCCCGTTTCTGGGTCAACTACGCCACCTTCTACCATTCGTCTGCTTCTTTCCTAAACAACAACAAAAATATTAACTGTGTAGGTAACGAATCTGCAGGGGCGTATATTCTGCACCATATTATTTTTTTTCTCGTCTGCAAAATATTTCATTTTTTCCCCACTATTTTTTTCCCCAAGAGGGGAAAAATATTAAATATAATATTCGTTTTTTTTAACCCTCCAAGGAGGAAAAGAAATGCTTTCAGTAGGTAACTACTGTTAATTTTTTCATTTATTTTCCTCCTAATATACAATATACATTTCTTATTTTTTCCTTTCCTCCTTTAGCAAGAGATCCCATAGAGAATGTACATTGTACACTGCACCCCTGATAAGGATGTTAACATTACGAAACTGATCACAGTCACATTGACGAAAGAAAGCAGGATATACCCAAACACTGCCATTAATACAATATAAAACCGTGAAAAGAACGAAAACTTAAAAATCTATGAATTGAGCTGGCCCGTGTTACAAACTGACTGACTAAGTGAATTATAGAGTAGCTACCTAGCTTTTTTACTAGGTAAAAATATAAAGAATAAAGATTTTTAGAATATTAAGTTTTACCTTAATTTCAGCTGTTTTCATTCTGTTGATGCATCCAAATATTTGATTCTTATTATAATTCATTCCAGACTCCAAATTAAACTGATCCACCAGTCTTTTGGATAACCTAAATAAACATATTTTTATTCAAAGAAAAGTTTTCCTATAACTAGGGTCTGTACGTCGTCTGTCACAGTTGGGTCACCGGAATATCTATAATACAAAGTAGAATGATGTCTGTCCGTCCGTCCGTCTGAAGCTTAACATCTCGGTAACCACTGAACCGATTGGATTCTACTCTTCAGGGTATATTATACCTATCGGTCCTGTGGTGGTTTTAAGCTATTTTCTTGGGAAATGGGACACCCCCAACCCCCAAAAAATGAAAATTTTCCTCCAATTTTTTTTTTGCAGAAAATTTCCTTGGTCCTTTTTTTTTGCAGAAGATTTCCTAGGTCCTTTTTTTATGCAGAAGATTTCTTTGGTCCTTTTTTTATGCAGAAGATTTCCTTAGTCCTTAAACGAATTTCGCCTAAATTTTTTTTTTGATCACCTCTTGGGGTAAAGCCCCTAGAGGCGAAGCCGCTAGTTTGGTATAAAGCAGAGGCTTCCAAGGAAGGTGGGGGTGTTTCCATCCCCTGGCAAAATTAAAGGGGTGGGGATTCACTCCCCTATACATTTCACTAGGTACACTTGACAAAAATTTTAAATTTTTGAGATTGTCAAAATTACCCCGTGGCAAAGCCGCAAAACCCTCTGCACGCAACTGGTATAAAGAATTGAAAAAAGAATATTTAGAATTCATGTTTAAGGATCAAAGCTTCTCTGAAATAATAAAGTATTTTAATTTCTGCTGAACGGATGGACTGACATGCTATGATTATAGAGTAGCTACTAAACTACTTACTCCGCCTGTCTTTCTTGATTGTGAATGTTGGTATATATCACCAACCCTTTCAACTCTTCATCTCTCGTCACAATATCTTTAAAAAACAAGAAAATTTAAAAGCAAAGCTTTTCTGTAACTCGTGTCGATGACTCGATATATCAGTCTATACGTCCGAACGTCCGTAACGGTAAGCTCTTTATAATAGGTAAAAGATTGTTAGGTACGATTTAGAAAGCGTTACAAATCTGTAATTGTTATCAGAAAGTCCGTACGTCCATTTAAAACATGCTGATTTTCTACTTTTAGAACTAAAATATTTATATTCTGCTTATTTAGTACTCACAATTTACATGTAACAAGTGTCCATGTTCGATTGTCCTACCATTTCAGAGCTTCGCTCTTATTGATGTCGTCATCCTTGTTATCAAATAGTACCGCAGCAAAATTTGAAATGTATTTCATTGGATATTTTAAACTATTTGAATTAATTTTAAGCAACTAAAAGACGTGTAGTTACTAGTTATTCTCATAAAACTAAATTATTGTTGATAGTTTACATATGTTTCTTATCATAATTTTCAAAATAAAATAAACAAACATTTCCATAATAAAAATTAAGCATTTAACGTTTATTATCAAAGAATAATAAATCAGTTTTTAGGGATGAATTATATCATAAGATAAATTGGATTTCTAATCAAAAGTTTTTTACTTTTATGTACCTAGGTAGGTAAGAATTAAGTATGTGAAAATCACAATTTGACGAATATTTTTTGTTCAATTCTAAAGGGTTAGTTCAACACAATGCTTTTGAACAAAAAAGGAGGTGGGGGGGGGGGGGGGAGGGTTTGTCATGTACCGGGATCATTAACCCAAAACCATCTTTAATGATACACATTTTTTTACCATACATTGATAAAAAAAATAAGTAAAAGGGAGAAAGAATTTTAGTACCTAGGCATTCTACCACGTTGTTTTGAAAAGGGGGAGGGCGAAAGTGACACTTTTTGAAACCAAAACTAAGAGTCAACAAAGGAACTGAACTAAAAAAAGGGTTACAGGTCTGAGATTTTGCATGGCAGATGCTTTATAGGGGTACAATATGGAACTGTGAAGAAACGGCGGCGCAACCGCCGAAAACCGCCGTTTCCCGCCGTAATTTTTGTTGCCTTTTCTCGGCGGTTTTCGGCGGTTGCGCCGCCGTTTCTTCACAGTTCCATATTGTACCCCTATAAAGCAGCTGCCATGCAAAATGTCAGACCTGTAACACTTTTTTTAGTTGAGTTCCTTTGACTTTTAGTTTTGGTTTCAAAAAGTGTCACTTTCCCCCCCCCCCCCTTCATACTTTATTTTTTTTTGATTTATGCAAGTTTAACGAGAGACTAATTTTCACAAACTTAGCTAGCAAGAAGATACTTTTTAGTGGTTCTATTTGTTTTGTTAATTATTGCTGTAAAAAACTTTGCTTCAATATTTTTTTAGATTGTTTCCTTTACTGATTTAAATTGGAAATTCTTGGATGCTTAAACGACCTGGTATTATATAGTTATTTATTCGTTATAATAAATTTAATGCTAGATATACGGTTCTTAGGTTATCTTTTTCCTTGCCAATACTAAAGTATTTCGTACCTCTCAAAAGATTTTTCTCCTCCTGGGTAAATTTTGCCCTTTGGCCCATTTCATCATCGTCAGACATTATGAATTTCTGAAAATCTAAATTATCAATTTCTATCTTCGTAAGTACTTATGTCTTTAAGAAGAATAGATAAATCTTTTTTTTAATATTAATGAACACATCCCATTAGGTGAATTCGGAAGGGGGATGTCAGCTTCCCCCGCCTACCCTTAAATCAAGGAATTAAGAAGAATTTTCTATAGGCTTTAAATTCAGGTACATTTGATGTTGAAATTTGTCTAAAAAAGTCCAGTTGTACGTGTACTAAAATTATCAGACGTGTCTGTTAATGCGCTACATAGGGCATTCCTCTTTGTATGCATGTTAGATCCTAACGTTGGTTTGCCCCTAGCCTCTATTGAGGGGCAGGGAATGGTCAAGAAACTGGCTTGAATTCAATCTAAGATTCTCATGAGTCATAAAGCATACTTGTTAAAAAAGACCAATTCAGACCACCAATTAATTAAAAAGATATTTAGTTTCAGACAAAATAAAATAAATCCTTACTACTTTATATCATATTAGATAGTAAATGGAAGTATAACTTTCAGTTTAGTTGGAATGAAAAAATTCCAGCATCTATCATAATAAAAGAGTTCATTAACAATGTTCTCTCGGTCTTAAAATTGAGTCTCTATTAAAATAGAAAAACATAATGACAACACAGTAAAAAATCACAGAAACAACAAAAAGTTGATTATTTGCACATATAAATACATGTATGTTTAAATTAAACTCTTTTCTTTAATTACAAATTAATGAATAACGAAGGATGGACGTGGTTGTAACTTGAAAGCAAAGCCGGAAAAATTGAAATTATTTTTAGGGTTGCCAAAAAAATATTATTACAAAAGTTTTACAGCTTTATATTCCTGACAGCTATATAATAAAAAAACCTTTTAATTTAAATTTGCAACACCCTAGTTGAGGAGTGGAAGTGGCCCCAATTATTCACTCCTCGACTGGAAAGCTCTCATTTAAACTTGGATTTTTGGGATCATGGAAGAAAAACCAAGTATATAAATGGTTTACTCGTATTTTCACAGTAGCTTTTCTCTAATTTCTAGCTCCTGCGGGGCCTATAAAAACCTATCAAAAGCTACCGTGAAAATACCGCTACCTCGTTTTCTTTCCATGATCCGTATTTTATTTATTTATTTTTAATAATGCGTTGTATTATTTGAATATCGGCAACGCTGCTTTTAGTGCAAAGTAAGACAAAAGCTACTTGGACAAATATCCCTTATTTACTTTTGTATTTGCTACTGCACAAAGTATCTATAAAAAGGAAAATTCGTAAAGAAAAACAATTAATACATATATATTTTTAAATAAAGTGTTTTAAGATTGAAAAATTTACACGATTTGTAACATAACAAATTTCATAAGAGGGAGAAAAAATACAGAGAACAAAGTGTAAATACAAATGTGCAAATGCCGCACTAAATCATATTAATTAGCAGAAAAATATAGAAAAGGATGAAAAAAGTACAAAAATAAAAATATTAAAATAATTAAGAAAGAGACGGTTTTGAAGTTATTTACATGATTGCAAGTGGCTACGCCGAAATAGGCCTATAGGATCACAAGAGGTGGAGTCGACGACCTTCCACTTCAAATCCCATTAGGAAAAGAAATAGAAAAATTGTGGGTGAATTTATTTTGGGACTTCTCATGTACTTTGGTAGGTTCCCTGGACCCATTAGAGGCTTCTTTGTAAAGGAGAACCTATTTAGTTCAGCGGTTAGTTTGATTCAACGCCACAAACAGACAGAGAGGTACGTATACTGTTTTATTTTTACATATATAAAGTCATGTTTTCAATTGTTATTTAGCTAGGTAAGTTTAGGATTGATTCTTATTTTTTTTTCAGAGTACCTATACTTAAAAATGGTATCGACTCTATCAGCCCGTGATCTTGGACAGTTGTTGTACTTGTTGGACAATGACATGGTCAATAAAAACTCTCTGGAAAGTCTGTGTACAAGGTTACATCAAAATTTTCACAAACAGGTACGAACAATATAAATTTATATATTGATGGTGTAAGGTGTTGTTTTCGAGTCTAGAACTAGAACAATATAGGTACTAATACGTCAAAAATAGTAACTCTAATGCTATTTTGTCTTATTTCGACACTTATAGTGAGAGTTGGGGGAATGCTTTGGCCGTAAATAGATTACAAATTAATTACCTTGACCACAGTTAGGACTCACAGACAAAGGTTATTTTAGCAATATTCAGAAATAATTTCTAAATGTACTATTGTGTTTATGTACACGAAAACACAATTAGTACCTATTAATATTATTATTATTTTCTTGAAACAAGGCATGGGATTTTAAGAAAACTAGATAATATTGATAATTTGTTTTTGTGTAGTTTGTTTACATCAAGGGGATAGATAAATTTTTCTTTTATTTGCCTAATAGTTTAGTCTTTCAGCAATAAACCTATTTTTTAAAATTTAGTTTGTTACTATTTTAGGACATTTTCAAAGTTGGTACCGCGCTTGTAACATTACTTCAAAATGCTGACCTATTACCAAAACCTGCTCAGGAACTAGAAATTAAATAATTCACAAAATTGACAAACTAAAAAAGAAAACTGAGTTTTAGTAATGAAGCTATTCTAAAATTGGGAAACGTCTCTAGAGACAACTGACTGTTGTTTACTATCTACCTACGTGAACGTTCGAACTTAATTCATTTTCCTTGTTTTAGATAGATTATTAAAATATTAAGCTGTAGTTAACCAATTAGCATATCTAGTGAATTAAAAATAATTTAATGATTAAAATAAAAATGTTATTTGCATAGAATTATTTAATTATCTTGAATCTAGAAACTGGTTGCAATAACTTTTCTGTATGATATGTACAAGAGTGATCACGTTTCTTTGAATCCCTTCGCTCCTGTTTTCATTCATCTGCTTAATACAGTTGACAATTATGAGGTAAGAATAATTATTTATCGCATCGTATTATAGACAGCTTTCCGCGGATATTGGAATGAAAATTTTAAGATTAAAACCAGTTTTGTTAGCCCAGAGGGTATAAAGACCCGGGCTAAGCAAAATTGAATTGATCTTATGATTTTTGATGTAATATTCGTAGAAAATTGTGTGTAATACGATGATATAAATAATTTTTTATTCTAATCCACCTGATATTAATCGGTTTCGAAGCCATACTGGAAATTATTTCAAAAACATAGAAAGAGAAAGCATAAAAGTACATAACAACAGAAAAGATCAGTTATTCATACATTGAAATATGAAAAAAATCGTCTTAAATAGTATAAAAGACAAACGAACGGACAAAATGAACTATTAAACAGAATCATTGGTCAGCAGAATTTTCACATCAAAATTCAGCATAATTTTAATCTTTGTTTAGGATAACAAGTATTGCCAACTGCCTATTTTAAACCCTTCAGAACGTCAATATGTGACACAGTTGGTCGCTGGACAGGAATGTGTTCAAATATAAATAAAAATTTGTTTTATCCATTAAAGATATTTTGTCACAATTTTATAGGTTATTTTGGCAAGAGATTAAGTCTTATTTCATAAAAAAATAGTAATTTAAAACTTAAAAACTAGAAAATGGATGAAGGGGTAGATTAGATTATCAACTTTCCCATTAAATGAAAAAGTAAAAACAAATTAAGAGGGTGGGGGTATTTTATTAAATTTTTCCTGGGAGTGTTCAGGTAGCTACCTACCATTTTTCCAAAAGGAAAACCTTTCATGAACCCTATACCTAACGAATCCTTTACTATAGACACACATCCTATTACTTTTTCTGATAGTGATAAGGATATAAAGTTTGAATACATTTATTATTAGGGGAAGGACTTTATAAAGAAAACAGCAGCTATTATCAGCAATGGAGATCCTATTACAGTTCCTCAGGTGAAAAAGTTTTTATAGAATTGATATAGATTGATGGAGAGATTCTGTATTCTTTCTATGCTATTAGATTCCTAAGTGGATAGGTAAACAAATGTGGAAAAATTCAAAAATGTTAGGTAAGTTTAATGGAAAATTATATGTTATAATACAGACTAAGAAAGATATTAAAAGATATTCAGAAAGAAAGACAAAAAACAATTTTTGTTAAGAGGTACTTAGTTAGATAAATAGATTATTGTGTACTTGCTCAAAATAAATTTTACATTAGCTGAACGTTTATTTGGGGGACCTTTAAAATATGAAGTTATACTAGTTAAACATGAGTTATTTTAAAAGGTTTACGTACTCTATTTTTTTGTTGGTACAAACATGTACTAAAATATTTTTTAATTTTTATACTCGTTTAGGTTGACCTAACAGGAGTGCAGTTAATTTTAGCAGAGCGTCAATCCCAACTTCCACACACTGCTCGTTCTGCTGTTTCAGGTTACCAGATATATTCTAGATATTTTTATCTTGATATAAAAGTAGCAGGATGTCTGTCTGTCTGTAGCTTAAGATCTCGCTAACCTATGAAGTGTAGTTAATTTTAGCAGAGCGTCAATCCCAACTTCCACACACAGCTCGCTCTGCTGTTTCAGGTTACCAGATAGATAGATATATTGATATTCTTATGTAAAAGTAACAAGATGTCCATCAACCTGATTCTGAGTGTCTGGCTGTATGTTATGATCTCTAAACTATTAGACTTAAGTTCTTTGGTCTCCTTTCAATGAAGCTTGGTATAGGTCCAGTTATTATCTTGTGGAAGGGTACTTTCACCCCACGAAGAGAAAATGCCTCTGGAAAAATACCACCATCCTAAAGTTATTACTGAACTTTTCTTTTTAAAATTGAAAAAGTGGAGGGTGATCCTATTTCCCACTCCTCCCCATCCTCCCTTCCCTAAAGTGACCTTTAGTAGGAGCATAGTCGCTGTTTCATTAATATACTTGCGGCTTCGCCCCTATAGGCCTCTAGGGACGCGTAAAATTGTTTCTTTTTGATCTATTTTAAAATCAGCTATTTACAAAAAATATTTTTTCGCTTATAGATGGTGTTAGATAGATGTTTCTCTAGGGAATGTGGTTGTACAATGTACCCTCCCCTAAAAAAGTTATAAACTTTCCCGGGACCTATGGGAACCTACCCTGTTAAGGAGAACTCGATCGGTTCAGCGATTAGCGAGATCCTTCGGTACAAACAAACAGACAGACAAACACACATCCTGTTATTTTATTACAAGGAATGATGAATACATAATAGTTAATAAACAGATTGAAAGTAAAAGAGGGGAGAATTATTTATTATCCACTGATCTATCCCTCTTTCTCTGATGTTATGTAATGCAATTACGTTTTGTGTTACAGGAAGTTAGATATTTGCAATTTGTAGTTTAGTGTTCTGTGATTCTCTTTACTATCAAGTTCAGTTAAAACAATCAATTTTAAATTATCATTTTCTTGGGAAGCTTTGTGCTAGTTGCTAATAAAATCTTAGTATTTTTTATGAACAATGAAAAAATGTTTGAATCATAAAAAAAACTTGTTTAGTTGATCTTACTCAATAGCTTGCAGTACATTTTAAAAAATATTTCAGTTTTAAATCATGTACTAAAGTTGTGGGTGGGATCATATTTTTCTAGGGCTGATATCTCTTAGGAGGATGTTGGTAACCTCCCCAAAATAGTTGAAAACCTTCCTTGGACCTATGTGAAGCTACATTCTAAAGAAGAACCATATCGGTTCAGAAATTAGCTAAATACTCCAGTACAGACAGACAGATAGACATCCTGTAACTTTTATAAAAGATTGTAATCTACTAGAATTGTAGGAATATTTTTGAGAACTATAACCTTATTATAGGTATAATACCCGACCCAAGAGCTCCTCCAGAAAATACAGACCTTGTCATGCTTCAACGGAAAACCATTGAGGGTTTATTAATAGGTATTAAGTAAAACATTTTCTTTAAATAAAAGTTTTTAGATGATTTTCTATTTGTCTATTGCGGAAAATATCTAAAAGTGATAGTTGCACGAAATGCATTTAAACTTGTATTTAGTGATCTGCATATTTTTTTCTATCCAATGGTTTTAACTACATTTATAGGGCATATATTTGATAGAATTTAAATGTTCTACCATGTAGTTTAAAAATATCAAAACTTGAAAATCGTATTTTGTTGATATATGCATTTGCAATTTTAATCTAGGGGAGTGGGGGGGGGGGGGGGGGATAAAAATCTATCCTAAATAAAATTAAATGTTTTTTTAAGGTCCAGACCCATTGGCAACAAAAACGGTAAAGCCAGAATTTCTCAGAATTCCACCCCCGTTATATCTGAGAGAAAATGAAATGATTTGGCAGGTAATGTCTCTCAATCATCATATAAATATCTTTCCAGTTCCAGGTTGGATTCGAAACCGTTTAATATCCGCTGTATCAGAACCTGTTCTAAGCCGTACTGAAAATTTTTGTATCATATATGTATATAACCTATGAATATGACCCAATTTGGAGACATGGAGAAATTATAATCTGTTAGTTCATCTATCCATCTTTTACAGGAACCTGTAGATGTATCGTATATAACTTATTAATACGACCCAAGTATGTTGAAGAAAGATGAAATTATAATCTTATTAGTTCTATCTATCTATCCATCTATTACAAGACCCTGTAGATGTATCATATATAACCTATGAATACGACCCAAGTATACTAGAGACAGATGAAATTATAATCTTATTAGTTCTATCTATCTATCCATCTATTACAAGACCCTGTAGATGTATCATATATAACCTATGAATACGACCCAAGTATACTAGAGACAGATGAAATTATAATCTTATTAGTTCTATCTATCTATCCATCTATTACAAGACCCTGTAGATGTATCATATATAACCTATGAATACGACCCAAGTATACTAGAGACAGATGAAATTATAATCTACTAGTTCTATCTATCCATCTATTCTATCTATCATCTATTCTATCTATCTATCTATTCTATCTATCCATTTATTCTATCTATCCATCTATTCTATCTATCCATCTATTCTATCTATACATCTATACTATCTATCCATCTATTCTATCTATCTATTACAGGACCCTGTAGATGAATCGTATATAACTTATGAATACGACCCAAGTATGTTGGAGAAAGATGAAATTATAATCTTATTAGTTCTATCTATCTATCCATCTATTCTATCTACCCATCTATTCTATCTATCTATTACAGGACCCTGTAGATGTATCATATATAACCTATGAATATGACCCAAGTATGTTGGAGACAGATGAAATATCTAATGAAGCTAAAAAGTTAACTCTACGGGCTTGTAAGGTATTTGAAGATTCTTTTTGTTACAAGCCTTATTTTAAAAACAGAACTTTTCTATAAGTTAGTTCTGTCCATTTGTGCACCCAAAACGGATAGCTCTTACCATTAATTTAGGCATGTTAGAATTGTCCTATGAATTTTAAACTTAGTCTGATGAATCCTATTATAGTAAGGTACGATTTGAAAAGTTTGGTTTGAACTAGTGATGGAAATCCGTCGAATTTTTGGGCCGGATTCGGATTCCGGATTCTTAAAGAATCCGTCAAAAAATGTGGCGGATTCTTGCGGATTCCGGATTCTTATTTTTAACGGATTCCAGATTCGGATTCCGGATTCTAGCAATATTTTAAAAATCAATGTTCTTGGTGTTCTATATAATTCACTTCCGAGAATCGAACTAGATTTTAAAAGATATTGTATATAATGATGAAAATCTTTGCCTTCAAAGAGGAGGAGTTGAAAGAAAAAACTCAAGACGCTAATTTTAGTTTACCAATTAAGAATCCGGAATCCGCTATAAAAAACGGATTTCGGATTCGGATTCCAAAATTGGCCAAAAATTCCGGATACGGATTGCCTAGTTTTAACCAAACATTTAAGAGCTAATAAAGTACCAAAACATTTAAGTAAGCAGGAGAGAGGAACCAATAGGTTTAAATACATTAAAGTATTAGGTTGTAGGTTGGGTGATAGAGAAAATTTGTTTTTTTCTAATCATTATTGTTAAAATAGCTTAAAAATACTTGTTTTCATGGAAATACTTGTTTTCAGACAAGCTTGAGCTTGAGTGAACAGCAAAAGTTGCTTTCAGAACTGGAAAAAGAACCTTCAATTGTTTCTAGTCTTGGTGAGTTTTTTTAGATCTTTTAATTAAACGTAATTTTGGATTTTTTTCTATTAGTAGCAACTGCAATAATCAGGGATCAAAAAGGATAAGACAATGGCCGATAAATTGATGTACATCCCAAATTATGATACAAAAAATTACCCCTTCTGGAGATTATAATTAGTGGTTGAAACGTTTGCACACTCAACCAAGGTTGTTAAACAAATGAATAAGAAAACATTCTTAAAAGACTTTGGGGAATAGTGTAAAAAAAAAGACCATTGTCCCCTCTCTCCTTGGCAATAACACATTCTGTCTCATTAATGATAATTTTTGTTTTTATCAAAAAAAATTTACTAATATGTATTTACAATCCGTCCATATAGATATCCATTAAACTATCCATCTATCTACCTCATCTAAACTACCATCTATCTATATTTTGATCTATCAAGGACTGACCCTAACTAAACTACCTACTAGTTTTGTTTCAATGTAATCCAACCATTATATTACTTTTTAATATTTGTCGTTCTATCTACTTACCCATTTATCTATTGATCTTTTTAGGACTGACCAAACTTGTTTAAAAATAATAATAGTATATATCTTATTTATTTAAATATTCATCTATCTATCTTCTACATATCTATTTCAAACCTTTTTTTCATTGATTGATTCAACTATTTATCTATTTCTCTATCCAGGTTTTGTTTGTCGTTCTATCTACTTTTCTATTTATCTTATTTGTATTTAGGTTTGACTCCAGCTAAACTACCCGACCTGGTTGAATATAACCCGATGATTGCTATTGAAATCCTACTCAAACTTATGCAGGATTGTTTTTATATTTTGTCAACAACCAAAAAACATGGTTGCCAACATATTGGTATATTATTTCAAGGGATCCTAAGAAATGTGACAATAAACACCCCAATTATGATAAACAAAATTACTCATGCAGATAATGATTGTTGGATACTGCTGTTATTTTGCACAACCCAATCAAAATTCTTTCTCGTTCATACTCTAAATAATTAAACTAACAAATTACAAAGTTCTTGGGGAGTGAAAATCATTTACAGTCCCTGATAATTGTCAATTTAAAAACATTTTGTGGCGTTCCGCAGGGTTCTGCACAAATCACCGAATATTTTTCTGTTCTTGTCAACAAGGAAGTTTCTCTCCATAGCATGGAGGTTGTTAATAGGTAAATCTATATGTATATATATATTCCAGGGACCTAAACAGATTAGACAATGGCTGATAAATTGAGGTACATCCAGTGATGATACACAAATTTGCCACTTCTGTAGATTTAAATTAGTTGTTGAAAGGTTTGAACTCTCAATGAATCAACCATTAAAAATTCACCCAAGTCCCCAAAGTTGTTAAGCAAGAAACGTTATCATAAAACTTTGGGGACTAGTGAATAAACAGTAGGGTGGGTCGATTTTGGACATTTTTTTTCTGAGGCCAAAGCGGGGATCTGCACTCAATTTATATAGATATAATACACCTCTGGGTGATTTAAAATTTATCCTAAGTCTTAAAACCGCTGACGACCAGACATTCAATTGTATAGCTATTTGTAAATGGGAGTCAAAAATTTATTGAATCAGAACTATGGCTTCATGGTGCTCCCTGGAAATGCCTTGAGGAGCTGAGTCAGGAACTTTTGTCCGTTTAAAAAAATCTCGTTCCTAGCCTGAGAAAATCTAAAAAACCTCTACAAATTGGACAATTCTCAATAAACCTTAAAAATTTTTGTTTTTTTAGTGATTTCTAAGGCTAGGAACGAGATATTTTGAAACGGACAAAAGTTCCTGATTCAGCTCCTCAAGGCCTTTCCAGGGAGCACCATGAATCCATAGTTCTGATTCAAAAAAAAATTTGAATGTCGTCTTTGCATACTAATAAGTAATGAATTATGTTTTTAAGTGGTCGTGTTCTAAAACTCAATTTTTTAAAATTCTTTTTCGGTCAGAAATGTTTTTAAGGTTAATTTTATCTGTCGCATATCCCCGCTTTGTCTAATTCCGATATGAACCCACCCTAATAAACAGCCCATTGTCCCTCCAATCTCTCTGTATCTTTTCATCTATTTAACTTGAGATATCCTTTTTATATAAAGTATTAAGTTTTTTTTTGTCTGATACTTAAGATTTTAAAACCTACTGAATTTTTTTGGTAAGCTTCATATAAGTCCCGGGATGGTTTTAGACTATTTAATTTTTTATTTTAGTCAGGGGATGGTTTGAGCTATTTTTCTAACCCCTTTTTGTCCCCTTTGAATAGTAATACAAAGCCCCTAGTTGCTAGGGTATCAGCCGTTAGTATTTTTATATTTAACTCTTGGATGTGTGCCATTTATTCTATCATAGAGTCGACTTGTTATTTGGTCTATATAATATACTTCTCACTGTAAATCTGCATCATATTACTTAATCTCATTTTCATGGAGGGATTTTTTCTACCAGGGGGGTAAAGCACCCTCCCCAAAATAGATATAAACTATCAATAGACTTAGTATAAGCTTCACCGTAAAGGAGATCCATATCAGCTGTTAGCGAGATCGATTTATTGCAACATAAAAACTTATAGACAGACGGACATCCTGTTACTTTCATATGTAGCTTTGTTTAAATCCATCCAATTTGTCCTGTATCTCAAACACATTGGCAAGTGTATTTATCCATCTGTCCATTTTTATATATCTATCCATCAATATATCTATCTGTTTATTTAGATTAACAACTGCTGTGGAACTTCCAACTGAGTTTGTCCATCTTTATATCTCTAATTGTATAACTACTTGTGAAACTATGAAGGTAAAATGTTTATTTTTGTTTTTATCAGCATCTATCTCTACAGCTTTTAAATACCTATTTAAACATATTTATAAATCTACAATACATTTATCTTTCTTTCCTAAATTACCTATCTATAATACAAAGTAGCTTGATGTCTATCTGTTCGTCCGTCTGTCTGTCCGTCCCTTAAGATATCGGTAACCACTGAACCGATTGGATTCTACTCTTTAGGGAATATACCTACTGGTCCTGTGGTGGTTTTAGGCTATATTCTTGGGGGGTGGGACACCCACAACCCTCCCAAAAACAAAAAAATCTCCCCCTATTTTTTAGGCATTTAATTTAAAATTAGTGGTTGCAGCACAAGAAGAACTTAATTATTTTTTAAATTACCACTTGGGGCAAATAACCCTAGAGTTTAGGGGCGAAACCGCTAGTGTATCTATAAAGGGAATAGAAGCTTTTGCAATATTCCGTAAAATTGCGAACAAGTTTACAATCAAATGCGCTTATTAGGTCTAACTGTTCTTAATGTTGACCAAACGCATATTTAAAAACAGTTTTACCTTATAAGCGCATTTGACTGGAATCTTACTCAAAACTTTATGCAATTTTGCGAAAGCTACTATTACCTCTATCTTATAACATAATGGTGTTTTTCCCAGAGTTGGGATTTCTTTTTGGTGTTACCCTTCCCCAAAATAGAACCTATAAGAAGCTAATTTGGAAAGGAAAACCATATCGGTTCAGTGGTTAGCAAGATTCTCTGTTACAGACTGATATGCATCCTGTTACTTTTTTTCAAAGATTTATTTTATCAACTTATCTATCTATCTATCTATCGATCTATCTATCTATCTATCTATCGATCTATCTATCTATTAATCTATCTATCTATCGATCTATCTATCGATCTATCTATCGATCTATCTATCGATCTATCTATCGATCTATCTATCGATCTATCTATCGATCTATCTATCGATCTATCTATCGATCTATCTATCGATCTATCTATCGATCTATCTATCGATCTATCTATCGATCTATCTATCGATCTATCTATCGATCTATCTATCGATCTATCTATCGATCTATCTATCGATCTATCTATCGATCTATCTATCGATCTATCTATCGATCTATCTATCGATCTATCTATCGATCTATCTATCGATCTATCTATCGATCTATCTATCGATCTATCTATCGATCTATCTATCGATCTATCTATCGATCTATCTATCGATCTATCTATCTATCTATCTATCTATCTATCGATCGATCTATCTATCGATCTATCTATCGATCTATCTATCGATCTATCTATCTATCGATCTATCTATCTATCGATCGATCTATCTATCTATCTATCTATCTATCCATCAATCTATCTATCTAAATTTTACTACCCAAGGACAAGTATATGCAAAACCGCCTGGTGAGGTTGGTATGTGTCTTCCTGCAGAGTTTAATCAGAAACAAAATCATTAATGTCAGCGAGCTATTCATCGAAGTTCAGGAAAATAAAGAGATACTGAGATAGATATTTGTAGCGCGGCTACTTCATTACTAGGTCATGTCTTGTAGTCTGTCCGTTAAAATTTTTAAAGAAAATTTACTGGATCTTCTTGCTATATGTCATTAGTAAGATAAATTCAATGTGGTAATTAGCATTTTGAAATCATTACCATTAACATTGATAACTATCAGACAAAGGTCGTTCAATCAAATGATAGATCTCGTAAATGACAATTGGGCAGGCTTTTAGCTACTATTTTCGTATTGAGACGTGCTAATATCATACTCATACTCATCATCTCTTTATTAATATACCAGGCTTTCTGTATTGAGTTCAGCCGCATCAGAGAGGCGGCTGCTTTATTTCGGCTGCTGCGACAGCTAGACAGCGGCGAGTTGGAGCAGCCAGGAGTTTCAGCCGCCACTGCTATTGGAAACATGAATGTTACCATTAATAAGCAGTCAAATAATCTCAAATAATTTTTAAAATGTTATTTTTTTATTACAGATGAAAAAAAATAAGGGAAATTTTTTTCAATTTAAAATTCTCCGAAAAATTTAATTATTTATCTAATCAATTATATTAAATAAGAATAAATATATCAATTAGTTTGGTTAAGGGAGAAAGGGGGGGGGGGGTGGGCTTTCCATACAATAGTACCAAAATTAATTTCTTAATTAAGTCTTTTTAGGGTTGTTAAACTTTTGTTATGGTTCTAACCATTAAAACTTAAATACAACTAACCCCCCCCCCCCCCTCCTAACAACACTTATTATATACAGATTATAATTCTGGTTATCATAAGCTTTCAATCAATTCTACTTGTTAAAATATAAATTTTGTTAATTTAGAAAAATAAGTCATATATGAAAATTAAATTTGTAAATAGTTATTATGATTTATATTTTTACTTTGGTTTCTTTGTTTCAGATTAGATTAGTAATTGTTGTTTTGAAAGGATGGAAAATATGAATAATAACCCATTGATTATTCCACTGGATAATGAGGTAGGTTTTATGCTAGGGAGGGAGGAGACATTGGACTCGTAAGTTTAAAATCACGTCATCTTATTCGTTGGCTCAAAAACTTTGGGTACTTTTAATCAATTTTATTGTTTAGTTTCAAAATAGAAATGTTTAAATTTTGCAGCCAATAATTCTAATCTAAATAAGAGGAAATTTTGTTCACCATTGTAAATATACATCAATTAACCATCCATTGACAATTTCGACAGATTATGGCGCTTTTGGCCAAAATGTGAAAATTAAAGATTTGATAATTATATGTATGGTTCTTAATATCTTTTTAATTGGATCATTAATTTTTGGTATACATATATTGAATTTTGATTGGTAGCTTCAAGAAAACTAATGTTCAAAGTTTTCAACCAACACTTTAATCTACAGAAGGGATAGTTTTGTTTTACAAATATTGGGGGTGTATTTAATTTATCGTCCATTGTCTTATCTCTTAAGATCATTATTAACAAAAGTAAATTTAGCCTTCCCCTTTTAATATAAAATTCTGATTAAGGCAAATACCCTACAGTCAGATCAAATAAACAGAGACAATCAAAATTCTGAATCTTTATCACAACAAAATATTACAGGTATATTGTTCTAGCCTCATAGACTTTAAAGGGTGGGAGTAAGGGAGTTTTTACACAACTCAAACTTTGAAACCAATAATTTTTCCCCCTCAAATTTTTATAAATACATAAGATTACCCTTCAGAAACCCCTCATTTTACCACCCTAAAAATAAAAGGCTTTTACAAATTACGTCCCTGTTTAGCCTTTTTTATAGTTACATATTATAATGGTTTAATATTCTTTGTATGGCAGTAAAGACCTCTTAAACGGCAGTCATGATTAAAGTTTTTATGTCTGCTGTAATTCATCCAATTTTATTGATGTTAATTTATATGAAAATTTTCTCCTCAAATGGCAGTTTCCTAAAAGGTAGAAAGTATGAGAAATAATGTGTTTTCACACACTGTTTTCATACAGGCCATGTAAGTAAGACAAAAAGTAGGAAAAAATAATACTTAAAGATTACTTTTTATTTAAACCATTCTTGTTTGATATTCAGAATGTGATGATAAAGAATATCCGAGCCCTATATCTACAGATTCTATACCTAGTCCAATTCAGGCAATTTTATATTTTCATTTTTAGAAATGTTAGACACCTGCCATATATAAATTTTTCTTTAAATCCCCACCACCAATTAATATTTTTTGAGTGAAATCTGAAAAAATTGGGGAATGGGTAAGTTTTTATACAAGAACACGAGCGGTTATCAAGATCTTTCGATTTACATACAGACACACATACAGATATCCTGTCTCTTTATTATAAAGATTTTTTTGAATGTAAAATCCTAGGACGATCGGGCTTAATGTTTTAAGTCACGTGCACGTGTAGCATAATTATCGCTAAAATAAATGTTATTCCATAGTAATCATTCTGCATTTTGATACTTTGCAACTTTGATCCAGATGAATGTTGAAGTTTAACTCAAACTTGAAATGAAAATAAATTGTAAAAAAACAGGGAACAAGTTCAACCCAAGAATCTCTGTCAGAACTTAGCAGTGCTGAAAATTCAGCCAATAGGAAACAGTCATCTAGTGAAGAAGAACCACAACCAGGGATCAAATGTAGAATAACAACTGTTTGAAACTGCAAGGGTCTAAAGGGATAAGACAATGGCCGATAAATTGATGTGCACCCCTAATGATGACACACAAAATTACCCTATCTGTAGATTATAATAAGTGGTTGAAACGCCTGAACACTCAACTTAATAAACCAACCAAACAAAATTCAGTAAAAGCCCCCAAAGTTGTTGAGCCAACGAATAAGAAAACGTTAGGTATTTTAAACCTTTGTGGACTAGTGTAATAAACAGCCAATTGTCCCCACTCTCTATGGATCAAATATAGAATAGCCACAGTTTTAGACTGTCCTTATACATATTTTTCTTATTATCTGCTTTGTAATGTCCAAGCGGGTACGGCGTACGCCCCTAGGCTATAATAGGGGCTTTGTAGTCAAGGGGCAGAAAAAGGCTGGAAAACAGCATAAAACCATCACAAGACCTACTTATGTAAAGCTTGCCTAGGGAACCCAATTGGTTCATTAGTTATCTTAAGCTTCAGACAAAAAACCTTAATACTTTTTATAATAGATGGATATAATTTAAGTTTCCTGACATTTCTTGACATTTATTTTTCCTTAGGTATAAAAGTTTAATTTAATTTACGTTTTAGACATCCTTTTCTATTATTTGATCATTATTTAGAATTTAGTCAGAAAAATTTAGCCAATAGTCAACCAATAGCACCAGATGCATACAGTGAAGAGATATTATCTAGTATAGTAGAAGATAGCAAGAAGACATCCAGTGACGTAGAGAAGGCAAAGACTAGTCTATGTAGATCTGATGCATATGGATTATCCGTCCAGGAAAATATTTACTTTAAGTAACTTCCATTTCAGTTTGTTATATGAACGGATTTATTATTATTTGGATCTTACACCAGATTTTCATTTTTCATGGGCTAAAATAACGATCTCCCCTTTCCCCTTTTTACCCCATTGCCTTTTCTCCTACTGTATAAACGACTGACCAATAATGATAAATGAAAGTGGAAATAGCAACCTAAATAATATCCGAGTATATTCTACATTGTTACATGGTGATAACAAACTACCTTAGATCAGTTTATCAAAGGAGTTAAAATCTTAGGGGATATTAAAAAGATCATTAAAAGAGTATTCTTAATGATCTTAATGTTACTATTACATCAGAAGCATCAATTTGTTTACTTATTTTTTTTTTTTTTTATTTTCCAGTAGTATGCAGCAACAAAAAAGGCTGTAACCTTGTTGATTATTGATGGATTTTAAAGATCTAGAGTTATATCAATATCATATTCATGGATTGATTGACGTTATTAGCCAAAAAAAACACTTTATTTGAATTGTAAATATTTTTATTTTACAGTCAACCAGCTGTGATAATAAGACAACTGTTACAACAGCTGATACTACAGATTCAGCTGTCGATTCAGGTCAAAAATCAACATACAATATTTAATAAAATTTTTCAAGTCTACTGGGCCCCTAGAGGCCTCTAGGGGGGCACTCGAGGTTGGGAGGGAGGAAGTCGAACTCCCTTTAAATATTTAATTACGATTTCTCTTGGGAAGGAAGTATTACCCTCCCCCAATATGGTGAAAAACCTTTATAGGACGTATGAGAAGCTACATTGTAAAGGAGAACCACATCGATTCAGCGGTTATCGAGATCCTTCATTTAAAACATACAGACAGATTCATAGACTTCCTGTATCTTTAAATTAAAATTTAATTCTTCAACATCCCTTAAACTTTACAAGTTAAATTTTTCCTATGGTTGTTGAATTGTAACTTTAGTATTAGTAATATACTAGTTGCTTCTAGCCGGTAGGAAACTACAAAGGAGGTCAGGAAAATAGCCTAAAACCAACGTTATATATACCGTTATAAAACTTCACTGAAAAGTACAACCAATTTGGATTAACAGTTTCCGAGATCTTTAGCTTTAGAAAATATAATAGGATATTGTATGTATAATAATTAATTCAGAGAATAACAAGAATATCTACCACGTGAAGTGGATAGAGTTTGGTCTGAGAAATTGTGCCATTATTACACAGAATGAGAATGGACCCTGTCCACTTATTAGTATCATCAATGTTCTTCTGTTAAGGTGAGTTTTAGTTTTATTGATAGATTCATCAATAGATTCATCAATAGATTCATTGATAGATTCATTGATAGATTCATTGATAGATTCATCGATAGATTCGTCGATAGATTCGTCGATAGATTTGTCGATAGATTTGTCGATAGATTTGTTGATAGATTCATCGATAGATTCATCGATAGATTCATCGATAGATTCATCGATAGATTCATCAATAGATTCATCGATATATTAGGAGGTTATTATTCAACCTTTGCAGAAACTGTGATTTTTGGGCTTGGATTTATTGTTTATTTGGGGAAAAAATTAGTTCTGAATTATTGTAGATGTTTTTTTGTGAGAAGTAATAAATTAGTTGCCTCCTTTATAAAAATAAGTCCTCTTGTGTTCTTCCATCAAATCAAAATCTTTTTAATGTCCCCTCTTCATCTCTATGGCCTTTAGGTACCCAATTTGGCAAAAAAATAAGAACCCAAAAAGTTTGTCTGTATGTGTGTGTTTGTTCATCGCTATTTTAGAAAGACAACTGAAATTTTAAGTCAAAATTCCTTATATTTTTACGGATCTACTCTATACATTTTTTGTCGGTCATGCTTAAAAAGACAAAAACCTTACCTACTATTTCAGTTCAAAAAAGTCTTCAGTTTTCATGAAAACTATTCTTGTTAAATAGGTATTTTTTGTTTTACTCTTAACAAATTTAACTATGGAGAGCTAGATTGTAAGGGCTAACTAAATCAGTTCAGCAGTTAGCGAGATTCTTCTGTACAGACACACAGATACATAACAAAGAGACACTGTTACTTGATTATAAGGATTTTTTTAAGGGGAGAATTGTCATTGCCAAATGAAACCGAGGTAGTTTCATCTGAACAGTTATTGCAATACCTGGCAGATCTAGTCCTTACCAGTCAGGATGATGATAGTCATGAGAAAGCTGCTGATAAGAAGGCAGGAGTAATGTATATTATTAAATGCTAAGAGAATTAGGGGGGGGGGGGGAAGTTCTGACACTTTTGCATAAACAGTGATCATAGGCTTTGTCTTTGGAGTGAGAGGATAGGTTATTAACTTATTTCACAAAAAAGTTTCCTATTGGGATGTAGTTTCCCTATTTAAGAAAAAATTGGCCTCCAGGTTGTCTCTGGACAGGTAATAATGAAAGAAATATTTGTTAAGAGTAGGAGTTCAGTTCAACTTATTAAACAAAATATGCATCTTTTGTGATGTTATTTACATATTTCAAGATAAAAGATGCATATTTTGTTTTATAAGTTGAACTCTAACTTTTCACAAAAATTTTTTTTTCATTTTCCTATAGGGAAGCTTTACATAGTTAACAGTATTGTCTTAGGCTTTTCATTTGCCCTTCCCTACCCCTTCGAATACGAAGAGCATAAGGACGCAACAGCTGGTGCATTATACATTACTTTATTAATATCACAGGATCCAAATTTAGAGAGAAATCTAAATGATTCTATAGCTGTCCTACCGAGATTAGCCACTGGTCTGGACGTCAATGTCAGATTTACCGGAATATCAGATTTCGAGTTTACACCAGAATTGTTGATATTTGATGTTTTAAATATTAATCTGTATCACGGGTGGCTTGTTGACCCACAGGAAAGCAGTTTCATTGAAATATGTTAACTGTAGAGAAAATGTTTTTTTTTGCACTCAACTAGTAGTTGTCAATCTAACAAAATCTCGTTCTATTTCTCTATATTGTGGCTTCCCTCTGACAAAAACCAAAAAACCTGCCATAGAAAGAAAAACATGCTGAAAATCTTTGATAGCAATTGATAAAGCAGTTTATGATATCTTATTGGACAGACAATAATCCATTTACTTCATTGTGATACCATATCTAAAGTTTTTGCTCTAATCCTCCTTTCGATTCCAAGTGATCATGTATAGAAAGCTAGAACATCATGAGTTTGTAATGGGATGATATACTCAAACGCCCACTTGACGATGATAGGTTATGTAACATTCAACAGACAACCAACCATTTAATTACATGACCTTTGTCTGGAAGTCCTAACTGTCTATGATAATGAGTTGCTTCTGTTAATTGGTTAAGGCATTTCTCCTACTCTCAGTATTTGTGTCTGACATAGCATTTTTAACATCCCTAGTAAAGCAAGTATTTATATATAACACAGTAATTGAACTGCTTACCACTACTACAGGCAGAGGACGTTGGTCTGGCTGTCGGTGGGGCCAGCTACAATCAACTTGTGGAGAAAATTATCACAAATCGAATGTCAAATGATAGTGTTCTCTATTCCCAATCTTTATTGGCTGAACAGGGACGTTTATTTTCTCTTTTTTTAACTCCTACCTCTTTATTTATCTAAAGATTATAAAGTCTATTAAAAGTTTTTATTCAAACATGCATTTATCTGTCCATCTATCTTTAGTACTGCTACGGGTTATCAATTTCTTTAATATGTATTTATATCAAATCTATCTATCTATTCAAATCTCTCCATCTTTGAGAAAAATATGTTCTAAATAGTTTTTGGAAGAATCCGCGAGTCAACTGACATATCATGGGCTGTATGAACTCAATACGAAAATTAAGGATCAAACTCTTGGTGTTTTCTTTAGGCATACAATCATATATTTTGATAGTAGAGCAGATGTTCTGTTGAACTTTATACTTATATCAAATATTTCTTACCTTATCCTAAAATAACTATATTTTGAATGTGTGTTCTAAGAGGGTTATTCTTTACAGTATGGCTTGTGAAACCGATTGATAACCGCTGGATTAGAACCGGTTTTCAGCAATACTTAAAAATCATGTAAAGCATAGTAATACAGACAATTTTCCACGAATATTAAATTAAAATCAGTTTTGTTAGCCCGGGCCTTCGGCTAACATTTTTCATTTTAATATCAACGGAAAGCTGTCTATAATACGATTCGATAACTAACTATTCTTTTACTCTTATTAGAATAGAATATTATCTTTTACTACAAATTAAAATATGAATTTGTATGAATTTAGAAATAATCATTTTTCAACAATTTTCAAGAAGAACGGAGAATTATTCATATTAGTCACGGATCAAGGATATTTAAATCAGGTTAGAATTTAAAAAAAAACTGAGTTAGTTCAATGGTAAATAAATTACGCAATTACCAATGTTAATTTTACCCTCGGCTCAATAAGTTTTATTAAAATCTTCAACCCTTTCTGTCCCTTTCTTTCTCCCAATGAATTCAAGCTACCAATTGCAAAATTTCATGTACAAAAAATATTGGACAAGTAATTGGTTCATTGTTCTTCAAAATTTCAGTGATGCGAAGTACATGAGTGTCAAACGCCTTGTTTTAAACTAAAATACATTAAATGTTTATTTTGACTGCACCTTTACAATTTTATTTATATTAAACTGATTTTTTGTATGCGTTGGTTAAACATTTTGGAACAATATGAGTTGAAATTAATTTCCTTTCATCTGTTTACTTTTGCATTTTTAATTGTGTAGATCCCTTTTCATAGATGTCATTGTGGTCTATAATCATGTTTAAACAGTGAGACATGACTCAGTCAAACGCGTTGCTTTAGTCTAAACTACACAAAATACATATTTTACACTTAAAAAAGGCTTTGACTGCAGCTACACAATTTTATTTCTTATTTCAACAGCTGAAAATTTATATTTAGATTAATAAGGCATGTTCTATGAACACACTTGTTTTTTTTTAAATTTTCTAATAAGGTGAGCTTGGCAATTATGGATGTCATCATTCTTGTCCTAATTAGGGTTGTCAATCCGAATCCGAAATCCGTCCAATTTTTGGACAATTTTAGAATCCGAATCCGGAATCCGTTATTTTCATAGCGGATTCGGATTCTTAATTGTTAGGCTAAAATTAGTGTCATTAGTTGTTTTGGTCCGAATATTTTACAGCAGCTTTTCATGCTTATTTTAGGTTAGGTTAGGTTGAGTACGGGTTAGAAAATGGCCGCTGTAGGGTCTAGAAATAGGAGAAAAGCTATTTTAAGAATATGAAAAAACGCAGGTTTAGATTGTTCCCAGTACCCGGTAAAATGTATTTTTCTTATTTTTTTTTAAAAAAGGCCTTTGAAATATTGTAAGCATCCGGAATCCGAATCCGGTCCAAAAATTTGACGGATTGCCAACCCTAATTTTTATATTTATATTTAGGGAGACGTAGTTTGGGAGACCTTAGCTAACATTGAAGGAGATTGTCACTTTGTTAATCATCTGTTTCAAACTTCAGGTGAGGGTTACTACATATTTCAATATTATATTTTTTTAAAATGCTAACCCAACCAAAATTTTAAATATTTTCTGCCTTCTTGTTGTATAAGTTCTTACCATTGTTGAAAAGTTTGACCGCCAAATGTTATCTGCTACCCCCCCCCCCCTTTCTTTAACACTACAAATAATTCAGTTGTACAGAAACTCTCAAACAATTAGGTACACCATATTTCAAAGTAAAAAGATTTTATTTTGTTTTAAAAAATTCCTTTTTTCAAAGTACTTAATATTTTTAACCTGTTTTTTGTTAAACTTATTTTTATTTTAACTAGTATGAAGCCTGCTTTTTGTTTTCTTAAGAATTTTTGAAAATATGGTTATTATTTTATAGAATTGAGAAGGCTTGAATAAAGCGAAATATATTTTCTACAAAGTGTGTTCTTGTTGTGTAGTTAGCTCTAGCCGCGCGTTTTTCATATTTTTATAGAAATTACCTAACTGTTATATCTTTGCTTTTCTGTTTATCAGGGCTCGGCAGACGCTTTTTGCCTGCTTATTGTCATGATTAAATAGCAACTGGGTTAAGTATTTAAATCAACGTCGGTTTTCCAGCATGGGGGTTATTTTTTCGCGTATTTTTCTTAAAGTTGTGTGTAGTTGAGTCAAATGCACTTATTAAGTCAAACTGTTCTTATGACCATTTCATATATTTGCAATATACATTTGGTTATAATTAGGAATAGTTTGACTTAATAAGCGCATTTGAAAAAACAGTTTTACACAACTCAACGGAAAATTTGCAAAGAAAATGACCCCCTTCATATTTTAATTCAAATGCGATTGCGAATCTCGCTTTATATAAATGTTGTAGTTATTTGTACAATAGAAAATTGAAGAGAGAAAGGTCAATGGAAAATAAATGAGCCTTGTTTATTTACAGGAGTAGATGAGAGGTTGCAGGGTAAAGACCTGCCACAGGACTCTATGGAACGGGACAGATATCTGGCAGAAACTTTGCAGGCACTTTCTTATTATTCCTACTAGGGTTGGGCCGGATACCGGATATTGAAACTATCCAGATACCAGATATCCGGTAATCTGCTGGATATCCGGCGTTTGCCAGATATCCGGCTCAACCCTATTTCATACATTATAGTAACAGGATGTTTAACTGTCTTTCTGTTTGTACCGAAGGATCTCGCTAACTGCGGAACCGATAAGGTTCTTTAAATTTTTTTAAAAACATTTTGTGGAATAGTCCCCGGAAAGAAATACTAACTTGAATAAAAGTAACAGGATGTCTGTCTGTGTATAGCGAATGGTCTCAATAATCGCTGGACAAAGTCCTTCTATACAGTGAAGCTTCTTGTAGGTCCAGAAAATACCTCAACACTACCAAGAAAAATCGCCCATAAAAAAAATATAGCCTTCCTCCCTTCCAAAAAAATATTTTATTTTTTCTACTTCAAATTAAAATTGGAAGTGTTAGTGGACATAGACTGATATGGATAAAATCAAACCTTTCAGACAACAAGCAAATCTGTAAAAAGTTGTATAATATTGGCGGCTGCGCTCCTTGCATCTAGGGGCTCTGTATTCGAAGGAATGTGAAAGACAGAAAAATAGCCTAAATCACTATCCAGACTTTTTTATAAAAATGAAATAGCCTAAAACCATATCAGGACCTATAATAGTCTTCACTGTAAAGGAGAACCATAACGGTCTAGCGGTTAGCGAGATCCTTCGCTACAGACAAAAAACCTCAGTACTTTATATAGTAGGATATTATGTATAATGTTTTTTTTAAATTTTAGAGAGAAGGAGAGGAAGCCACCCAAAGAGAATCTTTATTCCAAATGTTTAAAAATAAACATTTTGGGGATAGTAATAGGAATGACAAAGTGTTGTTTTTCCAAAAATTGAATCAGAGCTTTAATTTCTTTTGTTAAAATCATGTCACTGATATCACGGTTTATGAAAACTTAGACAATTATTTTCTTAAGAAGCGGAGCCGTGAAGAAATAAGAACATAACATGATCATATAAAATAAATGTTAAATGAAAATTAAAACATTATAATTTATTGACTGTAATTACTTATTTTCGGCGAATTTTTTCATAGTTCTAGATCAGCTAAAAAATCTAAAAATTTAAGAACCTTTTTTTCTACATTTTATGTTTTTGGTTTTATTGCAAAAAAATAAGAAAGGGGGGATAAAAAGTTGTTAATTTAAATTTGATAAAAATAACACTTTTAAAACTCAGAGAATTAACGGATGAAGAATTAGCCAAGAAATTACAGGAAGTAGAAAATAGAGCTGCACAAGAGATGGAAAGACGGAATCAGGTAGATAATCAGATGTATAGATATCTATCAGTTATCTTTCTTTCTATCCATCTGTCTATCTTTCTGTCTATACCTCTATGAGTCTATATATCTGTCTAAAAAGCTTACTAGGTATCTGTCTATTAATTTAATTATTTATCCATTTGTCTATCCATCTGTCTACATATATATATCTATCCATCTTTCTATTTATGTATGTATCCAACAACCCATCTATTTATCCATCAATTTCTCTATCCATACATCTACCTATCTATTTATCAGTCCATTCTATCTATCTATTCGTCATCTATTTATCTATCCATCCATCAACCCATCTATCCCTCTATCCATATTTCATATGTCTATCAATCTGTGTATATATCTTTCTATCCATCTGTCGTCTATATATCTATTTGAATCTGTCTATACCATCTATCTATTTAACCATTCATTTATCTAACTATCTATTCATTCATCTATCTATCCATTCATCTATCTATCCATCCATCTATCTATCCATCCATCTATTTATGCATCAATTTATCTATCCATTTATTAACTCATCAATCTCTATCCATTTGTCTAACCACCTGTCGTCTATATATCTATCTATCTCAATCTGACTTTACCTCTATTCATCTGTCAAAAAGCTTACTATCTATCATCCATCTATCCTTATATCTATCTATCAATCCATATATCCCCCCATCAACCCATCTTATCACATTTAGCTATTTATCTCTTTTTCTTTAGGAGCAACATGAGCAGAGCACTTCTGCAAATCTTCCCGGAGCACCAAGACCACAGAATCCTATTGGTCCAAGAAAAAATAAAAATAAAGATGTAAGTATTTAGTTTTGATCAAAGCTCAAAAAAGACAGTTATGTCGATAGTTATGATTATAATCATATTGAAAAATATTATTACACCTTTCAAACTTTATATCACATGTTTTGTAACCATATTTACAACAAGCAGAGAAATAAAAACAAGGATGACAACATCCATAAAAGCGAAGCTCTGAAACGGTATGACAGACGAACATTAACTCTTAAATTGTCAGTTCTGAATTTACAAAATATTAATAGAAAAGTTTTGAAAAAATTATACGTATATTTGTTGCAAAACTTCTTAAATACAGAATTCTGTTTAAGGACATATTGACATTTTTAGAGATGCTTTGCTTGTAATATTGTACCTTATTGTAATAGAAATCAGAACTTACCTCAGTATTCAGAAATCAGAACAATCGGATGATTATATCACATAAATTGTTGTTAAAAAAGTTACAAGTTAACATGTTTAAAATGGACGTACGGACATTCTAATAACGATTATAGAGTTGCTACGATTTCTACCTAACTACTGCAGGAATCAGCATGCAAAGGTTGAAATCGATAGGACAATTCTAACTTGCCTAGATTAACGAAAAAAGCTATCCGAACGGACGGACGTACGGACCGGCCCTAATTATAGAAAAGCTTCGCTTTTAAAAAGAAGGGAAAAAGTGCGACTTAAAAGCAGTAAATGGCCTGTGAGACATGATTTTTTTTAAAATTCGCATTGTTAGGGAAAGTCTCTATTTTTCGTATTAGCTGAGATTTTCTTATTCTTCATTGAGTCACGACTAACTTTTGCTAATTATACATTAGCTACGCTACTTTAAAAAATAGAATTTCTATTCAAGGGATTCAAATTTCACATTTTTTTTTTTTATTTCAGTGTTCAATTTTGTGATAAGCTGCACACACAACATACAAATTCAGTCAGAAAAATATCATAGAAAAATTAAATCCCACAATTTTTAAATAGTTCATTTTATAATAGTTTTTGGATCATGGCAAGAAAACAAAGTAGCGGGTTTCGTGGTGTTTCCACAGTAGCTTTCGATAAATTATTTTTGATTAGGTTAGGTTAGGTAAATATTAATGATAGTCCTGTAGCCCCGCAGGTTTTAAGTCTCCTGTAGGGGCTAGAAATATGAGAAAAGCTACTCTGAAAATACGACAAAACCCGCTACTTCGCTATCTTTCCATGATCCCATTTTTTTTCCATGGTATTAGAAATAGTAAAAAAAAACATGGCAATGAAATAAAAAAAATATTATTTTTATGAAAAATTTAAAGATATATGTATAAAAAGTTAAAAATTCATATTCAATATCATCTAAATTTTATAATAAGGTATTGTGGGGCAAAAATGTACCAAATATCAAAGTGATCTGAATATTTTCATGTTTAAAAATCATCAGTTTTAGTCTTATGTAATTATTCTTCTAAGTTTTTGACTCACCCCCTTGTTCGCTATTTCAATACTAAGGAGATACTGGGATAGAACAATGGATGGAAGATAATCAATTTTACATTTCTAATCCAATCATGGTCTTATTTTATGTTAATCAATGGCAGATCACCCCTTTTACCTAATCTTTCCCCTTTCTACTGGATGAACAAACTGATCAGTAAAAGAGATTCATGTTAGCAAGCTTAATTGATGACAATTTTTTCCCTGTCATAATATCCACGTATATTCTTCATCCTTTGTTTTGTTATTATTGAATGCGCTCATCTTTGCTCTTTATTTAAGGCCTTATTAGAAATTAGTTGAACTTTGCACAAAGTTTTAAGTTTTAACTTAAACGGAAAATAACAATAGTCTATACCTACATAATTTATTTTACTTTTAAAATTCAAAAGTAACATATGGTCATGGAAAGAAAACGAAGTAGCTGGTTTCGTCGTATTTTCAACGTAGCCTTTTTTTCTAATTTCTAGTCCCTGCTGCGGGGGGTTCTAACCCTTCAAGGCTAATTTCCTAACTATGCAGGGCATTTAACTATCCTAACCTAATATCAAAGGCTACTGTGAAAATATGAAGAAACCCGCTATTATGCTTTCTTTCCATGATCAGAAACCTTTTACCTTGTTTTATGAAATTATATCAACGTTAAAGATTTCTTAATTACAGAACTCAGCATTTTGTATTTTATTTTAATAAGGAGAGAAAATATATATTTTACTTCATTTATCAATCCCTGTATTTATATATAATATTTGTTTATTGTCTTTTGTATGTTTTTGTTCACTTTAAATCATGAAAAGGTGGTGGGAAATTTTTATAGGTGTTTCCAAATTTCCAACAAGCAAAATGATTCGGAAAAAAAATCGGGTGTAAAGGTGGTTTTGAAAATAGCTGTTTTGAAGCGTTTTCTTTAAGGTAAAAAATGCACTATAATTTAAGAAGGAAAATTCCCCCCAAAAAGGTGATTTTTAAGGTTTTACCCCAAAATTTTGTAACACATTGTGAAAATGCCCATCTCCCAATCATTTTCTGACACTCTGTGATGTTTAAAATTATATCATTAAAATCTTGTATTAGAAAAATATCATATTTTGTAAATAGTGCATCCTTATTAGTGCATTTTTAAATAAAGGGGGGGGGGGGCATTTTTGTCGTAGTGGTATGTGTCTTAAGTTTTTAAAGTGGAGTAGGACTCTAAAATTTTGCATAGTAGCTGCTTTAATGGGTTAAATTCCCAGGTAGACAATTCTGAATCATTCAAGACAAACTTATTTTTGGCTCAATAGTCAATAAAGTTCATCTTATAAATTGCACTTGACACTTCTTAACATTCTACTCTTATTTTCAAGTCTTAGAACAAACACTTTTGCGGCAAAAAGCATATGTGCGCCCACTACTTACTCAAACTACTGAAGAACTTTGAGCTTGATAGAAAAAATGTGGGATAAAGGTTAGTTAAATAGTAGCTGTGTTACTAAAACTTCTGAAGGTGAATTAAGAAGTTTGATTGCTTCATTTGCAAAATAAGACATTTTTCCAATTTTAATTTTTGTATCTATTAAATCATCATATTCTTATATTTATGTGGATGAAATTTCTAGGTTTTTACTTCAAGCTAATTTTCATCTTTCTGAGCAAATTGTTTCAGTTGTCTAAGTATATCAGATACTCTTTAACTAAAGTATTTCCAACTGTCTATCACATTAAATTAAAATGACTAAATATTTTACACATTCTGGATTATGAAAACTCTAAACATGCTATTACTTGTTTTATTTCTGATTTAAATTGTTTTTAAAAATATTGTTGGTATGTTATAGCTGCGCTAGTTATAGGATTAAAATAGTAAATTTAATTCTAGAAATTGTAATTCAATCATGCTTTGTTAAATCCCACCTAATTAAAAAGATCTTTCATTTTTCAGATATAAGAAAAATGCTTAATTAAAAAGTGCTTGGGTGTGCGTGTTAGGTCTGAGTGTCTCTCTGGCAACAGTGAAAAAAAGTTAATAACCAACATGAAGCTTTTGTTATCATTCATTCTCTTTCTTGTTGTTGGAAGCCAAGCAGCTCCCATTATGTTTGTCATCCAGACCCAACCATCATCTTTCCATCTGGGGTTGGCAGAACAGACCAAGGACAACATCCTGAAGCAGTGGCGCAGCATGGTGAAGAGCCAGGAGCCGCCAGAAATCCTTCTCAGCACTGAACTCGGGGACAAGTCAGACTTTGCCTGGACATACTTTCCCATCATTTCCAACTTGGCGGAGAAATTGGAAGAAAATCCGGGAGTTGATTTTGTCGGATTTTTGCGGGAAAATACAAATCTTAATCTTGCTGTCCTGGGCAATTTTGCTAAAACTATACAGGGAAAGGTTAATCCAAGAGAAGAAAGTTTATTTTATGGCAAGGGGCTAAACGATGAATCTCCGACTATAATCCACCATTTCCATCAAAATAAAGAGGATTCCCCCTTGTTATTTCCAGATCCCGAAGCCGGCATATTTATGTCCCGCCATCTTATCCTAAATCTGCTGAAAAATCTACCAGATAAACAAGATTTTAACATCGATCCTGAATTTGAATTATCCCTTCATCTTTCAAATGCTCTAAATGTGAAGCTAACCCATGTTAAGGAATTGTGCGCCAAGGCCCCAACAAAGCCAGAATCTTGCATCACCCACCCACGGATCAAGGAGTATAAATGCTTGAAAAACAAAGAGGTTGAGAAGACCAAAGATTTTCTAAATTCAGTTTTTATTCGAGTTTCAACTGTTCAAAAATACCATCAATCCAGGGTGACAAAAATATTACAGACCTACGGAGATTTAATTGCCAATGCTGAATATATCAGTGATACATCTGAAGAGATAGCAGATGGTGTTACCACTGTTGTTCTACCTAACACTGTTAATACTGAAAATGGCCACTGCAACAAGACCAGAACCATGCTTGACAGCTTTCTTGAATCAGACTCGGATTGGATGCTTATCCTTGACGATGACAGCATCCTAAGTCCAGCTAGATTTGCGCAATTTCTGGCCTGTTTTGATGATGCTCAAGAACCGGTTATTTTGGGTCAACGTTACGGATATGGCGCCGGTACTGGTACTGGATACAATTACATTACCGGCGGTGGGGGTAAAATTATTAACAGAGTTGCTGCACTTAAGATTGTAAATCTGAAGGATTCCTGTGCCTGTCCAAGTGCTGATACCCCGGAGGACATGCATATTTTTGGCATCTGTGCCCTCAAAGCTGAAATTCCTATCCTGCACTCGCACAGGATGTTCCAAGCGCGGCCGCCCGACTACCCCAGCGCAATGATAACCCCCAGGAAGCCTATCTCCTTCCACAAACACTGGGAAATTGACCCCGTTGAAGTTTATGACCAATGGTTCAGAAAAGCAGATGAATATCTTAGAACGGACAAGAAAGTGCAAGATAAAGATGAACTTTAAATGAACTAATATGCAAGGATATTGCATCTGGATTGAAAATTTTTGTCAAATCTTTTTCCCTACCTTAGTAGTACTTTGTCTTTTTTATGACATAGTTTAGGTAGAATTTGCGATCCATTTAAACAACTTTTATTCAGATGCTATATCTCTCACTCAACAATCAAACCAGTATTTTAAAATGGAACCCATGTAATTTTTTGTCCCAAATAATACTGCCATTGAAAATAAACTCAATTTATTATTTTATTTGCCCTATATGTCGTTTGCTATTTTTGATTTAAATGGCTTTTACATTTTAAAACTTTTAAAATATGATCTCAAAAATGATAAATTAATATTTGTTAAAATAAAAAATAATGTTAAAATGATTTGGTGCTTTTTCCCTTGTATTGTCATTTTGTGAATTTTCTGTGATGTGATAATCTCTTCTTTTTATCTACTTTTTTTTATCTATTTATCTTATTTTACTCTACACTATTAATTTATGTATTGTGTTATTATGCTAAAATAAAATTGTTTTACTTTACAGCTTCTTGTATTTTTTTAGTTTTAACTGTTTTTGTTATGTTTCAGAAAAATGTAAAATAGATACTTAAATACTAGGTATTAGCAAATGAAAAATGTAGAAAATCGACTTTTTATTGTGCAAGAAAAAAAAATCTCTGAATATTATTGGTTGTTAAGAGTAAAAAAATCCACGAATTCTATTGGTTATTTTAAAAAATCCTCGAATTCTTTTGGTTATTGAAAGAAAATCCTCGAATTTATTGGTCAATGAAAGAATCCTCGAATTCTATTGGTAAAAATGTGCGACGCAGAGGACCAAGATGATGAAATCTTGGCCGTTTCTGAGATCTTGCCTCAGGTATGATTATTAAGTAAATAAAACATTTATATTGAGACCTAGGATGACAAAAACATATTTAGCGAAGCACAAAAACATTGAATGGACAAACGGACAAAGTCATTTATAACCAGATGTCATGACCAAGAAAAGGAATATGCAAAAACTCAAAGAATATCACGAAACCTTTTAAAAATAAGTAATTTAGCTTTTGAAGCATGACAGAAGGACATAACAATGTATAGACAAGATTCGCATAGATACATAGATACATATTATATAAATCTTCACTGAAAATTTCTGCAATCTGTCTTTAATAGCAATTGAGAAAATCACATATTGTCCAGAACGTTACAGACTGACTGACGAACGACATTTAAGTTTTTTTTTAATTTTCTAACACCTTATTCGTACATATAAATCCTATTTTTTAAAATAGGGAACATTTCAATATCAGAAGAGGGAAGATGAAGGTGGCTATGTTGGTTGTATTGATGTAAGTGTAAAGTAGCGAAGCTTCTCTATAACTCTGTCTGTTCATCCTTACTACAATAAAAGAAATTGATAGCATATCTGTAAGTAATGGCTTAGAAACCCGTTAAGATTCGCTAGATTAGAACCGGTTCTGAGCAATAATGAAAAATTAAATCATTTATCACATTACATACAATTTTGTACGAATAGGTAGTAAAATAAAAATCAAATAGTAGAAAAATTGTACGCATTTCCTTTAAACCGTCATGTGTTTCTCTGACATGACTTTATGAGCGTGTGAGGAAATTGACACTTTGAATTTTAAAGAAAACACTGTATTTCGTTGTCAACCTCTCCAGAATAGGCCTAGGGCTTGTAATTGTTAAAGAACGTATAAAAAAAACTAATTCTGGGACAAAATACTTGTCTTCAGGAGCCCTATTCCTGCCTATTTATAAATTTCTATTTGATTTCAGATAAATGTAGATATTTCCTCACCCATCACTATAGTAGAGAAACCTGGACCCAACAGCATTGAGGATCTATTGCCCAACGTGGTTGGCTTGGACACCAGATATACTGTTACTCATCTACCTCCTATACAGGCATTTAAAGTCATTTCTCGTATTCATTCGAATCCGATGGATAGGAACCGGTTCTCATCAATACTAAAAAATTATGCCTAGCATCGTAATAAATCCAAATTTCTACGAATATAAAAATGTACAATCATAAGATTAAAACCAGTGTTTTAGCCCGTGCCTTCGGTATCTCGAAGCTAAAAAATGGTTTTAATCTTATAATTGTAAACTTTATATCTGCGGAAAGCTGTTTATAATATGATGCGAGAAATAACTATTATATTTGTTTATAAAAAAAAGTTATAAATCTTCCCAGGACCTATGAGAAGCTACATTGTAAAGGAAAGCCATATTGGTTCAGTGGTAAGCGACATCCTTCAGTACATACAAACAGACACACAGACAAGTCATCATGCTACTTTTTTTTTTATCAGAATACAACAGTTTATTTTTTTAATATTGTAAACTTTCAATGCTGTTCTAATAATGAACTAAATTGCTAATGTTCTAGCATAGGTATGAAAATACTTAAAATTTATCAGTTGATGTTTACTCTACCTGGAAACTATCCGTCCAGTGCGCCTGCGGAACCTGAAGTTAGCTGTGTCTGGTTGACCATTGCTCAATTAGATAAATTAAAGAAACATCTTGTGGATATAGCTCAAGTTAGTATCAGGGATCTGAAGGGATAAGACTATGGCAGATAAATTGAAATATATACCCAATGAATACACTAATTTACCCCTTCTGTAGATTCCAATAGGTGATTTAAACTTTTGGACACTGAACTAAATAAAGCAACCAATCAAAATCCATTTAAAAGTCCCAAAAGTTGTTCAGCCAACGTTATTGCAAAACTTTGGGGAGTGGAACTACTTTAATAAACAGCCTTTCTCCCTGTTTCAAATTACCTACATATTGCAGAAACAGGAAGACGACGCCCAAAGAAAATCTATTTTTCAACTTGATTTAATTCTACCTATTTGTTTTTAAATATTTGTCTCTTAGGCACCTTAACTATAAAAGCCTACTACTTTTTATATAATAATATTAGAATGATTTTATATTTAGGAATACCTAGGAAGTGTTGTTTTGTTTTTGTGGATTAATTTGATACAACAGGAATCTTTAGAACTTCTGGGACTGAGCAAAGAAATTAATATTTATGATGTCAGATATGATAAAAGTAAGTTATTTCAATTTGTGACTCTTTATTATTTAAGTACTAACTTCAATGATTAAAGTTTTGTTTTGTTTGATAGGTACCTATTTTCAAAAAAAACTAAGAGGGATGGTTAATTAGAATTATTGTTATAACTGCCCCACATGGGTTTCAAATTATATTATTAAATAGGTACCTATATTGCTCTTTATTTATCTACCAAATTAAAAAAGTTAAGTTTTTTTGTTTATGATTTCAAACTTTTACATTCTTGAATAGGTAGGTATTCTTCCAGTAAAATATTCCAAACCTTTTAATATATGCATCAATTTCAAATAAGAATATCTAGGCGTACCCCAAAGGCTATACTTCAAAATCGCCTATTTCAAAAACGCTTGTCTCAGAAAACGCCTATCTCAGAAAACACAGGCATTTGATAGAGAAGGGTTTTTTGAGATAGGTGTTTTTTAGATGACCCACTCCACTCCTAACTTTCACCCTATTTGTAACCTATATTTTTATTGTTTAGAACCAGCACACAAAGTTGTACAGAAGAAAGTTTCTTCTTTGAAGAACAGTTGTAAGGATATCTCACCAAGCAATAATACAAACCAACATACAGACCAACAGTCTAAAACATCAGGTACAGATGAAATTGAGTGTCGAGCACCTACACAGGGATTCACTGGTGAGGGGGGGGGGGGTTGTAAAGTCTTGTTGGGGTGAACAAAGAGGAAGGTAGTCCTACTTAATTTCTTACTTTTGAGGGTATGTTGACAACCCCCACACGCCTATGGATGAGATACAGTAATAGTCTTTTAATTTTGTTATTATATTATCTATTGCGTTCATAGATACTACAGTATTATTATTTTAAGAAATGAGATATTTTGTATTACATGCCTTAGTATTTATTGCTGATATGTCTTACTTTAACAAATGAATTTAACTTAACTATAAAACGGAGGTTAATTAAAACTAGAAGACAAGGTGTACCTAGAAAGGATAAGTAATAGGAGATGAATATTCCGCCTTCTACCTACTAAAAACTAAAACTATTTCAGTTTTTTCAAGGTATAAATATTTCTTGCATGATGTTATACCTTTGCCTGCGGACATGTAATTAAATATATTTTTATTTTTTTATAGAAAAACAATATTTTAGAACCAACCCCAACAAAACCTCCTACTAACCCTGCGGGTCAACCTAGCACAATATCCGTCCAAGAACATAGAAAGAATCAAGAAAATGACAAGGACTCAAAATTGAAAGAATATACAACTTCTCATAATGGCGGGAAATCAAAAAGGAAAGAGAGGAAAATCTACCAACCACCAAAGGCATTTTTAGCTTCAAAGGTTTGTACTAATAATGTAGTTTTTTGTTTTTTGTTGTAGATTAAATTAATTTTCCAAATTGTTTTTTTTTTCATTTAATAAATATTCAGGGGTGTTATTTTTTCATGGGATACCCTGCTAAAGGGGGGGGGGGGAGGGGAAATAAAAAATATGTGTGAGGGGAGGGGGGATGAAGAACTAAACAGTCCTAAAAACATTTTTTTCCTCTTTTTTCCCCTCCTTAGTTGAAAAAAAAACAAGAAAAATATGTGGAAGGGAGAAAAATTGATAAAATAAAGAGCACGGAAATCATTTTTCCCCCTCCTGGGGGTAAAAATTGAAAATATTTTACAGCAGAGGAAAAAATAAACCTAGTGCAGAATATACACTCCTGTAAATAGGATAATATATGATAAATTAATCTTCCTTAAGATCAGCGTTGCGGAGCCGTTTGATTTTGGTGCGGCTCCGGCTCCGACCTAAAATCAAGAAAAAATTGACATATTTTTTTCTCCACGTCTATTTTTGACTTTTAAAAGTTAAATTTTTGATAAGAATGGACTTGAAAAACTTAAAAGGGGCGCGCACATGACAAAACAGAGTTACCAAATTATGATTTATAAAATACGAAAATTATGGCTCCGGCTCCAGCAAAATATGGCGGCTCCACGGCTCCGGCTCCGCAACACTGATTATGATTTCTCAATTCTCAAAAAAAAGACTCTTCAAATCAGGAACAGTTTGAAAATAAAATAAACGGACGGACGGACCAACCATAAATGTAGAAAAGCTTAGCTTTTGAAATAGGACAGTCACGACTTAAACTCAAATTCATTATTTAGGATAGAGAGGAGGGTAGAGTGAAATCTTGGAACTTGGAAACTTGCAGCGGCATCATTCTATCTCTTAAACTAGGTAACTAATTTCTTATCTACTTCATTGTTATTTTGTTAGTGTGTCATATAAAATCTTTGAGAATACTGTAAATATTAATAGTCCTGGGCAATTTTGTTGTCTATAAACGTATTTAAAACTAAAATTTTGTAATACATACTCATTATTTAATATTAAAATGTGATTGAAAAAAGAATGTAAGGGGAACGAGCTATATGTTGGGTTTTTTAATATCAGCCGATAGTGTCGGAAATATAAAAACAGCCAAAGTGCTACAAAAGAACAGAAAGCAATTTGCTAGCAGTTCAAAAAATACCCCACCACTATGGCCAGGTTATTGTCTGGATTATACATCTATAGTTATACATTATTATTAAAACCTTTTAAAATATCATTTTGATTTTAAGGAGAGATAGAAGCTGAAATGGTTGATATAGCTGAACCTAACCTTAACAGGCTGGAAGCTAGCCTTAATCCAGGTATAGTAAGTGTTTTGTACTCACAAACCTTGATTAATAATCTGAAAGGGGATGATTACGTGTCCGTCGCCATCTGGTCCATTTTGAATACAACCTACAGATAACTCACTCTTAGATTGCACATCCTCTGCCTGGAAGCCAGAATAGTAATCAGTTGCGCAAGTTTGCCGTCTAAGGCATAATTCTCTCTTTTTTGATTGATTGATTAGCCATAGGGTTTGGACCTAAGTAGTCATGGAGTAGGCTGAGACACTTTTGTATAGCCACTAGGGCTATCAAACTCCACGTTCAAGCACATTATGACTTGACCCGCTATCTCATGAGAGCTACTCATTATTACCTCACCCTCGCCGAGTAAGGCAGGTGTCCCAAATTAAGTCACCGTAATGAATGACGCTCACCGCAGAGGAGCCTGGGATAAGGGTAGTACTGATATTGTACGTGACTATTGAGTATCCAAACTTACTCAATAATCCCCTTCTTACACAACCAGGGGAAGTTGCGTGAATGTATTCAACTGAGAAATTCGAGTTGCCACATGGGGACTAGAACTCGAACTCTCATCACCGTAACTCAGTGCGTTACCACTGAGCTATGACGCCCCTTTATAATTATCTCTTCAAATGTTATAAGCAAGTGACTGACATAAAATTATAATAAGATTTTTTAACATCTAATTATAACGCATTTTACATAAAAATTCCCGAAGGGGGAGTCAGGTTGTGCTAAAATTCCGTAAAAGTGTGAGTTTTAAGGCTTAAAAACAGTACTAGTAGAATGATAAAATTTATGTTAACTCTTTTAAAAAATTCAATAAGGAATACACATATTTACTCAAAATTATCGTTCTACTACTGTTTTTAAGCCTTAAAACTCATACCTTTACGGAATTTTAGCACAACCTAACCCCCCTTTGGGAATTTTCTCAAAGTAAGATTTACCTCACAGGATGTATGTTTACTAAATCAACGGGACATTACAATGATTAATTTTAGGTGAAAAAGTGGAATTCTTTGTAACAAAGAAGACTGATGGGAAGAAACTAAAAGCAACACAAATAACTGGACCTTCTTATTCAACCGTAGAAGGTAATGTTTCAATTCAGAGATTTTTTAGATTATTTAATTTTTCAAAGATTACTTGCAGCTGCACCACTAAGAGCTTTTTATAAAGGGGTAAGGAAAGCAAAAATGGCGTAAAACCATCCCAGGAACTGTGTGTACATTGGAGCTTCCTTGAAATAGAGAACTCAAAAGGTTTAATAGTTATCGAAATCTTTAGCTACATACAAAAAAAAACCTTGCTACTTTATGTAATACTAGCGACTTCGCCCCTAGCATCTAGTGGCACTTTAAATGTTTGTTTTTTGTTGCGTTCAAGTTTCTACGATATGTTGCGCAAGAGTCTCTTTATACGATACCTTGCAATGTTACGTAGGAGTCTCTATACTTAAAATAAAAATTTCGATTTATTATTATTTCTCTTGGGAGGGTGGTGGTACCCTCCCCCAAAATAAGTATAAACCTTTCCGGGACCTATAAGAAGCTATCCTGTAAAGGAGAACCCGATCGGTTCAGCGGTTAGCGAGATCCTTCACTACAAACAAACAGACAGACATACATCGTTCTACTTTGTATTATAGATAGCGGGTTCGCCCCTAGCCTCTATGCCCCAAGAGGTTATAAACTGCGTTTGAAAAACCGATTTTTTTGTAAATAGCTAAAACCACAACAGGACCAGTAGGAATATTCCCTGAAGAGTAGGACACAATCGGTTCAGTGGTTATTGAGATCTTAAGCTTCAGACCGACGGACAGACAGACTGACAGATATACAGACAGACAGACAGACATCGTTCTACTTTGTATTATAGATGATTTCCCTGAATTTATAGTTCATATCATCTGTTTGTATAGAAACAATTTTGTTTTAGGATGCAAATATTCTGAAGTTGTGGAGCTAGTTGCACAAGATGTTGTTGGAAATATTCATTCTTGGAATCCAAGGTTTCTAGTTTTACTTAGTTTTTACATTCTTTACTAATTACAATTTTAATGATTTCTTATCAGGGGTGTTTAGTTTTAAGAATTAACTCCTTGAAAAGTTCAAACTGTTATGAAAATATACACTCATAGCTTTATTTTTAATTATATGATACTAATGAACTCTAAAATAGTGGTCTTTTCAAAGTTTGTCTGCCAATATTCCATGCTCTATGATACATGGCTTAGCTAAGCTTTGCCGATTTTTATTACATAAAATTTTGAAATTAAGATTTTGTTTGGCTGCATATAATCAGGGACAAGGGAATGATATTCTGACAAACAACTCTAAAGGAAAATTTCCCCACAACCCCCTTGCCCTTTTCCTCCCCTTCTTTTCCACCCCTCTTCAGTTACATGACAAAAACGAAATATACCACCAGATACTCCTATAAGGTTTCGTGATTTTTTGTAGAATTGTTGGTTAGAATATCTACCCCTGGCATATGATAAAGTTTAATTTTTAGCTGTGTATAAATTTTACTTAAGGTATTAGGTATTTATTTAATGGTAATCAATAACACAAACACATTTTATTAAGCGTAAATTCATATATTCAAATATATTATTATATGAAAAAATGAAAAGTTGTTTAAAATAGGACGTCAAAATAGAGAGAGAAAATAATTGAAAACATGTAAGCAATACTACTGGCATAAATATGAATATTCAAATCATATATTTATTATGACAACAAGAGTTTAAGAGAATAAATATGCATGATTTTTAAATATTCTAAACATTTGTTGCACTACAAACTAAAATTTAATTTACAGCTGTTTTACTAAACTAAACAGCAATTAGGGTAGTTTATTTAGGTATTTTGCAAATTTTAAATAGATTTCAAATGCAAAGGGATAGTTGCATGAAGTGCATTTCAGAAAAAAATTATTTCAAGCAAAAGTTACAAATATTACTTCAAACATTTTAAAATTACTAGATTAGTTGTCAAGCTGTTTTTTTGTGAAAATAATGTAGCTAGCTATATGAATTGCCAATGCATTTATTACAAAAATACGATTTTCAAGTGTCAATATTTTAAAAACTACGTGGTAGAAAATTGAAATTCTTTCAAATATATGCAATATATGTAGATGTAGTTTAAACCTTTGACCAGGAAAAAATATTCGGTTCACTATATTTAGTTCAAATGCATTTCGTGCAACTATCCCTTTCTATTTAACTCAAACTTACATCTAGAGAATTGTAAAATGCCAAATATTGAATTATACAGTCAATAGAACTACAAGATAAGTAAGAGTTGTGGCCAGCATTGCCGTCATTGTGCTTCTTTCAAATGTATAGAAATTCATTGCTGTAAACGGGTATGTTGCCTGTAATCAGTATTGATAAATGGAAAAGTATAAAATGTCTTTAATATAATATTAATTAGGGTTCATGCTTATTTTAGGTTAGGTTAGGTGAAGTAAGGGTTAGAAAATTGCCGCTGTAGGGGCTAGAATTGTTTTGATTTAGAAAAAGACCTTCAAAAATATGACTAGAATCCGAAAATCCGCAATCTGCAAAAAAAAACAAGAATCCGCAATCCACGGATTAATCCACTTTTTTTTGGCGGATTTTTGTAAGAATCCATATCCGACCCATGAATTCAGTGGATTGCCAACCCTAATATTAATGCTGAATAACTTCTAAAGGGTGTATACCACAATTTTCATAATATTAGGAGTCCAACTCTGCTGTGGCCATAAAAAAATGTCTAAAGTTGACAAGATGTCTGTCTTTATGTGTGTGCGTGCCTGTATGTCCTGCTAACCGCTGGAACGATAAAAATTTCCTTTTTACAGGTCTAGGGAAGGTTTATAACTATTTTCGGGGAGGGTAACTCTTCTCTGCGTGGAGAAATTATTTTATTCTATTACTTTTTAAACTAACATTGAAAATGAGGGTTGATTTACCCCCTGCCCTCACCTGCCCTATGAAGTCTCTAGAGGGGTAACCGATAGTTTTAAACTTTTCCAAATATTTTCCTTTAAACGATCAGCAGCCACCTTAAGTTGTCTTCTTTCTTTGTCCAATTCTCTTCCACAGGCATCTTCCTTGGTCTTCCAAACAATGTTATCCATCAGATCATAGCACTCTATAACATCAATCAAATCTACTATGTCACATGTTTTTGTTCTTTCACATTGTAATAATATATTTCTTTACAATCCGAAAAAATGAGAAAAAAATATTATTAAACTACCAAATCCTAAATCCCCCCCCCCCCCCCCCATCAAACTGCTATAATCCAAACAAAAAGTTAAAGGGGACTTAAAATATGTATAGATGAGAGCAAGTAATGTTAAGTCCCTTTCAGCAGTGATGCTTTGACACAAAAGTACACTTTTATAATGAAAATGGTGGTAAATTGTAATAATTTAAACAGTTTGATTTATGTACTTACACCATTTGATGGTGTTTTCTAATGTTATTTTATTTTGCACTTTGAAACAAACTAAACTTTTGATGATTTTTTGTCAAATTCTCCATATACCTATATTAAGCAAACTCATAGTATATTCACAAAAAATACTTAAGATTACTACTGGAAGGTTCTTAAAATCACTTTATATTATTCAATATTTATGGATATTCCTCAACTAATCTTTTAAGCTTAAATGAAACAAAGTGATCCTCTTCTAATAAAATAAAATCAATATTTTTTAGGTTGAGTTGATTTAATACCTTCAAGATTTGTAAGATATTTGTAAACACAAGCAATCATGTTGACAGAAAACATGATGTTGTTGATGTATTTGATATTTAGAAAGGTCAAGTAGATACACATGATAGTTATTACTTGTAGAATAACAAAGAGTGGCATTAGAAATGATGCTACAGCTTTACTAATTATTTCAATAAGCTCCATAAGTTCTGCTAAATCTTTTCTGGTCATCTTTTCTTCTGGATGTCAGGAGAAGAAATTTAGCAATTCAAATCAAAGATATTGTTAATTTATTACTTACTAGCAGCTGCGCACCCAGCATCTTAAGGCTCTTTATTCTAAGTGGTAAGAATTAAATATCATACAACCATTCCAATGCTTCAATTTGATAATAAATAACCTAAAACAATCCTGATACCTACATGAAGCTTCACTAAAAAGGAAAACTTAAACAGTTCAGTAATTATTGAGATCTTAAGCTTCAGATGAAAATAACCTTACTACTTCATATGATACTAGCGGCTGCGCCCCTAGCATTAGGGGCTCTATATCGAATGAATGTGGAAGGGCAGAAAAATAGCTTAAAAATATACCTACCCGAACTTTTTATAAAAAATAAAATATCCTAGAACGATCCCGAGACCCATAAGTAACTTCACTGTAAAGAAGGACCATATCAGTTCAGCGGTTAGTGAGATCCTTCGCTACAGACAAAAAAAACTTATTACTTTATATAATTGGATAATAGGTAGAATATCCTCTGATTTGTATTGCCATACAAAGGTTTTACCAGGCCCTAAAATCTTTGCTACTGTAAGCTATGTTTTAAAATCCCTACAAATTTCCCTAAAAAAATGCAAATTAACAACAGGTGTTTTTTAATGCAACCATCTCGTAATCAATGTATAAATGGTACTTGGAATTCGAATTTCGATATAAAATTTTGCATGAGTAATCCTTGAAAGGTCTATTTTCCCTAAATCGAACAAAAAGTTGGAAAAGTAACAGCTAATGGCTGGCGGCTCAGTCGTTTAGCCATTTTTTTTAGCTATTTTGAAGGTAAATCCATCACGAAACCTATCTCCACTTAATACTCTTTCCCACCTTAAAACGTTTTCAAACGGTTCTAGTCGGTAGATGCTGGTACTAGAAATCTAAAAAATGATTTTTTGTTTCAATTCACATGATTTAAAGCAAAAATATGTTTCAAAAAGTTGGTTACTACGTAATTTATGACAGATTTGCCCTTAAAATAGCATAAAAACGGCTAAACGGCTGAGCTGTTAGCTGTTACTTTTTCAACTTTTTGTTCAATTTAGGGAAAATAGACTACTCTTGCAAAATTTCTGATCGTAAATTGAATTCTAAGAACCATTTATACATTGATTACGAGATGGTTGCATTAACCCCCCCCCCCCCCACACACTTTTTGCACCAAGATTGATTTATCATTTAATTTTTGTATTAATGAATCTCACATCAGTACTTGACAATTAAAATTGCTGAAAATCATTCCCTTTCCCTGCTCTTAGCATAGAAACCAATTCAGATTTTAGAATTGCCATACAAGTTAGTGGAGTAATTTGTAATCCAAATTGTTGAAACATCAAAAGCTGTAAAAGTATGGCCACTGAAACCCAAAGTAGAACATCATCATGGAAAGAACATTATACAGCTGCCAAATTGTTGGAATCAGTACAAAAATGCTTGACGTCATGGCATATAAAATATCAGATTTTGTATTCCAAAATTCAGTATTAGACTTGAGTTTATATCCTTCTGAAATATTATAAATTCCTTATTTGCCTGGAGACCATCAATCACCTATTGTCCTATTGAAAAAATGTTTTAAGCTACTTTAGCATTTATTTAAAAAAAGACTACATTTAAAAAAAAAACTTTCTTTGAATTGTTTTTATTACCCTTACTTAGCTTTTTATGTAGTCTTTAGAGCTGATTGCTCCAAGGGTCTTTTCTGAACTTTGCTCAACCTGATTTTTAAGAAAGCATAATAAACATTATGGATGGTCTAATTTTGACAAAAAGGAATTTTCCTAAATGTTGTAATCCAAAAATATTGATTAAACTAAATCCAGTTCCATAAATGATCAACACATCCAAAGCAATTGTCATATCTTCAAATGTCCAATTAGTTTCATTGTTGACTCTTGGGACCACGTATTTCCAAATAAAGATTGCACTGCTGATAGCATAAAAGAACAAAAAGATGAAAGTTTTAATATTGAAGAATTTGAATCTAAGTGTTCCATCATTGCTAACTGTTCCTTGCCATATATTGATCTTCAGCAGAATTTTAATAAATGCTTTAAGATTCATTCTTAGAAACAGGGCACTAAAAAGTAAACTGATTTTTTCATGATTTGTTAATTGAAATTAGTTTTATAATAATAAATATTTCCCTTTGGTAAGCAGTTGCCTTATTAAAACAGCTCATAAAATAAAACTTTCTAACTAAGTATATTTACATTAAGAACAGTATAAAGTATGTATTGCTTTCACTTGTACAGTAAGTTCAATAATAACAATAAAATCAGAGTTTATTTAACAGTTTTCAAATATTGGAAGAAAATATTATATAGAGCTAGGTTTAGTGGGCTTTCACAAGAATTAACTATATTATAATTTTATATGCAATTTAAGCATTTCAGCCTTTTTTTTTGTTGTTGAAAAAAAATCATATACCTATATTTTTTTTAAATTTTTAAATCATTACATTTTTAATGCTTTCTTGTCATTTTAAAGCCCAAAGGTCCCCTAAAACAATGGTCTCCAAAAGTTCAATTAGGCTTATCTTTGTTTTTTTATCTGTTTTTTAGATTTTTTTTTGGCTAATGACATTAGAAAATGAGTCTCAGTCATTCTTGGATGTTTATTTGCTACATTAGTGGTATCCTTACAGGAAATATTGTGTATTTTGGCAATTTTCATTGGATTTTTTAAATTTTGACAAAAAATGTTCAATTTCTTTAGAAAATAATTTTTAGATGTAATACCTTTTATGGAGTTTGTATCTCTGTACAGTTACACAATAGGACAGCAATCTTTTTTTTTTCATTTTTTATAGGAATAAGTTTTATGAACACTAATCTTGATTTTTTTCAGGAGAAGGGAGGGAAGCCTTATAGAAGAAAAGACAGAAGAACCTGTTTATGTTTACTATACATCTTTACATTTGGACGAAAGAATAATGAAAGATTATTCTCAAAAACTTAGGTAAATTTTTTTTTCTGTAAGGCATACAAGCAAAATAAATCTAAAATAGAATTTGTGTGTTTTTAGTGTACTCCCTATAAACAGTAAGGGTAAAAATGCTAGTTATGTCCACAAGTAGCGCAGCAATAGGAAAAATAACTTCAATTTTAGCAGGTTTTATATATAAGAGGTGGTATGTCTATCTATAATTAAAGATTTCTCTATATGCTGGACCGATATGGTTTTCCTTAACAGTGAAGCTGTAGATAGGATCCAAAAAGGTTTATAACTATTGTAGTATAGGGGAGGTTAGATCTATCCCTTAAGAGGCGTTGTCACGAAAGGGTTTATACCAAAAAATTTTAAGTGACTGAGCTACTTTATAATTCATTATATCTGTCCGTCAGTCAGTCCGTAACGCTATGGGGATATTTGATTTTCTCGGCTGCAGCTGAAATTTTTTTTTGAAAATTCGTATAACATGTGCACATATATAATATATATTGTTGTGTCCATCTGTCTGTCAGTCATGCTTTAAAAGATGTAAACATTATTCTTTTAAGGTTTCATGATTTTCTTGTTTTTGCATAATCTTCTTTTTTTTTCTTTTGTTATAAGAACTGAACATCTGCTCTATAACTCACTTTGTCTGGTTGTCCATTCCAAGATTTTTTTTGCTTACTGAAGTTGTCACCCTTGTTAAAAGCAAAGCTTTTCTATAATTAGGGTCGGTCCGTCCGTCCGGAACGGAGAGCTCTTTTCGCTAATTTAGGCATGTTAAGTTGTGCTAACGATTTCAAATTTTGCATGGTGATTCCTGTAATAGTTAGGTACAATTTAGAAAGCGTAGCAAATCTATCATCAATACCAAAATGTACATTCAAAGCATGTCGATTTTTTACTTTTATAACAACAAATTTGTATGTGATATAGTTATCCGATTGATCTAATTTTTGTAATACTGATTCCTGGGACAACCAAGTACAATATTATTAGCGAAGCATCTCTATTATCAAGTCCTAAAAATGAAAGTATGTCCTTAAACATTATCCTGTATTTCAACAGTTTTTAACAAATTTACTTACAATTTTTTCGACTTTTATACTGATTAATGAATTTCGACACTCTAAAAGTGTTAATGTTCGTTTGTCTTACCGTTTCAGAGCTTCGCTTTTACGGATGTTGTTTTGTTTAGGTTTAACATTGTAGAGTGTGCCAAATTCGGTAGACTGGCTCAATTTGTCAGAACTTGTGATCATAATAGACTGGAACAAAATGTCGGCAATGATGTTTCTCAATTATCTGAGGAATTTAAGGTAAGACAGAAGTATCCTATAAAGAGAGAGGTAGGTTTCTGGTAAAGGTGTGTGTTTTAAGGCTTAAAAATAGTAGAACGATAATATTCACTAAATATGTGTATTTCTTATTGAAAAGAACTATAGACAAATTTTTTTTTTAAGTTAACATAAATTTTATCGTTCTACTACTATTTTTAACTTATAACACATAACCTTTACGGATTTTACCAGAAACCTACCCCTTTCTTTATTAATACCAAAGATTATGTTTCATTAGATTGAAATTTACGTCCAAATTTTGCGCAAGTTTAAAAGGATCATCATTGAGACGAAATGTAATTTTATTCGCCAATTTATTTTGTAAAATTATCTTGGTTCTTTGTCTATGGCCAAAGATATTAAAAATTCAACAACAAATCAAATAATTACTTTATTTAAGGACAAAGCTGTGATGGAAAAATGTGATATTATACCAGACGAAAAATGCGCCAAATCAGTCGATACTAAATCAGCTGATTTATCTGCCAATAATGGCGCAATCGCCGCTACCTCTAAAAAGACTGATTATAAAAAAGGTATTTTATTGCCCATTTATTTCGATAAATAATGAAATAAATACGACCTATAGATTTTCCGAAAAAGGAAGAAAATAGAAGATAAATATTACGTATTTCTATAACTGTGGAAGAATTTTACTTGCGCTAACATAGGGGTTAGAAGGGTGTCAAATTTAGCTAACCAACTTTTTAATCCTATACCCGCCCCCCATCTCCGCCCCTCTTTCTTAATGTTTGAAATAGGAAAAAAAGCATCTTTGTTTATACATCCTTTTGTGTTTTTAAAACAAATCTAAATAACTAGGAGAGAATAATATTGATGACAGTGGTTGCTTCACTAAAAAGGCAATCAGAGAGATGTTATTTCATGGAATTCAACTACTCTCCGCAAAACTGCAAGATCACAATGCTACGCAAGTAAGAATTTATTAGTTAAATAAAAAGGATGATAACATTCCTATAATTAGCAAATTAAACAATCATTTAAGCAAACATAAAATGTCAAACATATTATATTTATTATTGTATTAGCGGCAGCATTGGCAATATAATTCAATGGAGTCATGAGGAAGTAAAATAAAAACCACCCTGTAACAAATGTTTCTTTTATTGATAATTTAATAATTGAAACCTTTTGTTAAGTTTGAAAATGTTCAACACAACTCTGACTTGCTTGGTATACCTCACTAAGAGGTCTATATATAATAATTATTCTAGTTAGAGAAACTGTTCAACACAACTCTGTTTACTTGCTTTGTGCACCTCACTAAGAGGTCTATATATAATAATTATTCTAGTTAGAGAAACTGTTCAACTCAACTCTGTTTACTTGCTTGGTATACCTCACTAAGAGGTCTATAATTATATATAATAATTATTCTAGTTAGAGAAACTGTTCAACACAACTTTGTTTACTTGCTTGGTATACCTCACTAAGAGGTCTATATATAATAATTATTCTAGTTAGAGAAACTGTTCAACTCAACTCTGTTTACTTGCTTGGTATACCTTACTAAGAGGTCTATATATAATAATTATTCTAGTTAGAGAAACTGTTCAACACAACTTTGTTTACTTGCTTGGTATACCTCACTAAGAGGTCTATATATAATAAGTATTCTAGTTAGAGAAACTGTTCAACTCAACTCTGTTTACTTGCTTGGTATACCTCACTAAGAGGTCTATATATATAATAATTATTCTAGTTTGAGAAACTGTTCAACACAACTTTGTTTACTTGCTTGGTAAACCTCACTAAGAGGTCTATATATAATAATTATTCTAGTTAGAGAAACTGTTCAACTCAACTCTGTTTACTTGCTTGGTATACCTCAATAAGAGGTCTATATATAATAATTATTCTAGTTAGAGAAACTGTTCAACTCAACTCTGTTTACTTGCTTGGTATACCTCACTAAGAGGTCTATATATATAATAATTATTCTAGTTAGAGAAACTGTTCAACTCAACTCTGTTTACTTGCTTGGTATACCTCACTAAGAGGTCTATATATATAGTAATTATTCTAGTTAGAGAAACTGTTCAACACAACTTTGTTTACTTGCTTGGTAAACCTCACTAAGAGGTCTATATATAATAATTATTCTAGTTAGAGAAACTGTTCAACTCAACTCTGTTTACTTGCTTGGTATACCTCACTTAGAGGTCTATATATAATAATGATTCTAGTTAGAGAAACTGTTCAACTCAACTCTGTTTACTTGCTTGGTATACCTCACTTAGAGGTCTATATATAATAATTATTCTAGTTAGAGAAACTGTTCAACTCAACTCTGTTTACTTGCTTGGTTTGCTTCACTGAGAGGTCTGGAACCCACTGTGTGAAATTCCAAGACTGTGATCATGTTTATTGCAAGTAAGATTTTAATAGCGGAGCTACTGTATGCATAGATTGTGTCCTTTGCCCGTTACTCTGAAGTAAAATTATATATTACTATGAATGCAGGAGGCAGATCAATGTAGACCATTTGATTTATTTTTGATGTTACACCATTTACTCTAATAAAATAATTCTATATTAAAAACAGTAACTCCTCATCACCACCTTTGCCCCATCACCTTCCCATCTGCTGGATACACTAACTGACTGAATAATGAGGTCAATAATAGCAACCTAATTTAATGATGATTTTTCCTTGTCATTTTATATCCACCTAGAGACTATAAATGTTTCTTCCTTTCTAATTTTAAAAACTGCTATTGTTTACTTAGCTTAGAACCAAACCAAAGATTATTTATTGTGGGGTGTAAATTTGTTATATAGTCCTATCAATGTATGATTGTTTTTTTTTGTATATTTGTGAGTTTTATAATTACTGTCTTACCGATCTTATTTTTAGAGAATGTATGGCGCAGTATTTCAAGATCCAAATAGAAAGTGGACAGGTGAAGAACCTTACGTGTCCCAGTGACAAGTGCAGCACACAAGCACTGCCTCTACAGGTCAGCCCCTGAACCGATTGAGTTCTCCTTATTATTGAAGCTTCTCATCGGTCCCTGGATGGCTATAGACTTTCTAATTTTTAGATTTAAGTCTTTTTCTGCTCTCCCTTACCCCTTCAAAGAAAGGGCTCCTAAATGCTAGGGGCTTTTTGCTAGATACTTCACATAAAAGCTGTATTGGTCTAAAAGTTTGAATCATTGTTAAGGTTAAAGATCTGTTGGATGCAGAGCTGTATGGGAAATATGAAAAGATGTTGCTTGAGACAACTCTGCAAACAATGGAGGATATTCTTATTTGTCCCAGGTCAGAACTATTTTAAAAAGCATGGCCTTGAGAGAGCATGTTTACACCATAAAATTTTATACTCCAGAGAGGGAACGAATTTTGTACTGTAAATTATTACTGGTATCCAAAGTTTTATAAATGTATTCTCTCATTAGTTGGTTTCAAAACTTATTTTATTAAATTGGTTGGTTTCAACTGGCAGTGTCCAAACTTATAAACCATATAGGTATAGAAAAAGGGATTTTGTTTATCATAATTGGATGGGTTTTGCGGATCCGGATCCCCCAAATTTGGTCAGTGCGGATCCGGTTCCGGATCCTTGACAATAAAAATAAAATCACCAAACTTTTCAAAAAATATTTATTCTTTAATTCGAAGTCAAAAATACTTTTAATTTTCAAGTCTGACCCTAAACCTTAAAGATTAGACTATATAAGTTTGAAGGAATTTTAATTAATATAATAGATTTGAAATCTGCATAAAATTTTAAGGGTTTTTTATTAAATTCGTTTTTTATTTAATTCTTTATTTAACGGCGCAAATACGATTTAAGTTAATTTACTTTGACCAATAGGAAAGCTAGATTGAAACCTACCCGCGCTCTAATTGGTTGAATGATGTACGACACTTAAGCTTCTCCAATCAGAGCGCAGATAGTTTTCAATCCACCAATCACAGATGTCAAAATTAATTAACTTAAATCGTATTTGCGCCTTTAAATAAAGAATTATATAAAAAACGAATTTTATAAAAAAAAACCTTAAAATTTTATGCAGATTTCAAATCTATTATATTAATTAAAATTCCTTCAAACTTAAATAGTCTATTAAAGATTGGCTCTCATCAAGAGAATGTCTGAGATTTTATATAAATTTAGGTATATTTTTCCATTTTTTCCGCATTTTTTTGAGTCCAAGGATCCCTTGGACTCGAAAATATGCGGATCCGGATCCGAAACCCTGCCTTCAAGGCACAACTTTTGTCTGAAAGTCTTTACTATACTGTACATTATATTAAGTTACGCCTGTTTGAAAACAAAGGCATTCCCTTTACTAACATAATTAATGATTATCTGCTGTACTTTATATGTTAAATTTACTAATATTATTAATAATATATATTTAATTTAGAACGTTTTGTCAGTGCCCGACTGTGATTGATAGAGAAAATAATATAGGACAGTGTCCCCAGTGTTTCTTCTCTTTCTGTATATATTGTATGGTAAGATATGGATAGATAGAGATAATAATATAGGACAGTGTCTCCAGTGTTTCTTCTCTTTCTGTATATATTGTATGGTAAGATATAGATAGATAGAGATAATAATATAGTACAGTGTTCCCAGTGCTTATTCTCTTTCTGTATATATTGAATGGTAAGATATAGATAGATAGATAGAGATAATAATATAGGACAGTGTCCCCAGTGTTTTTTCTCTTTCTGTATATATTGTATGGTAAGATATAGATAGATAGATAGAGATAATAATATAGGACAGTGTTCCCAGTGCTTCTTCTCTTTCTGTATATATTGTATGGTAAGATATAGATAGATAGATAGAGATAATAATATAGGACAGTGTCCCCAGTGCTTCTTCTCTTTCTGTATATATTGTATGGTAAGATATAGATAGATAGATAGAGATAATAATATAGGACAGTTTTCCCAGTGCTTCTTCTCTTTCTGTATATATTGTATGGTAAGATATAGATAGATAGAGATAATAATATAGGACAGTGTTCGCAGTGTTTCTTCTCTTTCTGTATATATTGTATGGTAAGATATAGATAGATAGATAGATAATAATATAGGACAGTGTCCCCAGTGTTTCTTTTCTTTCTGTATATATTGTATGGTAAGATATAGATAGATAGAGATAATAATATAGGACAGTGTCCCCAGTGCTTCTTCTCTTTCTGTAAATATTGTATGGTAAGATATAGATAGATAGAGATAATAAATTAATAATATAGGACAGTGTTCCCAGTGTTTCTTCTCTTTCTGTATATATTGTATGGTAAGATATAGATAGATAGAGATAATAATATAGGACAGTGTTCCCAGTGTTTCTTCTCTTTCTGTAAATATTGTATGGTAAGATATAGATAGATAGATAGAGATAATAATATAGTACAGTGTTCCCAGTGTTTCTTCTCTTTCTGTATATATTGTATGGTAAGGTATAGATACCTAAATAGAGAGAGTCAGATAGAAAAACAGATAGAGATTAGAAAATAGATAGACAGACAGACATTAATCTCTTTTATTAATCTCCATGTACAATAAAGGCAAAAAGGAATAATTAGTCTATCTATTTATTTCATATATCTATCTATCTAGGCTACCTATGTCTATTTATCTATCTATTTATCTAGGCGACATGCCATGGGGTATCTCCATGTAAAGTAAAGGCAAAAGAAGAATATTAAATCTATGTCTATCTATCCATCTATCTAGGCTATCCATGTCTATCTATCCATATATCTATCTATCTAGGCGACATGCCATGGGGTATCTCCATGTAAAGTAAAGGCAAAAGAAGAATATTTGATCTATGTCTATCTATCCATCTATCTAGGCTATCCATGTCTATCTATCCATATATCTATCTATTTAGGCTACCTACCATGGGGTATCTCCATGTAAAGTAAAGGCAAAAGAACATAAAGAGATTGCTAACAAATATACAGAGGTATGTATATTTTTTTTTTGGGGGGGGGGAGTTGGCAAGGAATTTCATTTTTTTTCTTAGTGGGGGTAAAATAATGGTTTTAATGTATAAGGGGGGTAAACACCTCATTATATCCTCCATTTTTGTAAACCTTTACCTATATTTAAGACAATGATATAATAATAGAGATACTCTTAGAGACATACTGTCAAAATCAACCAATATGGGATAAAAATGAAGGTACATTCTAGACTTGTCATTTTTTTATCGAATTTTAATCGATTTTGGTACGTAAGGGCTTAATTTTTGTCTGCTAAAAATCCATTTTTAGATTTGACGAAAAATGGGGTCAGATGGGCCGTCAATATATAATATGTCTATTATTGTAATATGCATTTTTAATCTTTACAATAACTATTTTGAAGCTTTCTTTTAAAAAACTAAATTGTCATGAAAATACTATTTTACTCCCAAAAGAATTACATGATATGTGAAATGTCGTTGTCTACGGGGAAAACGTAAATATTATGTCAATAAAAACGCAGAATTGAAAAAGTTTTTTCTGCTTCGAATTACAGAATATTTCCACGAAAATTAAATAAAATCATAAAATTAATACCAGTTTTTATTTTTACCTGGGCTTTCGGCACCACGGGGCTAACAAAACTACTGGTTTTTAATCTTATAATGTACATCTTTGGTAGGATTTGTAAGTAAACACCTCTCCATCTGTTTTCTCTGTGCTTAGCTTATTAAAGATATTTTCATCCTTGTTTAGGGAACTAGAGAAGAAAGAATTTTCTTGGAGAAAAGATATGGGAAAGCAAAACTACAAACATTGATGGATAACGTTGCCACCGAGGAATATATCTCTGAAAATGCTAGGGTAAGCGATAGACATATGGATAGAAAGATAGATAGACAATCTAATGTATAAAGTAAAACTACAAACATAGAACAATGTTGCCACCGAGGAATATATTTCTGAAAATGCTAGAATAAGCGATAGACAGATGGGTAGAAAGATAGATAGACAATGTATAAAGTAAAACTACAAACATAGATAGACAATGGTGTCACCGAGGAATATATCTCTGAAAATGCTAGTGTAAGCGATAGGTAGATGGTTGCTGCAAAATATATCTAAGAAATTAGAGAGATAGATAGATAGATAGAAAAACCGAAGTTATAACAAAAGATATTTTAGGAGGGAAGGGAATAAAATTTAATGTATTTAATTTGATAGTTATACTTTGACAAACAAATTGATAAAATTTTTGAATACATATTTTAATTTCAGACGTGTCCCAACTGCTCAGCACCAATAGAAAAGAATGATGGCTGCAATAAGATGACTTGTTGGTAAGAATACAGACAGACTGACAGGCCATACAGACAGACTGACAGACAAACTAACACACAGACTGATAGACAGACAGACAGACAGACAGAAAGATAGACAGAAAGATAGACAGACAGATAGACAGACAGACGTGTCCCAACTGCTCAGCACCAATAGAAAAGAATGCTGGATGTAATAAGATGACTTGTTGGTAAGGATACAGACAGACAGACTGATAGACTGACAGACATACTGACTGACTGACAGACAGACAGACAGACAGACTAACAGGCCATACAGACAGACAGGCAGATTGACAGAAAGACAGACAGATGTGTCCCAACTGTTCAGCACCAGTAGAAAAGAATGATAGATACAATAAGATGACTTGTTGGTAAGGATACAGACAGACAGATAGGTAGACAGATAGACAGACAAACATACGGACAAACAGACAGGATATACAGACAGACAGAAAGACAGACAGATGTGTCCCAACTGCTCAGCACCAACAAAAAAGAATGATGGATGCAATAAGCAGACTTGTTGGTAAGAAAACAAACAGACAGGCAGGCAGACAGACAGACAGACAGACAAACTAACACACAGACTGACAGACTGATAGACAGACTGGCAGACTGGCAGACTGACAGACTTGCAGACTGACTGACAGACAGACAGACAGACAGACTGACTGACTGACTGACTGACTGACTGACTGACTGACTGACTGACTGACTGACTGACTGACTGACTGACTGACTGACTGACTGACTGACTGACTGACTGACTGACTGACTGACTGACTGACTGACTGACTGACTGACTGACTGACTGACTGACTGACTGACTGACTGACTGACTGACTGACTGACTGACTGACTGACTGACTGACTGACTGACTGACTGACTGACTGACTGACTGACTGACTGACTGACTGACTGACTGACTGACTGACTGACTGACTGACTGACTGACTGACTGACTGACTGACTGACTGACTGACTGACTGACTGACTGACTGACTGACTGACTGACAGACAGACAGACTGACGGACACACAGAAAGGACAGACAGATTGACAGAAAGACAGACAAATGTGTCCCAACTGCTCAGCAACAATAGAAAAGAATGATGGATGCAATAAGATGACTTGTTGGTAAGGATACAGACAGACAGATGGACAGACAGACAGACAATCAGACATACAGATAGACAGACAGATATTTGGACATATGTGTCCCAACTGTTCAGCACCAATAGAAAAGAATGATGGATGCAATAAGATGACTTGTTGGTAAGGATACAGACAGACAGACGGACAGACAGACAAACTGACAGACAGACAATCAGACATACAGATAGACAGACAGATATTTGGACATATGTGTCCCAACTGTTCAGCACCAATAGAAAAGAATGATGGATGCAATAAGATGATTTGTTGGTAAGGATTCAGACAGACAGACGGACAGACAGACAGACAGGCAGATTGACAGAAAGACAGACAGATGTGTCCCAACTGCTCAGCACCAATAGAAAAGAATGATGGATGCAATAAGATGACTTGTTGGTAAGAATACAGACAGAAAGGACAGACAGATAGACAGAAGTGTCACAACTGTTCAGCACCAAAAGAAAAGAATGATGGATGTAATAAGATGACATGTGGGTTACTTTTTTGCGAGGGGGATTTGGGGAAGTCTCACCCTCCAACAAAATAGCTTTAAACCACCAGGACTATTATCTTTATTCTCTGAAGTGTCGAGCACAATCGGGCCAGCGGTTACCAAGATCTTCAGTTTCAGACAGACGGACAGACATAAATTTACTTTGTTTTATAGATAAAATCATCCAAGGATCTAAAAGGATAAGACAATGGCCAATAAATTGATGTTTATTCCCAAAGATTATACACAAAATTACCCCTTCTGTAGTTTAAAGTTAGTGGTTCAAACGTTAGAACACTCAACCTATTGAACTAACCAATCAAAAGTCCCAAAGTTGTTAAGCCAACGACTAAGAAAACGTTATCATGAAACATTGGGGACCAGTGTAATAAACAGCACATTGTCCACTCTCTCTCTCTCTCTGAATATTATCTCTTTTTCAGGCGATGTAGAACAAATTTCTGTTGGCTGTGTGGGGCCAAGCTACACGCTGCAAATCCTTACTCACATTTTAATATCATGGGAAATAACTGCTATGGTGCTCTCTTTCAGGTAGGCACACCAGACATCTAAAGGGACAAGACAATGGCCGATAAATTAATATACCCCAATTACAATACACTAAATAGTGCTTAAACGTTCGGACATTCATCGAATAACAAAACGTTGTTATAAAATATTAGACACTAGTGTAATAAATTGGGGATACAAAGGGATAAGACAATGGCTGATAAATTAATATACCCCAATTATGATAAACAAAATTACCCCGTCTATTGATTACAATTAGTGGTTTAAACTTGATGAACCAACTAATCAAAATTAAAGAAAAGTCCCCAAAGTTGTTAAGCCACCGAATAAGAAAACGTTATTATAAAACTTTAAGGTTTAATGTAATAAACAACCAATAGAGACGTTTCCTGTTCTGTTTTTGAATAATTGAAATAAAAACTTTTTAATAAAAGAGAGAAAAAGTTTATAAAACAAATTTGAATCTAATTTTCTCTGATTTTAATTTTATTGTTAGTGGAAAATTGTCTAGAATTTTTAGTTATGGCCTAGAACCGGTTCTAATCCAGTAATCCAATTTCTGTTTTATATTTTCAGGGGATGGATCCAGAAATGGACAACGAATGGGCGATGGAATTTTTCAATTAAGACCAGTGATAGGCCAATGGATGTTTAATTTATCTCCCCACCCCCCACATTCTTAAAAAATATTGTTTCTGTTATATTTAATATTGGTATTGTTGTATATCGCATCTTATCACAGACAGCTTTCCGAGGATAGTAAAATTATAAGATTAGTTCCAGATTTGTTAGCCCCGAGGGGCCAAAGACCCTGGCTAACAAAATTGTGATTAATGTTATAGTTTATTTGTGAAAAATTGTCTGTTATATGATGCTATACATTAGTTTTCCATATGGCTAAGAACCGGTTTTAATCCAGCGGATGCTTATCAGTTTCGAAGCAATATTGGGAAAATGATTAATAAATTGTTCTTTTATAACCATCAGGGAAAAGGGAATGTGATTCTGACAAACAATTATAAAGGAAAATTTCCCAACAACTACCTTCCCCATTTTCTCCCCTTCTTACCCACCCCTCTTCAGTAACAGAAAAAAAAACAAGATATACCCTCACCTACATCCAAAGGTTTCGTGATTTTTTGTAGAATTGATTGTTAGAATAGCTAGGCCTGATAACCCTAAAATTTTAACATAATATAAAACTAAATTTGTTTGTATGTTGTTTTTTTCAAGTAAATTTATAGAAATATATACAACACAATGCATGCTTTTTCAGTATGGCTTTGAACCGGTTTTAATCCAGCGGAAATTAATTGGATTCGGAGTCATCATTTACTAAGTATATTTGCGATTACTTTTATTTAATGAAATCTTCCAATTTTTAACATTTACAAAACGGCCTGCTTTATTGCATCAAGATCCATGACAGATCTATATAGGAAATAAACGTCTATAAATGAGCTCGAGTCTTCCAATGGTAAAGTGTTTAAAACTCATAGTGCTCCAATAATCCTCATTAAACTCTCATTGACCAAAGCGATAGGACCTTTATTCTATTTGTTTATGGAATGAATTAAGTTTTTCACTTCATGTAGATATTTGAATTACATTGAAGTATTTAATCCTTATTTCATAAATAAAAAATATTCGTTCATAATAGAGTAAATCTAAGAAAACTATATTTTAAAGAATTCGATTGTGGCGACACTTCCTTTGTGTTAAAATATTAAAACTAAAATTTTAATCATATTAACCCTTTGGTGATGGTAATGTGAAAAAAATATAATTGAAAGAATCTTTTTAAAATCATTTAAATTAATAAATATTTACTTCTTTCTTTTAAATAGTAATGGCGGGGGAGGAAAATAGATTTATTTAGAAATAGATAATAGATTTGTACTTATAGAAAACTAGCCAATAGCGATATAGTTATGTTGAGCCAACTCTAGTCTATAATACAAAGTAGAACGATGTATGTCTGTTTGTAGCGAAGGATCTCGATAACCGCTGAACCGTTCTCCTTTACAGGGTAGCTTTTCATAGGTCCCAGGAAGGTTTATAACTATTTTCTTCGGGACACCCCTAACCCCCCAAAATAATGAAAGATATTTTTTTTTTCTTTTTAAAACTAAAAATAAAAAAGTGGGGTCCTAAAAAAAATGCCCCCCTCCAAAAAAATTTTTTTTTAATTTTTCTCTTTAATTTTTTTTTTAAAAATCTGAAATACGAAAATTTAGTTTGATCAAACCTTTTAGGGCTTTACATAGGACTTGGGATGGTTTTAGGCTATTTTATTGCCATCACTACCCTTTCAAATAAAGAGTTTCTTGATGCTAGGGCGCAGCCGCTAGTACAGTAATAAAGTATTTATTATGTATCGAAAATTTATCTAATGTCATGTATAAATTGTTATTTAAAATATATTTTTTAACATTTATTTTTTACAATTTTATAAGTGACAAAGCAACTCTATATAACTTTAAATAATATGTCTGATGTATTGTTCGGGAATTGTGATTTTCTTGGCTCTTTAATAAGCTGATTTATTTAAGATATAGCGGCTACGCCCCTAAAGGCTTCTACTTAATTAAACGATTTATACTTAACAGTATACATTCAAAATTTTAATTTTTCAAATTTAGATTTTTTTGTTGTTGGAAGTTTGAAGCTTTTTTAGCTAGTGGTAAATATTTAGACAGGATTAGGAAACTGTGTACACAATCCGCAACTCAAATTCAGCTGACCTGTCTTATTCATTAGTATCAAACTGTACCCATCCCCCCATTTTTTTGTTTTGTTTTTTAAATAAGCGGGATGGGGTAACCCTCAAAGCAACCTGGATCGAAGCCTCAGTGAAAAAATATCCCCTTACACCTTTTTTCTCGTTAATAATATAATATTAGTTACTATCGACTTTGTCTCTAGCCTCTAGGGGCTCTTTATTTGAAGGGATATGGAGGGTCTAGAAAAATAGCTTAAAACCATCAAAAGGCTTAGATTTGTGAAAGAAATAGTCTAAAACCATCCGAGGAGTTATGTGAAGCCCACCTAAAATAGAGAACCAAAGATCGATTTAGCTGTTATTGAGATCCTAAGCTATAGACAAAACAAGGATGACAACATCCATAAAAGCGAAGCTCTAAAACGGTTGGACAAACGGACATTAACACTTGTAGAGTGTCAGAACTGAATAATCAGAATATAAATGAATAAGAGACTAATCAAAATTGTGAGTAAATTTGTTTAAAAACTTCTTGATACAGGATAATGTTTATGGACATACTTACATTTTAGAACTTGGCTATAGAAATGCTTTGCTTATAAATATTGTATTTTGTTGTCCCAGGAATCAGTATACCAAGAATCGTAACAATCGGGTAATTAGATCACATAAAAATTTGTTGTTAAAAAAAGTAAAAAAACAACATGTTTAAAATGGACGTACGGACATTCTGGTAATGATTATAGAGCTGCTAAGCTCTTTAAAATCTTACCTAACTACTACAGGAATCACCATGCAAAGTTTGAAATCGATAGGACAACTCTAACATGCCTAAATTAACAAAAAAAGCTATCTGTCTCGGACGGACAGACGTACGGACCGACCCTAATTATAGAAAAGCTTTGCTTTTAAAAACCTTACTACTTTATATAATAGGATAATTACTGCGCTACTTAGAAACACAATTTTTCTTGTTTTTACTTTGCTCCTAATTTATAAACCTAATAAAATCGATCTGTCATCGTCAGAGGGGAATAGGTGGAGGGGGGGCGGGGGGTAAAATCAGGGGGATTTAATATTGATCTGACGGATGGACAAATATATGTATATATTAACAAGGATGACAACATCCATATAAAAGAAACTCTTTAATCTAAAGGAAGGACAATCGAACAATAACTCTTTTATTGTAGAGTTGCCTCGCTTTTTAAACTTTGCCTTGTTGTCCTAAGAATCATTATTCCAAAAATCAGATGAATAATATTAATCATATCATACATAAATGTTAAAAGATCAGCCTGTTTTAAATGGACGTAAGGAATTTCTGGTAACAATATTAGAGTTGCTACGCTTTCTTAATTGTACCTAACTGTCATAGGAATCGTAGGACAATTCTATCATGCCTAAATTAACGAAAAGAACTAACCGTTACGGACGTACGGGCCTACCCTAATTATAGAAAAGCTTCGCTTTAAAAATATTTCAATAACAAATGGTTAAACATGACTGACGAACATTTAATTCAATTGAAGGGATATCCCCCTAAAAAATTTTTGTTTTGAAATGAAAAAGGTGGAAGAAGAGGGGGGGCACTTTCGACCACTTAACAGACCGACCAACTTTTAAAAGAAGAGCCTTATTGGTCAAGTGGTTAGCGAGATCTTTTAGTACAGACAGACAGTCTTTATATTTCTTTCTGAAGTTGTAGTTATTATTACTAGTGAGGGAGGGGTCATTGGGCTGTTCCTTACACTAGTCCCCAAAGTTTTATTTTAATATTTTCTAATCAGTGGCTTAACAACTTTGGGAACTTTTATTGAAATTTGATTGTTTTTTTTTAAGTTAATAGTCTAAGCGTTTCAACCACTAATGTAAAGACGGGGTAATTTTGTGTATCAACATTGGGGATGTACATCAATATATCGTCCATTGTCTTATCCCTTTAGATCCCTAAGTTTTTTCACCACGATTCAAGTATTCTGTCAAAACGTGTGGCATTTTATTTCCATCTATATGAAATTTCAATGGTGTGTATCGACTGAATGGCTTTAATAACAAGGATGACAACATCCATAAAAGCAAAGCACTAAAACGGTAGGACAAACGGACATTAACACTTGTATAGTGTCTGCTTTCTAAATTGTACCTAACTACTACAGGAATCTCCATGCAAAGTTTGAAATCGATAGGACAATTCTAACATGCCTGAATTAACGAATAAAAGCTATCTGTCTCGGACGGACCGACCCTAATTACAGAAAAGCTTCGCTTTTAAAAAGTGGTAATGGCTGACACATTAATAGTCAAATGACTGTATAACTACTCACTTATGTTGACAGATATCATTTGACGATTAGGGATTATTTTTTTTGTCGGACGGACAGACGGATCTTCAGTTTTTCCTAAATTATATGGTTACAATATGCTCTTTGTATATATTCAGGGATCTAAAGGGGTAAGACAATGGCCGATAAGTTGATGTACATCCCCAATGATGATAAACAAAAATACACCTTCTGTAGATTGAAATTAGTTGATGAAACGTTTGTACAAGCTCAACCTAATTAACAAATCATTACTAAAGTCCCCAAAGTTTTTAAGTCAACGAATAAGAAAACGTTATTATAAAACTTTTGGGGACTAGTGTAATAAACAGCCCATTGTCCCCCCTCTCTCTGGTATAAATTGCATGATTTCGAAACTTTAACTCAAAGACAACTTTATGAAACCTCGTCTTTAAGCAACCTGGTAAACTTACAAATAATATCTGAGTTGTGTACAGACAGACAGACAGACATACATGTAGAGAGATACTGATCTATTTAGAACATATTTTGCTCGGTAAAATTGAAAAAAAATATAAATTATTTTAAATTTTTGAAATATTAAGAGTTAAGTTTATAAGTAAAAAAGTTAAAAAGTCAGAGTAAGAAAGAGAGAGAGGGAGAGAGAGAAAGAGAGAGAGAGAGAGAGAGAGAGAGAGAGATGTATAAAGAGAGCAAGATATGTAATAGATAGAGCTAAGTTTTTAGTAGCGAAGCTACCCTAGTAGAGCAAGTATAAGTCGGTCTTTACGTCCTTCTGTCTAATTCAGGAGATTCACTTTATATTACACTAGCGGCTACGCCCCCTAGAGGTCTCTAGATGCACTTGAGGAAGGGGTAGTTCATTACCAAATCACATTTTGTATTTAAAATTTTTATAAAAGAAAAAAAATATTTTTTTGAGGGGATGGTCCAATTTTTTTTCTTCAATTTTTTGTTTTAAAGATATTTAAATATTTTTGAAAGGTGATTTTTTTCTAGGGGTGATTTCACTTGGGAAGGTGGTGGTACCCTCCCCCAAAATAGTTATAAACCTTCCCGGGACCTATGAGAAGCTACCCTGTTAAGGAGAACCCGATCGATTCAGCGGTGAGCGAGATCCTTCCTTTTACTTTATTATAGGGATATATATAAAAAATTAAAGAAACATGCATAATCATATATTGTATAAATTGTAGTATGTACAAATAATTTTCATTTAACATTTTCATTATTTAAAAAAAATGTTTTGAGCTTGTTTTTGCTGCGCTACTTATGGATCTTATTGTCTTGTTAGTCTCCTTTTTAGAAGAGAATCTACTCTATAATATCAAATGTCTGTGTGTCTGTCTACCATGAGGCATATGAATAGATATTTGAGCATCTAGTCTGTAACTTGCTTTGTCCGTATGTTCTTCCATAACACTGTGGTTGTGATAGAAATTCTCTCAATTTTCTCAGCTGCTGGTTAAGATAGATGACTGATATTTCTTGTGAAGATTCCTATGACAAATAAGCATTTAGTCTATATCTCTCTTTGTCCGTGTGACATTCCATTACACTGTACTTATGATGGAAATTCTCTCTAACAATTGCTAATTTCTCAGCTTCTATTGAAGATAAATGTCTAATATTTCTTGTACAGATTCCTATGACATAAAAGCATTTAGTCTATATCTCTCTTTGTCCGTGTATCCTTCCATTACACTGTTCTTATGATAGAAATTCCCTCTAACAATTGCTGTTTTCTCAGCTTCTATTAAAGATAGATGACTGATATTTCTTGTGAAGATTCCTATGACAAATGAGCATCAAGTCTATATCTCTCTTTGTCCGTGTGACATTCCATTACACTGTACTTATGATGGAAATTCTCTCTAACAATTGCTAATTTCTCCGCTGCTATTAAAGATAAATGTCTGATATTTCTTGTACAGATTCCTATGACAAATAAGCATCGACAGTTTATAACTCTCTTTGTCCGTATGGCCTTCCATGACACTGTGCTTAAGATGAAAATTTCTCTCAATGTTGATTTTCTCAGCTTCTATTGAAGATAAATGTCTAATATTTATTGTACAGATTCCTATGACAAATAAACATTGACAGCTGCTATTGAAGATTAATGTCTGATTTTTCTTGTTGTATTGGAGGTTAAAACGTTAAAAATGGTGCCTACTGCTACTTTGAAGGTGCCCGACATAAATAGCTAGAATTAGGGGGAATGCCTTGGCCAAAAAGAGGCGCAACTCATAAACCATGCACAGTTAGGAATTCTGAGATAAAGATTGTCCAATTAAAGAGTTGGTTGTCTGATAGATGTTACTTAACCTAATAACCCTGGTTATTGGCATGTCATGATTATCCTATCGATTTCAAACTTTGTATGGGGATTCCTTTAGTAGTTAGGTACGATTGAGAAAGCGTAGCAACTCTATAATCATTACCAGATTGTCCGTACGTCCATTTTAATCATGTTAATTTTTTTTACTTTTTAACAACAAATTTTATGCGATCTAATTAACCGATTGATCTGATTTTTGGTATATTGAATCCTGGGACAGCAAACTATAATGTTTTAAGCGAAGCAACTCTATAATCAAGTCCTAAAAATGTAGAATGTCCATAAACATTTTCCTGTATCAAGCACTTTTTCAACAAATTTACTTACGATTTTACTTCCACTCTTATACATTTATATTCTGATTATCCAGATCTGACACTATACAAGTGTTAATGTCTGTTTGTCATACTGATTCAGTGCTTCGCTTTTATGGACATAATTGTCCTTGTTTTTTTTCATATGGAGAAGAGAAAAAAAAGTTGTCTCACTTGGTGCAAGCAACGCAAATGTTTGGAGTAAAGGTGTTTGTAGGGGGGTGGGGTGAGATACCGGGAAACTAGCGGAGAGAGGGGATGGGGAGGAGAGGGGAAAGATTATCCGGCACCGGGGAAAAGGGAAAACATTGAAAAGGAGTGTATTTTTCAAATTTTATATGGAGATAAAGAAAATTTGAGGCTTTAAAGGAATCAATCCTTCTGATGTTTTAGAGATTTTATTAACTATGTTCTACTACTTTTTTGGGTGGTCAAATGTTGAAAAAATATTGACACAGCATTAAACTTTCATGTTTGACTTTTCCAAATGATGCCGAGAATCTTCTTATCATTGAATGATGAAAAATAAATGATACAGCATTAAATTTTCATTGTAAATGACCCAATACTGCCAGAAAATCTTTTTGTCATCAAAATGCTTTATCATTTAAAATTTGAGCCTTTATATTTTTCTATAGCCCAGTTCACAAAAGACAAAGGTCGACCTCTGGAAATTTTAGGTCCGCCTATAGAAGCTTTAGGTTGACCGATTCTATAAAGGTATTTGTGGGTTGTACTTGTTTAGGTTGACCTACAGAAAAAAATGGTCGACCTTTAAAAGTTGTTGATAAACTGGGCATATCACATAGTAAGAAAAATTCTCGCTAGATGTCTCAAATCTTATTTTTAAAACTGGAAAAAATTTAGTAAAAATGAATTAGTTTAAAATTGAGTAATTATTATGCTATAAGAAAATATGACAGAAATATTTTTAAACATTAATGATTTTTTTACACTCATTTATAATGAAAAAAATCTTATTTCATTTATAATTTGAATCTATCATAAAATGACTGATTTTAGTGACACTACAATTCACTGATTTGGTATTTTAGTATTTTTTATGTCATCACTTACATGTGGAAGTCCTAGAACACTAATTAAAAATTATTTCTGTAAAAAGATGAACTGGCATGGACATTTTTATTTCTTCACAACAATGACCTGGCATTGAAAAGTCATTTCTAAATTCATCTAAATTGGTGCTATTTTGGAAGGGACGTGCATGTCGCTGGCATGATGATTTTAATGTAGAAAAAAGTTGATGAATATTTGATGAATTTCAATGATTTTGTTTCACTGGGCCAAATTAATGCAATGTCTGAAGGTTTATATTCCCACCAGGCTCCAATGTTCTATATACATGTATATTGGTAGTCTAATTTGTTATACTAAAAAAACATAATTAAATATGTTAATTCCAACAGGAGCATGGACGTCCAAGCTTTTAACCCATTAGTGACGAACCGGCTATTAACGCCCGGTTCCAGAAAATGCCGAAAAAAAACGGTTCTCAGTTTTAGGATTGCATCATTCTCAGTATGAATCCCCCCTCTACTAACCTGGTTTTCATTTCCCCCTGGAGCAGGCAGTTTTGCTTACTTCCGTTTGCCAGTATAACTCAACAAAATTTGAAAACCAAGAAAAACGAGGTGATTTTAAAATACCCTTCCTAACTTTTTTGTTTATGAAGTAAAGTTAGTGATTTGTTTCGTGAAATTTAAAGTTTATTGGAAACTACATTCATTTGTGAATTCGTTTTATACAAATTATTATTTTTTATATGATTTTTTTTATCATTTTTTTACGTTCTATATAGCTCCGGCTCGGCGTGAGTAAAGATACCTGCTAGTTTTATTGCCCTGCTCGGCGCGAGTAAAGATACCCGTCCACATATAATATCAAAAGTTTTAAAACTTCTAGGAAATGGGCTTTTTTAACCGAAAAGGGCGGTACCTATAGCCAAAATCTTAAATGTGATATAAATTGTTTTGTATGTTAGTTGTAGCTCTATCAATTACATGATGTTATGTAGTTTTCAATTATGGATTGTATCGTAGTATTAGCTACTCTACAACTCACTTTGGACATTCAAAAATTACATTTTTAATTTTTTGGGCCAAATAACCGGGTATTTAGGACAAAACCGGGCTTTAATGCCGGGGGAAAGCACCAAAAAACGCCAAAAGCAAAACAAAAAAATTGTAATTCCGTTTTTACCATAACAAAGCTTCCCTGAAATTTTCAGCTCGATCGGTCCATAAAAGTGGCGCTCGGCACTAATGGGTTAATTCTAAGGAGGGTAAAATGAAGGGTTACTTTAAGGATTGAAAGGGGTAATCTAATTTATTTCTTAATTTTGAGAGGGGTGAAATGAAAAATTTCAAGAATTGAGGGGGGTAAACACCACATTTATCTTACCCTTGGACGTCTATGAATAGGTTCAAAATATATTTTGAAAATACAGTCCTGTGCAGAGGGGGGGCCATAAGGATAGAGTAAGGCAACATTATTAAAGGAGAGAACTACAAATATAATAAGAAGGGTTCCTTCACTTCCCCACAATATTATAATCGCGCATCGGAGCTTTATATTTGCAAGAGGACAAATTTTTGCAACAGAATGTATGTTTGTGTGTCTGTCTATACCGCTAAGGATCTCGCTAACCACATGACCAATATGTTTCTCCTTTACAGTAGGGCTTCTCTGTAGGTAATGGTAAGGTTTTATAACTATTTTGGGGAAGGTTACCACTATCCCCAAAGAGATATGGCCCCTAGAGGTCTTTCAGGGCGTAGACACTAGCACCAAAAAATCTAGAGGGAATATTTTATGTCAAGAGTGAAGCAATTAGAAAGAAAATTATTTTTAAAATTAGCTGTTTTGAATGAATTAACAATGTGATTTTACGGAAACAATCGCATACCATAATAAGAGCCATAAAAAGGGGGAAGCAGGATGTCTATCCTTGTTAGAGGGGAAGGAAATACGGAAGGAAGAGAGAGAGATGAGAGCCGGAGAAAAAGATGGGGGCGGAGAAAGGGGGATGTTAAAGATGGAATTTGATACATTAAAACAAGCGTATAACTATAATATAACTTATCATTTCCTTTTCACAACAATCTTACCACTTTTTTTAATAATTAAATAAAATCAATTACTTTTATATTATATTTTTCTATTAATTTCTTAGGTAAAAATGTTAAATGAATGTAAAAATGATCTTTAACCTTGTTAGGAGTGAAAAAGTTCTACACCGGGTCCTAAGTACCCCTCCCTTCCCTGCCCCCCTACCCCCTCTATCTTTGAAAGTCCCATGCCCAGGAGGGAAATAGGCGGGGGTAATAATAAGGGAGCGGATAAGTATCTGTTTAAAGGGGGTGTATTACACACTAATAAACAATGTCGTCTGCTTGACTTTTTTAAAATTTAAAAAAGGGCCAAAAAATAATTTTATTTACTATAAACTTTGGAATGGTACAGAGTTGAAAAATAAGAAATACAGGGTTTTCTCTATCATATAAAATAAAATGGCTATTTTTTCAGTAAATAATATGGCAACACTGTGTGGTGGTCCAACCACCAGAGGAATAGATGGGTGACACACACACACACACACAGTAAGAACAAGAGGAGAGAAATCCTCGAAATGGAACCAACAGCTGACTAGGGGCCGTCAGCGCCATATTATTTATCTATTTGGATACATTTTTTTCTAACTAATATACAAATTATATTTGTTAAAGTAAGGACCATATCTTCCTAGGGGGTAAAAAGTAAAGAGGTGATTGATCCCCCCCAATCATTGGAAATATATTGGTTTCTCCCACCTATAAATATATTCGCCAAATAAGATTGTTTTGTTTTATTTGTATGATGGTATGATTAACTATTTGAGAAGTTACGCGGCATGCACGCATCAATGAAAGTTAATTTTTATTAAGTTAGTTGAACCTAATCTAATCTAACCTAAACTAACCTAACCTAAAATAACTGAATTAACCTAATAATGCGCACATTGTATCAATGTATATCATACTGTCATGTCGATTTCTTCCTATTATATTCAAATACTGAAATATTTTATAAAATTAATGGTCTTTTTACCATAGCAGGAAACAGTAATTTTTTTTTGGGTTGGGAAAGGTTGAAATCTAATACTTTTGTTGTGGTATCTTAATGTTTATTATAGTCTTGAGGCAGCAAAAATTTATAATTTTCCACACTTTTGGGCTGTGTCAATGATTGCCCTGAATAGTTAGAAAATAGGCCCAGCAGGGTTAAAGCCCTCAACAGGTGTTGGAAATATGAGAAAAGCTTCTGTAAAAATACGACTACTACTTTGTTCTCTTTCCATGATCCATTTGTTTTAATTAAGAAACAATTATTTCATATTTTTCAATATAGACTCTGCAGTTCCAAACATCATCCAGTTTTTGCATGTGAAATTACAAAATCATTAAAATATTGAGCGACAAATTTACTTACCACCACAGGGCACTACAGCTTGAATCCCAGCCATATAGAAGAAATTCAACACCACTCTCAACATTGATTATTGTATATCTCTTATTTTACTCTTTGGGTAGAGCATGATTCACCACAAGGGCTAGGTCTTGGGCTGTGGTACCCTGGATAGGTGAGCAGATTAACCATTAATTATTGTTTTCCTATTGTTCTTAGTTTTAACCAAAACTAAGTTTTTACATTTTCCTGCATTTTTTCCAAAGAAGGTGCAGTCTGAAACTAGGTCTTTACATTGGAGGCATACCAATACTTTATTAGTAACAAAATAAGAAAACCCAAAGTTATCTCTTTAAAAACTGAAAATAGAATGTTAACAGTGTATTATTTGTTTCAAAAACTTTAATTCGTTTTTTGTAATAAACTTTTTTTTATGGAATCTGAATTTATATAGTCAAGATATTTTTTCTTCAGATAAGATATCCCCCCAGTTTGATACGGCTCTGATGTATGTAAGTATGTACCATGCCGTAACACAGTGGAAGGACTCCTCGGCAAATTGTGTGTGTGTGTATGTGTGTGTGTCTATATGTGCATTTATATTCACACACACACACACACACACACACACACACACACACACACACACACACACACACACACACACACACACTTACACTTACACACAACTTTATGACAGAATAGAAACAAAGTTTTAGAATCCAAAATAAAATAATACACAAAATATTTTCAGAAAAAGATGCGGCGTTTTCAAACATGAAATAAAATGATTTCTATCAACAATTGTATATAAATAAAGTTATAAATATAAATTACAACTATTTTAGTATTAAAAAAAGTGTTTTTAATAATTGTTACATATAAATATAAATATTAAAAATGATATAAATATGAATTTTAAAAGTTTGATAATGGTTCAAGTGAACGTGAAGCAAAAATAACCAAAATCGGTGAATTTTATAAATATAATTTAGAATAAAAGTGACTTAAAAAAGAAATGATTTCTATAAAATGTGATTTTCATTTTAGTTAAAACAAATAAAGTTATTAGAAGTTTTCTTAATTTTTAAAGAAAAAAATTACAGCTTTAATAACATTGAAGTTTGTTTTAAAGGTAAATATGATGTTTTTATTTGCAAAGCTGCTCTATAACTCAATATGTCAGTAACTCAATCGGCAAAGGCACTATTATTTAGCCGTGAATTTCTCGGCTTCTATTCGAGATAGACGGCAGATTTTTTTATATTCCTAAAAGCTTTTCATCTCCATTACACTAAATTAAAAAAATTTAAAATTAAACACCAAACGAATTTATTCTAAAGGCTTCGTATTTAAGTACTAAGTAGCCAAGATCACAAATTAATGAGGAAAAAAGTAAACCTTAGACGTTTAATGAAACTGGAAACCTGTCCTAATTTTTTAAAGCTTTGGTTTTAGCCTAAGTCACAAATTGATAAAAAAAACTTTAGGCATTTGAAAATTGTTTTTAAAGAGCAAATTATCCTATGGCCTTAAAAAAGAACAGACATAAAAATGGGATTTATAACGAGTTGGGTTTTTATATACCTCATGAAAAAAAACTAAGCCTTTAGAAGATTAGTTTTGGTTTACCATGGAGGGAGTGTACGATAGCGCTAAAATTAATATAGAACCCTATAATTTTAAGGCACCAAAGGCAGAATAATCAAGAATTTTAATTTTCTGTTAAACTAGTCCTGTTTTACTTTAAAATAAATTTATTACGACTTAAAGTGTTTTTGACATAAATAATGGTTATAGTTTAACCATTAGACAAACAATAATAATCTTTAAAAATAATAGGTATTAAAGTGTAACACAAAATTATATACATCAAATAAAAGGACGGCTAAGGTTGTGAATAGTAACTTGATCATAGAGACAAGATTCTCTAATAACGTCATGGCTAATCTTAATATAAATCATTATTTCAAAAAACAATTCAATATTTATTAATGTTGGCTTATAAGCTTTATATCAACATAAGTAAAATGGACATATAGACTTTCTGGAAATTATTATATAGTTACTACGCCTACTAAATTGTACCTAATCATTACAGGAATCATCTTGCCAAGTTTTAAATTGATTAGACAGTTCTCACATGTTTTTGTATTTTAATTTCAATTAATTTGAATCATTTAACTTTTCTTGTATATTGCAAAAGAATACATTATTATCATTTTAAATAAATTGAATTAAATTGCTAATAAATTAACACATTTCTACGTTGATAAATAATTAATACGTTAATTTATTATTTATTACAAGAATAAATGGATAGGTAATAGCTCGTGTGTTAAGACTTTTAAATAGTTATAACTGGAGAAATTTAATTTAATTTTTTTTAATTAGCGGATTTAAAAAACTAAATGACACTAAAAATCTAAAAAAAAAAAAATTACAAAAATCTAAAAAAAATTCAATGGGCCCAAATTTCTTTGTTAAAATCACAGTCTTGTAGGATGTGTAGCAGAGTGTTAGCCCCCCCCCCCCCCCCTCCCCCTCTTGCAAAAATTGAGAGTTTGCTTTTTTTGTGATCTAGTCTTCTACCCCCCCCCCTCCGTTGAGCATAAGAAATATTATACTATTTATAGGTGTGTTGTCTTTTGGGTCAGCGCTTTCATTAAAACATTTTTTTGCCACCAAACCCCTCCACTCTTTCTTTGAATTTTGAAGAAAAAAACATATTTCTAGCCTTTGCTCTAAATTGTATCTTCAGGGCTCTCTTAAGTTTTACTTAACCTACTAAAAGAATCAATATTCAATAATATATTTTTTTTACAAAAAGTTGATCATGTTCTAAATGCTATAAAATAGAAAGCACTAATAGGTCTCTAAAAACTAAAAAGTTATGAAAATAGTTATTTATCGCATCGTATTATAGGCAGCTTATATTAAGATGATAAATTAGTCCTAAGGGGCCGGGGGCCTGGGCTAACAAAACCAAATTTATTATTTTTATTTTTATATTCGTGGAAAATTGTCTGCAATATGATGATAGACATGATTTTTAAGTATTGCTGAGAACCAGTTCTAATCCAGCGGATAATAATCAGTTTCGAAGCCATACTGAAAAAAAGAATTGATTGCTAATTTGTTTGCTCCTAAATTGCTGATAATTGATTTATAATTATAACATGAATTATAAGGTGTTAAAAAGGTATTTCATAAAAACAGTGCAAAAAAGAAAGCAAAAAGATTAAAGTGGTTTGTGAGATCTTAACAAACATACAAAAAGTAGTTCTTTTTGCATAATAAAATTGATAGATACAGCTTTTTAAATAAACTAACTATAACATAAAAAAAATTGTATATCTTAATACTTTTTACATGATAATTTTTTCCCAAAAAGACTAAAATATAGTTGTATATTAAATGCTCTTTGGTAAGATGTATCTTCACTATTAAAAAAATCAGCAGTCTATCTTTAACAGGAGCCGAAAATTAATCACATTTCTCTCGAAGCGTGTCGGACGGATGGACAGACAGACAAAGTCACTACTAAAAATATCTGAGAAGTAGTGTCTTTTTACAATCAAACGGGGCAAAATGTAAAGTAACACCCAACAAACAACTCTTTGATTGCACGACCTACGATGTAAGTTAACAATGTACAATGTAATGAATTGCACCTGAGGTGGATTCTTAAAAAACTAGGGCCACTTAGTAAGGCAAAATTATTTTTGCAAAAAAATCCTCCAAAATCGCATAAAAAAGTCTACAAAAATTAAATAAAATCATAAAAGGGTTATTAACATAAGGTTTTGTTGAATTTTTGTAGTATTTTATTAGATTTTGGAGGATTTTTTACAAAAACAATTTTGCCACACTAAGCTACCCTAATTTTTTAAAGAATCCACCTCTGTTTACACTCAATTTCTGACACAACAGTAGAAAGATAACTAGCGGACTTTTTAAATTTTATTTTTTTTCTGTTTTTAAATTTATGCTGGTTTGATTGGTATACTTAAAAATTAATGCTAATTGTATATCTTGTTAATTTATATTAATTGATCTTTATTGATTGTTAATATACTAATAATGATTGCCATAACATTGATATGAAACTTTTTTATAATATACCATTGAAACCGCCTAATATCTGCTGGATTAGAACCAGTTCTAAGCCATACTGAAAAATCATGTATCCTATCATATTATAGACAATTTCTATGAATGATTTATGAACAAAATCATAATATTAAGACCATTTTTTATCCAAAGCCTTCGGCCCATCGGGTCTAACAAAACTGGAAATAATTATATATTTTTTACTATTCGCGTAAAGCTGTCTATGATACGATGCGATAAATAACTTAAATTGTATTCACTGTTTTATGTACGGGCGAAACCAGTACAGAGAATCTATAAAAAAACAAGGATGACAACATCCATAAAAGCGAAGCTCTGAATTGATTGGACAAAAGAGCACTAACACTTGAAGAGTTTCAGAACTGAATAATCAGAATATAAATGTATGAGAGCCAAAGCAAAATTGTAAGTAAATTTGTTGAAAAATTGCTTGATGTAAGATAATATAATATGCAAGATAAGTACAAACTTACATTTTTAGGACTTGATTATTGAGTTGCCTCGCTTATGATATTGTACTTTGTTGTCCCAGGAATCAGTATACCAAAAATCAGATCAATCAGATAAATAGATCATATAAAAATTTGTTGTCAAAAAAGTGAAAAATCAACATGAAAATGGACGTACGGACATTCTGGTAACGATTATAGAGTTGCTATGCTTTCTAAATTGTACCTAACTACTACAGGGATCACCATACAAAATTTGAAATCGATAGGACAATTCTAACGTGCCTAAATTTGCGAAAAAAGCTATCCTTAACGGACGGAGGGACGGACGGACCGACTATAATTATAGAAAAGCTTCTCTTTTAAAAAATCTGGAATCATTGGCGTGCAGAAGGGGGCTGTTAACATTCCTTTCAACCAAGAAATTAGAAAACTTGAAGTTATTTTTTTGACCCCTCAAGGTTTTCCACCCCATAGTGAATCGTTTGACACTTGCTTTAATTTAGAAGAAACAGCGGTGTAAACGCAGAAAACTACTTTCCACCATAAATTTAAAGACAAATATTTGTTTGTTTCTCTTTAAAATAAAAACTAAGATTTGCTTTAAGTAATTCTGGAAATCTCTTATGCCTTATAAGTAAATCCTTTTTGGAAAATCTTAAACTAAGGTCATGCTGTTTTGGGAAATCCTTATATTGACTTTATTTTTTTATTTTATATAATGTACTACCGGCCTATAGGTGCACTTGAGAAGGGTGGGGGTTGATTTCGACAACATAGTTTTTGTATTTTTTTTTTTTTGGGGGGGGGGGGGTGTGTTTCTGAAGAGTAGAGAAGAATCGGTTCAGTAGTTCTTAAGCTGAGTTCTGAGATCTTAAGCTTCAGACAGACAAACATCGTTCTACTTTGTATTAAAGATAGGAGTACAAAAACATCAAAGACTTTTATTTTTTCGACGTTCTTACATTGTTAAACTCCTTTTTTATCATTTTGCCTATGTATGTTATATTGTTTTAAGATTAAAACATAAGGTTGGTTTTTATTTTTTTTTATAAATTTAAAAACCTAGATTTCCTTACAGCGTCCTATAATTTATTTTTTTTATTCCAGAAATGTATTATTTTGCTTTATATTTTGAAAATCTATAATGTAGTTTTTTTATGATTTGAAAACTATAAAAATGTAGTAAATAAGAAAAAATATTTTAGGGGGTTATAAGTAAACAAGACATACGGACGCCTTGATAATTATGTTTTATTCTTTATAATCTATTTTACTTTTCAGGAAAGCCAAATGTGACCAAAAATCCACCAGAAGTCAACAATCACCCAACGACCTTTGAACGGTCACGACCGTGAGCGGTCATCGCGGCCCCGGGATCAGCTGATTTCATTCGGGAAAAGCTAAGATCAGCTGTTTTTTGGCGCGAAACTAAAACCACCAGCTGTTCAAGTGTGTAGATTAGCGCTGGGAAGCGCGCGCCCTCTGTTGTCGGACAGAGAAACTAAAGTTTGACTGAATGTTCCATATAAGGCATTGTTCAAAATTATTTAATTTTAGGAGAATTAAGTAAAATAAAAGCAAAAATTTTTAATGGTTAGCGTTTGAGTTATTCAGCATTTTCTATTAAAATAACTAACGTTTTTTTTTCTCTTTTACAATTTAACAGCGTAGGGAAAAAATTCATATTTATAAAAACAAGGATGACCACAATATCTATAAAAGCGAACAGACAAACGAACATTTAATTGATCATAGAGATACATCACTTAATGCATTGAGCTTAATCGTCTTAGGAATCACCTTCTTAAAACTCACTATAATAAGACAATTACTTGTATCCTATATTGTATTTTTTTAAATAAGGTAAAATCACCATGCTTAAAATGGACATACGTTCTTTTTAGTAAGGACTCTAGAGTTGCTAAGCTACCTTAGTCGTTCCTAACTGGTATAGGAATTATCATGCAAATTTGAAATCGATAGAACAATTTAAACATGCCAAATTTCTGCACGAAAGGACAGACCATAAATGTAGAAAAGTTGGTTTTAAAAATCTTCTAATATTCAAATATTCTAATAATTTTGACGCATGTTGGTCTGCAGGTTGCTAAATGACCAGAGAGGGAGAAATGTATAAATCTAAAAGTGCTGGGGCACCCTCAGACAGTCAAGCAAGGGAAAAGTAAGTCAATTTTATAGTTGCTGCGCTACTTTTTAGCTTAAGTTCGTCGTACGTCGTCGTTTATTGAATATTGTTTATGAGTTCAGTAAAATATATTCTACAATCAACCTTTTGATTGCACGATTCTCAACTTGAAGTCCTAACTTTGTATTATGATTTGGGCCAAAGCATTCCCCTACTATTTGTGCCTTACATCTAACATAAAGCTTGTGTCCATGTTATATCTCAGGTTAGGTTAGGTTATATTGTGTAAAGTGTATACTGGTAGGTTGGGGCTAAGGTTTATTAGGTCCCGCAGGGGTTTGATACAAAACTACCTCCCCCTTTCCCCTTCTTTTTAAGTCACCGGCTAAAAAAACTAGTTTTAATCTTATGATTGTATATTTCTATATTCGTAGAAAGCTAGATATAATACGATGCTAGACATAGTTTTTTCGTATGGATGAGAACCGGTTCCTATCCACCGGATTTGAATGAATACGAGAAATAATATTAAAAGTATCCTTATGGTCAAAACTTGAGAAAAAAAGGAGTAAAAAAGTGAATTTCTTGTCCAACTTTTTGTTTGCCTTTCCTTCATAGTTAGGGATAAGGGGATAGGACAATACAATATAAATTATTCTCACGTAATTTTTAAATTTAAGGGATATTTATACGATAATCATTATTTATCGCATCGAATTATATCCAGATTTTCGTGGATGTTAAAATTAAAAATCAAAAGATTAAAACCTTCGGGACTAACAAAACTGGTTTGGTCTTAATTTTTTTTAAAATTCGGGAAAAATTGTCTGTGATTCGATGCTATACATAATTTTTCAATGTGGCTGATAACCGGTTTTAATCCAGCGGATATTAATCAGTTTTGAATTTTTTCTTAGAGTTAAGTTAGATTTTTAAAAATATTTAGAATCTAATTTGCATATTCTTACAATAATATTCATTAAGATGAAAAAATATACTGAAATAAAGTTGAATACCTACAGATAAAAAACATAGAAATTTATAAACCATTTTATTTATTTATTTTAGGGAAGCTTTTCATAGGTCCTAGATTGAAATTTAGCTATTTAATGTTTTATTTTTAGTCATTTGATGGTTTTAAGCTATTTCACAAACCTTCCCTTTCATTGAATGGAAGCAGCCGCTAGTTATTACTAACAACTTTTATACATAAAAAGTATGGTTTTTAAGTATAATGTGTATGTAGATCTTTTTTCTCTAATGTAATATATTTTCCAGTAAAAAAACGCTGATTTAGCATTTACGCACAATAATAGAGTAAACCTAGATTTTTTTATATTGTAGTTTTTAGGATGCTATAAAATTAGGGGGCGGAGGTAGGGGCTAATTCGTCTTAATTATTTGGGGGGGGGGGGGGAGAAGGCAGTTTATTTTAAATTTCTTCTGTTAGGGTTGTGATTAGCCCCAACCCCTTGTAAATTACTGTAGAAAGTTTTGCCTTAATGAAACATTTAATGGCCTCAATGCTAAAGTTAAGTATATAGGTATAAATACTTAAAATGAAAGTTATTTTGACTCATTTGTTATTTTGGCCTATTTTGTTAAAATCTCTTTTCGTTTTCTTTTACCAACTGTTGCGCCCCTAGCATTGTTTAGGGTGGAAGTAGCCATAAAAATAGCCTAAAACCTCCTTACGACTTTAAAAAATAAGATAGCCTATGTAAATCTTCCCTAAATTAACAACCTAATCGGTGTAAATTGTCAGCGAGATATTAGCGGACAAACAAAAACCTAAAATAATAGAAAAGAAAAAAATGTTTATTATGTATTGGTCTAAAGACAACTTACCCTAATTGATCCATATAAATGAACATAGACATTTATTCTGAAAACCAGGGTAAAACCTTGATGTTCTTAGATAAAATTTTACAGTAATGAATTATTTTATTCGCATTCACTCCAGCATACCGTATTTTGTAAATGATAGAGTCTTACATAGAGACTGATGGACCAAGTGAGTTATAGAGTAGATGCTCATTAATCAGCAGAATATAATACATAAACATACCTTAAACGTCTATTTAAAATAACTGTCGATAAAATAACCTGTTCTTCATTTAGTATTTATTAATTTTTGTCAATTTTTTCTCTTATATTTCTTAGAAAGGTATATTACCCCGTATTCTTATATAATAGAGGCTGTCTGGGTGTCTGTCTTTATCTTATCTGTTTGTTTTTACAGAAAAATATCACCTTAACCTTTCTCCTTTACAGTGAAGCCCTTTATGTGTATCGGCATGGTTTGGTCTATTTTGGGGTGAGGGTACCTCAACCCTTCCTAGAGAAATAGTCACTTTATTTTTTTGTATTGCTTTAAAGAATAAAGAGCCCTTTTTTAGTAAGTTAGATTTTTTTTATTAATTTGGCCACTCTGTTTTTCCTTATAGCTAAATCCAAAGTATTTTGAATTTTAGAATTCAAGGGGACCTTTGTCATATTCATAATTTAGATTAACTTATATTAAACCCAGTTGAATAAAAGAATATGGATATAGAATATGTGGATATTATGACAGGAGAAAAATTGTCGTCAATATTGGTCAGATCGTTCAGCCAGTCGGAGAGGTGGGGATGGAGTTTATAAGGGGTGGAACGTTATTTTAGCCAGCTGCAAGTTTTACTTTACCAAGAGTACATGATAATCTGGTAATCTGTATCAATATTCCACAATAAAGGCTTAATAATTTTTTTTTATCGCATCGTTTTACAGACAGCTTTCCGTGGATATTAAAATAAAATTCTAAGATTAAAAAGTTATGCTGGCCCTAAGAGGCCGAAGGCACGGACTATTTTCTGTATTTTCTTATATGTAGAAAGCTGGCTGTAATACGATACTAAATAATTTTTCAGTACGTCTGAGAACCGGTTCTAATCCAGCAGATATTAATAAGTTTCAAAGCCACACTAGAATAGTTTTTCTATTCCATGTTTAAAGTTCATATAAACTTGGAGTCTGATGTTTAAATATTTTTTTTATGGAATTTAGATTTAAAGGGATTATAATTGTCATTATTGATTGCTGAAGGACTAATTTATAGGGCAATGCGTTTAATACAAACTAATAAAATAAGGTTCTAGGACAAACGCTGGAGTGACAAACGTCGGAGTGGACCAACATCGGAGGGGAAACCTAACCTAGCCAATTTTAAACAATCTTATTATTTAAATGTCTAACCCCTGCGGGGAATTTATTTGAATATATTCATATCTAACCTAACCTGTATAGAAATACTTTATATTTTAGATACTCGTGCGTTTAACCTAATTTAACCTAAAATAATGGTTTAAAAAGGGTTTAAAAATTATTTAAAAACACTTTATATCATTTAGTCGCTTTAAATCTTTAAAACTTTGGGGTTATATAAAACTTTGATTGAGTTGTACTAGTTGTACTAGTGTAAAAAATTTTCTTCAATAATTTGAATCTGCTTAAAGGGTAATTTTGTTTAACATAGTTAAGGTAAAGATGTTTATAGATTTATTGCCCACTGCCTTGTTCCTTAAAATCCCTAAGACTTCAACTTTATCGAATGAAGAATTAATTTTTTTAAGGCCCGAACTCCTGTTTGCTTTGTTAAGAAATTAGTTAAATCAATAAAGTCATCATAATCACTAATTTGGGACAATCCTTATAATAAAGTAACAGGATGTGTGTTTGTCTGTATGTCTGTATGTTTGTACCGAAAGATCTCGCTAACCGCTTAACCGATCGGGTTTTCCTTTACAGGGTAGCTTATAATAGGTCCCAGGATGGTTTATATACATAACAGAATAACCTTTATGTTTAATTAGACATGAAATTATGTAAAGTAACATATACCAGACAACCAACCCTTTGATTCTAATTTTTATTGTAAAGCATCTGACATAGCAGCAGTTGGGACAAAAGAGACTTTTTTATGATTCTTTTCTCTATCTCTAACAATGTATAAAAGGCAACCTATAATTTTTATTTTCCTTTTAAAGGCAAAGTTTTTTGATAATTAGGGTCGGTCCGTTCGTCCTTTCGACCATGACGTACTCAGACATATCATAATTTTAGAGTAGCTGTACTATCAAACTAAAATATAAGAAATAATCTTAAACAATTGCGAATAAATTATCATATTTAAACCTAAATCCTAGATATATGTTTCTCAAAAAGTTTTACCTCACAAAGTTTTGCGAAAAAATCTCCAACTAAATAGAAGATTTGTTTTTAGGAATAACCCACTTTTTTTCAATTTTTATCGCAAATGTAAAGTAATCATCTATTGAGAAAATTGTATTATTGTAATAATTATCCTCAAAGAAAAAAATACATTAATTTATCTTCAATAGCAGCAGAGAAATTTATTGTCCAACAGAGCATTTCTGACAGACCGACGGACAAAGTAAGTTATATAGCAGATTCTCATTGTAATAGCAGCTTGGTAATGCTTATTTCTAGTACGGTCCAACAGACTAAGTTAGTTAAACAGCAGCTTCGCTACTAAACAAGGATGACAGCATACATAAAAGCGAAGCTCTGAAATGGTAGGACAAACGAACATGAAAACTCAAAATATAAATGTCGAACGCAACAAAATTGTAAGTAAATCTGCTGAAAAACTGCTTAAATACAGGATATTGTTTAAGGTCATACTTACATTTTTAGGACTTGATTATAGAGATGCTTCGCTTATAACAATGTACTTTGTTGTCTTGAGAATCAGTATTCCAAAAATCAGACCAATCGGATAATTTTATCACATACAAATTTTATGTTAGAAAAAAAGAGGGGTTATTTTTTAAACAGTCTCATAAGGGGTTCTCTTTAAGTTGGAGGAAAGTTTGGAATAAAGTTTAGTTCTATATGCAACATTTGGTATTTACAGGGAAAGGGATAGATTGTCTCATAAACAAAGTAGAACAAAAGACTAAGTAACAGGATGTCTATGTGTCTGTTTGTACAGCAAGATCTTGATAACAGCTGAACCGATATGTTTCTCCTTTCCTTAGAGAAATCCCCCCTAGAAAAAAATGATCCTACCCAAAAAAATTTTATATTTTTTTTCTAATATTAAAAAATATAGTTAAGGGACTTTCACTACCCCCACCTAAAGTGCCTCCAAAGGCCTCTAGGGGCGTATCCTATTGTATAAGATCTCGATAACCACTTAACAAATTGAGTTCTTCATTTAAGGATCTTCACATATGTTTCGGGAATTTTTAGACTATTTTTCTATTTGGTAGGCATTGTATATCAATTACGAGATATGATATTTTAGGTAAATTCTATTAAAATTAAAACTAATCTATATTTCTTTAATTGAAAAAATACAGGAAATTTCTATAACTAAAACGGACGGACAAACTAACATGCTCAAGTCATGAAGTAGCTGCGATACGTAATAAGCCTATCTAAAGGCTATGGGCGAAGCTACTGCTATATTAATAAAACATATATATTACCCATAAACCGTCTTTCTTTATTTTATTTTCGTCTTTATGTTTTCTTCAGATTATATACAGGGATCTTAAGGGATAAGACAATGGATGATAAATTGATAAACATCCCTGACCATCATAAACAAATTACCCCTTCTGTATATTAAAATGATTGGTTAAAAAGTTTGGACACCACTAGTTTGTAACCAACCAATTAATTGAGTACCCAAAGTTTTTTGTTACCAAAGTTATGTACAGGTAAATGTCCCCTCCTACACTTGATAATGAAGTCATTTTTAAAATTAGGGTCGGTCCGTCCGTCCGTCCGTAACGGATAGCTTTTTTCGCTAATTTAGGTATGTTAGAATTGTCCTATTGATTAAGCGAAGCTTTTCTTTAATTTGGGTCGGTCCGTCCGGAACCGTTAGCTCTTTTCGTTAATTTAGAGTTGACCTATCGATTTCAAACTTTGCATGGTGATTCCTGCAGTAGTTAGGTACGATTTAGAAAGCGTAGCAACTCTATAATTATTACCAGAATATCCGTGCGTCCTACCGTTTCAGTGCTTCGCTTTTATGGATGTTGTCATCCTTGTTTGATCTTCTTTATATGTATGTATATATCAAAACTTTATTAGGATAACTTTATTTAAAATTAGAATTTTGTTCAAAGGAAAAATAGTTTTTCTTGGGTTAAAATATCCCTCCCCGGGCCCTGTTTGTTATTATTTTGGAAGAGTAAACCCTATCTAATTGTATTGTGACATTTGGCTCATTTGGGGATAGGTGGCCCAGGAGGGGGGGGGGGTAAGATTCCCCTAATTGGGCCAAGTTTAACCCTATTTAGCATCAATCAATTCATATTACAATAAGTGGATGTCACTTAAGACTTCATAAATGGCTGCAATTGTAATGCTTTTTGTGGATGCTTTACTTTTGTCTTATCTTATTGTACTGTGTAATAGGTTGATAGTGTTAAGAAAGAAATAGATAGGTGGGAGGGGGTGGGGTAAGATTCCCCTAATTGGGCCAAGTTTAACCCTATTTAGCATCAATCAATTCATTACAATAAGTGGATGTCACTTAAGACCTCATAAATGGCTGCAATGGTAATGCTTTTTGTGGGTGCTTTACTTTTGTCTTATCTTATTGTACTGTGTAATAGGTTGATAGTGTTAAGAAAGAGTTAAATAGGGGGGGGGGGGGGAGATTCCCCTAATTGTGCTTCGACCTACAAATTTTAAGTCAGTCAAAAATTATTGTTTGAAATACAAAATCTAAATTATTAAGTATAAGATATCAGGCTTCTATTGTTATCAATAAAGAATATAATGCAAGAACCAAATTTTAATTTTATTATTCCAATAAATTTTTTAATCATTGTCTCTCATGATCTCTTAAACGGCAGTAGGGAATTTCTAAGTTTTAAATAAAATGTTTTGAATTATAGTTTTGACAATTTTGACTAAAGATAAAATATTATTTATTAAATATTAGTATTGACGTTACTCTAAAACTCAATTTATCCGTATGTGAGTCAGTCCGTATGCACGGCTATTTTGAAACAGTATTTACTCAATGCCGTATGAGATAGACTTCTTATATACCTTAAAAAGATTTCCTTGTTGAAGTTTTAGTTCTAAATTAAGGAAGACAACATCCATAAAAGCGAAGCTCTGAAACGGTAGAACAAACGAACATTAACACTTGTAGAGTGTTATAACTCTTTAATCATTCGAAAAAATTGTAAGTAAAGAAGTTGTATCAACTTTTTTTTTATAGCTAGCCAGTTCTTTTAGTAAGTAGTAGATGTAAAATTTTTCATAGAATTCAGATATGCAATCGGTTTTTTTGTAGACCTCTTATTTTTTAAGTAATTTAAGTTTAAAAAAAAAAAATTAAGTCGATTTTAAGGTACTAAAATGCAACAAAAAAAAGAAAGAAAATGGCCATTATGAACAAAAATAGTAAGATCTTTAATTTGACACCTTACTTTTTCAATTCTGTCAGGTAATTATTGAAAAAATCGATTTTTTTAAACCCACGAGAATAAAAACTTTGAACTCAATTTTATCATTTCACAAGTAAAAAAATATGGGTTCATATATACCTTTAGAATCAGAAAAATATTACGAATCCATTGTAAGCAAAATTGAAAAAAAAGTTTACAATATAGTATATAAACTACAATAAAAGGAATTATATGAAAATATCATATTATATTGTACAGGCAACGTCTTAACTTTTGAATTGGGTATAAAAATGGGAAGGGGGTATAAGGGGGTAAAGAGGGGGTAAAAAAGGGAAGACAATAGTGTTGCCAGAACAAAAAATACAATTGGCCATTTTTATATTTTTTTATTTTTTTACTTTTTTTCAATTTTGCTTACAATGGATTCGTAATATTTTTCTGATTCTAAAGGTATATATGAACCCATGTTTTTTATGTCTGTTTGAGAAAATATTTAGGTCTAAAGTTTTTATTAAACCGAGGTTAAAAAAATAGATTTTTTCAATAATTACTCAACAGAATTTTAAAAGTAAGGTGTCAAATTAAAGATCTTACTATTTTTGTTCTTACTGGCCATTTTCTTCTTTTATTTTGTTGCGTTTTAGTACCTTAAAACCGACTTAATTATTTTTTTTAAAAACTTAAATTACTTAAAAAATAAGAGGTCTACAAAAAAACCGATTGCATATCTGAATTCTATGAAAAATTTTACATCTACTACTTACTAAAAGAACCGGCTAGCCATAAAAAAAAAGTTGATACACCTTCTTTGTTAAAAACTGCTAAAATACAGGATAATGTTTAAGGACATACTTACATTTTTAGGACTTGATTTTAGAGATGCTCCGCTTATAACAGTATTCCAAAATCGGATAGTTAGATTACATAAAAATTTGTTGTTAAAAAAGTAAAAATTAACAGGTTTAAAATAGTCGTACGGACATTCTGGTATTGATTATAGAGTTGCTACACTTTCTAAATTGTATCTTACTACCACAGGAATTAACATGCAGTTTTAAATGATTAAATCGATAGGACAACTCTAACATGCCTAAATTAACGAAAAGAGCTGTCCGTTTCGGACGGACTGACCGACCCTAATTATATAAAAGCTTCGCTTTTAATATTCATAAAAATTCCTTTAACCATGTTAATCACATTGACCGACCAACAAATTGAATCCTGCGCAAACTCTAATATTTTTGTCCTTGTTAATTTATTCGTAAATGTTTCATTTAAATTGAAATTGACAAATATGTGTTAAAATTACTCTTAAAATTGTATGTATCTTTAAATATGTATTTTTGTTATAGTGTTTCTTTTTAAGAATAGTAGAATGAACAAGTACGACAACATCCATAAGTAGCAAGGCACTGAAATCATAAATGGACATTTAGACAAAGTGATCTAAAAAGCAGATGTTCAGTTGTCATGAATAAAAATAATCATTTAATGTTAAATTAAATGCTATAAAAATGGGAGAGATATTTTATTTTTTGGGGGGTGGGGCAGGGGCGTCCAAGCTTTTTATTTTGGGGGGGGGTAAAATTTTTTAGGGGGGGGGTAATTCGTGTTTGGGGGGGGGTAAAATGGCGCGCGAAGCGCGCCGCAAATTTTTTTTACCCCCCCCAAAATTTTTACCCCGGGGGTAAAATTTGCTTGGGGGGGGGGTAAATTTTGAATAGGGTGGGTAAAATGAAAAAAAATTTGGGGGTAATCGCCCCATTACCCCCCCCCTTGGACGCATATGGGGTGGGGGTTGTGGGTATCCTACCACCCTAGAAAATAGCCTAAAACCAGCACAGGAACAGTAGGTATATTCCCTAAAGGGTAGACCAATCGGTTCAGTGGTTACCGAGATCTCAAGGGAGGGACAGACATTCGGACAGACAGACAGACATCAAGCTACTTTGTATTATGAATACCCCCCTCCCTGATTATATAACATATCCCCCATCCCTGATTATATAACTCCCTTGAGCTGTATGTTTCTATTCCTTAAAGTCATGGTATTGATTTTTTGGGGTCGATAATTTGGGTGACACAAATTAAATATAGAAGAAAATAATTAAATTTTTATTTAACCAACTACTTTTTAGCTTTCTAAACATTCAAGAGATCTTAATGAACATAAAGACATATTCTACTAACATATTTCTAATATCTGCTAATTTAAAAACCTTTTTTTTCCTTTGAAAAAGTTTAATTTTTCTGTTAATAATGTAAAATGTAAAATGAAATCATTATTGGCGTTTTGACATTAAAAAAGCTCTTGATTCAAATCAAATTAACTTAAATAAGTGTGTTATTTTTTATTTAGAAATAATCAAATTATAATTTTAAATGGAAAAATTATATATTTTTCTTTGATTTTTTTTGTAGTACCCTATATTCCCTTCCCTTTGCCCCTCCCTCTAATATAAGCTCTGAAAATCCCCCCCCCCCCGGGGAGCCCCTTCCCTCCTCCCCTGTTTTTCTCTGCATGATATTCCCTTTTATTCCACCCCTCGCCCCCCTCCCCCCCTGCTATCCCTCCCCGTAATAATCATAATATAAGGGATATAACATCCTAGACGAATAATAAAACATGGTATAGCATGGTTAGGCGTAAAGTGTAATTCATCCACTAGCTGTCTTGGAGGTCACGGGTTTGAGTCTTTCTAACTTTAGAAATACGAATTTCACCAATGATACAATATCAGGCTATAATAAAAAAATTTAAATTATTTTGATCTAAAAATGAAAAAAAGCTGTATATTATTTTTAGAGAAAATGTAAAGTGGCACAAAAAAAATAAATCATACCATAAAGTTTACCAATGAGAGGACAATATACACTGTAATTGACCAATATTTAAATTTATACTGGCCTCTCATTGGTTATCTTATCATATGACATCATTTTTTTGGTGCCGCTTTATGCTGTCTCTTATTTTTATTTTGCAATTAAGACTAATAATGATTGTAGAGTTTCAAATCAACAGCTGTTTTGCTCTAATTTAGTCAATTATATAATGAATTAAAAAGCAAGTTAGCTTATATATAACTTTTATATCAATATATAATAAGTATTCTTGTTAATTTGTCTTTTGTGTCTATTCTGCTAACAATTGGCTTTCTTATCTCTAGGGCTTTGCCCTAATAGGTGATTGTAGACCCTTTTTACTCCTCATAGGTATTTAATTAAAAAGAGTAAATTATTATATGGCTATATAAAATAAGTAGTAGTCTTACTTTTCCTGACATAGTAAAAATAGAGTAAAACCTGCCCTTTAAATCAATGGTCTACTGTTTATCCATTTACGATACAAAAAGCAACATGTACATTTTTTGATTTGCTTTAATAAGTATGTAGACAAAATGTTTTCTTGAATAATAATAAATGGATACTTTTTTTATTATTTGGAAAAGTCTTACCTAGCTAAATAATGTAAATTTAAATTTTAACATATCAAATGTCAAATATAATATGCAAACATCAATTATCTATCAAGTGCATTGTGTAAATAATTAATTAATCAAGAAAAATTGTCTAATTTTGCTAATATATCCAAATTAAAGACAGTTTTTAGCTTTGCGAAGGACAATGAACTCTGGTAAATGCATTGTTGATTAAAAATGCAAAACAGCCTACATGTACATTGTACATGCAAATATACACTAGTAGATCTGTACTACTACACACATAATACACTTTAAGAAATTGGCAAAAATTAAGGAAAATTATTATTTCTTTTTTGATAAACTAGAGCTCTTTTTGATTTTGATTAATTTTAAGAATAACTTATGAATTTTAAAATGTGGTCATATATTTTGTTTCACAAGTAATACAGAAGTGATATTTTTCCTAATCTAAATGAATAAATTGGCAATGCCCTAATCCGGTTGGGCACTTACTTTTTTGGGACTACCTTCCATCCTTATGCTAACCTTTTTGTTTTCTATAAATAAGGGGACTATTGGTGCTTTACAGGTAGATTATACGTAATTTCCACTGCATCTCATTAGTTGTCTTCTAATTATTATTGATATGTCTGATACTAAAACCTAAATGGTTTTATATCATTAGGAAAATGTGTATTGTAAAATATGCACAAATAAATATATTGTTCTTTGCAGTGTACTGACAAAAAGATGAAAATTTTGCATTGATAAGATTGTGTGTGTTTTTAAGGTGTCTAATTTCAATTGATTTGCACATCCACTCGCTCACATGCACAAACACACACTCTTGCACACATCCTACTTTTATACTAAATTTGTTAATAATATTCTGTATGTAAATCTTAGAAATCTCATTTTGCTTTCTTAGTATTGCAAATAGAATATTTCTCTAGTTTTAGAATTGTTAACCTAGGACTTAAATGACTTGAATAAAGTTTAAATTTCCCTATAAAATGTCTTTTTGTAATCTTACAGCATATTGATTTGACACTTGGCATATCCCTTTTCTAGTCCTAATATTTCATTTCAACTAATCTACCCTCCTTCCCTACAAAATAGCATAAAACCTGTTTAGGAAAAATCATCATGCTCTCAAGGTTATGATCCCCTATTTCTAGATGTTGATGAGATTTGATAGAACATACAGATATCCAACTACTATAGTAAACAAAATTATTGGCTTGTTCTTTATTTAACATCTAGTTACTTTGCATATAAGGGTAAGAGTGGAATATAATAGAAGAAAAGCTTAAAACCATACCAAGACATTTACAAAGGCTCCAAAAAGCTAAATTTTTTCAGACCAATTTCGAGATTTTAGACGTCAGACAGAAAAAAACCTTACTACTTTATATTATCATAGAGTGATCAACACAGTTTAATTAAACATGTTATTTTTATTTGATAAGTCCAATACACAGTGTTTCATGTCAAGAACAATCTTCAGTTAGATAAATAAAAATACATGATGCTTTAATGAGCATAAATTCTATACTGTTTATTAAAAACAAAAGATGATTTTTTTTCCTGCAGTGGAGGTAAGGAACGAGTGGGGGGGGGGGGTAATTTTGCATAATAAAAAAGGGAAAGAGGTGAGGTATTTAAATTTTAGCATTTAAACTATGACTAATATTTCTTATTTAACACATAAAAAGGCAATATGTACTTTGTAGTAATGAATATTATGCATGATATATATAAAAAAATTGCTATGATATGGCCATATAAGGTTAAGTTTGGTCCAGTAAGTACTTTTTTCGATGTATGCAGTGGTTGAAGACTTCATTTCTCATGTTGAGTGATGTTGTGGTTGATTTTGAAGCATGGGCAATGGAAACACATTCTGTCAGGCATAATTGGCATTTCTTGAAGTTTTGGTTGTAAGTCGTTGCAAGGGCTTTTATTGACCATTTTAGGCTGTGTGGCTTGTTCTGTTCTTTAAGCTTTGAAATGCAGTCAGAAAGCTTGGTACCATTGTTGTTGTGTCTAAATGAGTGTAAGTGTTTGTAGTATCTGTTTTTAAAAGGTCCAGATGACAGCCCTATATATTGGTATTTAGTTTGGTTTGTTTCATCTGTGACAAGGGCTTTGTATACTAAACTTTCTGTAAGGCATTTTCCATCCAGGGGGCAATCTTGTGGATTCCTACAGTTGCAACCCTTTTCTGTAGGTAGGTTTGATTCACCCAGTAGTTTTTTGTTATGGCTTTGGATTATACTTCCCATGTTAGCCATTGTTGAATATGAAACTTTCAATGTGTTTCTGTTGTAGTATTTATGAAGTGGTGAGTTTTTTGGGAAGTGTTTGTCAACTAGCTTTAAAAACTCCTTGGCAATGTTAGTTTTTACTGCAGAGTTGTATGGAGGATTGAACCAAATTACTTTCCTTTTTCTGTTCTTTGGCAAAGTGTTTCGATTTTGTTGTTGTTGTTTGTATGTTAAAGTATGCTTGTAACCTGAAGCTTTTAAAGCTTTTTCATACTTGGCTTTCTCTGATTCAAAAATCGTTTTATTACTTGATAGCTCAGAAATTCTGTTTTCTATCATATTGGGAAGTTGTTTGATTACATTAGCAGGGTGACATGACTTTGTGTTAATGTAACATGGAGGATTTGTTTCTTTCCTGAATGGTTTGTGTGTTCCATTGTTAAGGTTTAAAGTTGTGTCTAAAAAATTCACAACTTTTATGCATATGTTTGTGGTTATTTGAAAGCCAAGTGATTTAAAATGTTGGGTGACTCTTTTCTTCAAACTTTCGGCGCCTGGGCCACTCAAATTTGTTACTGCTAGTCCATCATCCCTGTATTGGCCAATATATTGTTGGGGTATGAGGTTTTCTAGGCCATTGAGAAGGAAAAGGCCAACAAGTTCAGCAACCTCTGCTGAATCATAACTGCCCATAGCAACATCAAATTTTTCGCCTTTCTTTTTAACCCATGCTTCACCATCAGAAAATAAGAATGTTTGTCTAGAATGCATGATGATATCTACTTCATCTTGGTTGATACAGGTATGTTGTTTAGCAAAATTAATTGCTTGTAAGAGGGTTTCTTTTGAAATACTTGGATAGAATGATTCAATATCAAATTGAAAGAATGTAAGGCTTTGTTTGTTGTTTAGTTCTTTAAACCAATTTAGAGCCTCTTTTGTACTAGACCATTGGTTTGAACCGGTTTTGGCTTTGATTTCTTTGTTGACTTTTGCCAGGATGTGTTTGCTTATTTTTCCAATCTCAGTTTTTGAAGGATTAATAAGTCTGCATTTGATCCGACCAGGAAAGTCTTCTTTATGGTCTTTGATTGTTATAAAGCTTGAAGTGTCTGAAAGAATTTCAGCTTTTTTAGCCACATCAAATTTATTGGCTAAAGTTTTTGCCTCTAGGTTAGTGTTGTTCACCTCATTTATATTTACTTTCTTGTAATCCTTAGTTATGTTGTTCAGAAGTTGGTTCTTATACTGGGCTAAATTCATCTTGTATAAATTAGCTGTTTTGTCTGCACTAACTATTATGTCGGGTGAGTTTCTTATTATATTGCAGTCATTTTTGAGGCGTTTTTGAAACTCATTTGTTTGTGGACGATATTTTATGTTTGAAATTAACTTAACAAGGTCTTCTTTAAATGGTTTTAATTCGAAGGCCTCCTTATACAATGGAATAGAAAAGTTTGATTTAAGGCCAAAAGAAGGTTTATGTATATTTGTTTGGTTTGTGCATCTGGCCCAGTGGTTAAAAGAAAGATTTTTGGCAAAGTTCTGCAGTCTAAAAGCTACTTCCTTCTCGTACTTAAACCTTGAGGGAACAGGTATATTCTTTAAAGAATAATCAAGGATGATCCTGTCCATGGCCATTGTTGTTACTGTGTTTGATAAGTTTCTTGTTGATAAGAGAGCTCTACCCAGAATTATGAGGAGCAATGTGTATAAATGATCACAAGAATAACTAGAGTGCTCGATATTTAATCACTTAATAGAGCTTATAACATAGAGTGATCAACACAGTTTAATTAAACATGTTATTTTTATTTAATGAGTCCAATACACAGTGTTTCATGTCAAGAACAATCTTCAGTTAGATAAATAAAAATACATGATGCTTTAATGAGCATAAATTCTATACTGTTTATTAAAAACAAAAGATGATTTTTTTTCTTGCAGTGGAGGTAAGGAACGAGTGGGGGGGGGGGGTAATTTTGCATAATAAAAAAGGGAAAGAGGTGAGGTATTTAAATTTTAGCATTTAAACTATGACTAATATTTCTTATTTAACACATAAAAAGGCAATATGTACTTTGTAGTAATGAATATTATGCATGATATATAGGATTAATATTTGATTGGTAACCTTTTATTCATCTATGGATACCAAGAGGCAACAAGTATATAATATTTCCTATCCAACACAATACCTTATCTATGAAAGTATACCCTATGGTTTTATTATTATGATACCAAAGTGTCACAGCTGTCTTTTTAAGTTATTATATGTGACATGTTGTGATGTGACACTGTGGCTCATCTGTTTATTGAACCATCTTCACATAAGAATTTCTTACATTTACTTGCCCTTAGAAGAAGCTATGTTTAGATTTATTGATAAAATTTATTTCTCTTATGTCTTATATTTTTTCTTAGAAAAGAAAAAGTAATGATAGCCTGATATTTCAAGCTTGTTCTAAAGATATCTGATCCAATACATGAAGATAATTTCAATCTTCCAATTAAATTGTCATAATCTATCTATAATACAAAGTAGAACAATGTCTGTTTGTCTGTGTGTCTTTTTGTTTGTTTGTAGCGAAGGATCTCGCTAACCACTGAACCGATCAGGTTCTCCTTTACAGGGTAGCTTCTCATAGGTCCCGGGAAGGTTTATAACTATTTTCTTGGGGGGATGGGACACCCCCAACCCACCAAAAAAATGAAAAATCCAACCCCCCCAAAAATTTCTTTTTAAAACTAAAATCAAAATATTGGGGTCGACTAGACCCCCCCCAAAAAAAAAAAAATATTCCCTCAACCAAAATAAATTTTTTTAAAAATTTTATTTTAAATCTAAAATACGAAAAATTATGTTGATCAAACCTCTTTGGGCAAAGCCCCTAGAGGCTAAGGGCAAAGGAGCTAGTATAGAATAAACAAGGATGACAGCACCCATAAAAACAAAGCTCTGAAACAGTAGGACAAACGAACATTACCACTTGTACAGTGTCAGAACTGAATAATCAGGATATAAATGCATAAGAGTCCAAACAAAATTGTACGTATATTTGTTGAAAAACAGCTGAAATACAGGATGTTGTTTAAGGACATACTTACATTTTAAGAACTTCATTATTGAGATGCTTTGCTGATAACATTGTACTTTGTTATCCTAGGAATCAGTATTCCAAAAATAAGATCAATCGGATAATTTATCACATCAAAATTTATTGTCAAAAAAGTTAAAGATCAATATGTTTAAAATGTACGTACGGACATTCTGGTAACGATTATATGGTTGCTACGCTTCCTAAATCGTACCCAACAACTACAGGAACCACCAACGTTTGCGGCGAAGCCCCTAGTTAGCCATAATTGGTTTGTTTTGATTTATTGCCTACACTTAACTCTTATTAGTCAATCAACAATAATTGACTAATAATGTAAAGGTATAGGGCAATGGAAGAAAAAATACTATATTGAATAATTACACATACCAGTCTGGTTAGTAATGCTATGGGGTTCATATATTTACAGAAAAATTATTTGTTTACAGCTGTTAATTAAAAAAAATGACTCAAGCTTTTTAATTGTTGAGCATCTACTCTATATCTAACTTCGACGGTTCAAAATTCTATGAAATATACATACAAGTAATTGTGGTGTAATTGGTGGTTTCTGTATAAAAGGGGGAGGTAGCTTGTGCTAAAATTCCGTAAGGGTGCGAGTTTTAAGGCTTAAAATCAGTAGTAGAACGATAATATTCACAAAATATTTTTCACTAATATTTTTGTCTATAGTTCTTTTCAATAAGGAATACACATATTGAGTGAATATTATCGCTCTACTATTGTTTTTAAGCCTTACAACTCGCACCTTTGCGGAATTTTAGCACAACCTACCGCCCCCTTTGTCTCCGAAATAACCTAAGAAACATCCCTTTAGTAATTATAATCATCATATCTTTAACATACTTTGTCTGTCTGTTTGTTTTGGGGAGGGAGTGGCTATGGAATGTAAATTATAATAATAGTACTCAAAGATTTTTTTATATAAATATGCTACCTTTAATTGGTTTTTTGCAACTAGTAGGTAGTATGTAAACTTTTTTCCTTTTTTTAAAAGTAAATCTTCATGTTATTTTCATAAAGTAGTAAAAACTATGTTTGTATTTTCACTTAGTAATAAAAATTACGTAGTAAAAGGTGTTTTCGATGCGTATATAAGAATAACAAAAAAGAAGTTATTTGAAAAAGCATAAATTCTAACATAATGTAGGGAGGGAGGGGACAGTAGACTGTAAAATACACTGGTACCCAAAGTTTTAAACCAGTTTATCTTATTCGTATTTAAATGGTTGGTTCTAAACTAGCAGTGTCAACACTTTTCAACCAATAATTTAGATCAACAGAAGTAATAATTTTGTTTATTATCATTTGGAGCGTATAAGAATTTATCGTCCATTGTCTTATCCCTTTTAGATTCCTTGCATACCTAGATAATTTCTTTTTGTTGAATTTTTAAAGAGCTAAAAATATCTAACATCTGATTTAATAATTATATGTAATTTGTATGGTTGGGCCGGATATCCGGTCTGGCCGGTTATCCGGTCATTTTCAATATCCGGCCGGATACCGGATATCCAGTTATCCGGATGGATATCCGGTAAATTCCCGGATATCGAACGTTGGCCAGATATCCGGCCGGAACGGGATATCCGGCATTATAAATCAGCCGGATATCAGATATCCGGTATCCGGCCAAAAAAGTATCCGGCCCAACCCTAGTAATTTGCAAGAATTGTGTCTAAATAAGATATTTTTATTTCTCTCTTTTGTTTCTGAATCCATAAATTAATTAAAGAACAGCTGCGTTGATATAGACGGCTAATATATTAGTAGGGATAAAGGAATATGTTTTATAAGAGGTCATAGGAGGAAGAAGGGAGTATTGGGCTGTTTACTAGGCTAGCCCCCAAAGTTTTAGTAAAACATTTTCTAATTCGTTGGCTTAACAACATTGTGAACTTTTACTGAGCTGGATCTTTAAATTATTTTAGTGGTGAGCCAGATCGGGGTGCGCCAAATTTCAGCCAATCACAGCGCGGCATTTTATACAATGCTGCGCTCTCATATTGGTGGAATGTTGGATCGCCCCGATCTGGCGCACCACTAAAATGATTTAAAGATCCAGCTCTGAATTTTGATTGGATGGTTTATTAAGTTGAGTCACCAAACGTTTCAACAACTAATTGTAATCTACAGAAGGGGCAATTTTGTGTATCATCATTGGGGATGTACATCAATTTATCGGTCATTGTCTTATCCCTTTAGATCCCTAATTGATACAAACCATCAGGACGTCTGTACGTCTATTCCTAAATAGTTATATTTTGTTAGAAAATGCGCAAGTTTTTATGAAAATTAATCCACTAAAATTTATATATCCCCTAGTCCCTGGTTTATTATCTAAACTAACACCTGTACGGTACTTCCCTGCAGATACAATACAATATTCACATATGTTAACTAACAAATAACTTTTATAAACATATTTAATCTAGGTTTTATTATTATTTTTAAAAAATGATAATAGAATATTTTGAAAGATATATTCTAAAGAACTATTGTTTTAGAGACTTCGTCCCTTGCCAAAAGAATAATTGATATAGAATCCTTTGTTATTGTGAGAAATTCTCGCATACCCTGATAAAATGTTTTTCTCAGCTGGCTAATACAACGGTACCTCCAATTATCCCTCCTTACGACTTTACCCCATCCCCTTTTTTAACCATGTATGTATATGAGGACTGTATAGTAAACCTAAATTGACGACAAAAAGCCACGTATTCTATATTAATTGTTTTAAATTTGGTATTGGTATATTTTTTATGGCAATATCCCAGCCAACTATAGCCTTAAACCTGCCCTATAAAAGACTAAAATCCCCTATATCCTTCAGTACCTTTACACAGATAGACAAACATTCTGTTAAGTTTATATAAGGATGATTGATTGATAGCCAGATACAGAAAATATTTCGCGGTATTTTTGCGCATTTTTTCATAGATTTATTTTTTTGTTTCAGGTTAGCCCTGTACGTGTATGAGTATTTGCTTCACGTGGGTGCTCAGAAAGCTGCCCAGACATTCTTAAATGAGGTAAGATCGGGGATAGATACTTGGAAGATAATTAAATCTTCCTCTCACATATTTATTGATGTTCAAAGTTATTCTTGTACCTTCGGAAGCATAAAAGTAAAACAATTGATGGGGGAGGATATTTCTATCTCTATGGGGGGGGGGGGGGTGGTGACCCTTACCCACTGTCCTAATGTCTAAAACATTCCCTGAACCAACGTGAAACTTCCCTGAAAATTGTGCTACCATTGATCTGGCCGTTTACGAGGGTAAAGCGAAAAGTGTCATGTTTGACGACTTAAAAATGCGTCTAAAAGGGAAGGATGAGAGGAGAAGTAGGAAAGGAAACCACTAAGAATGAAACGTCACAGTGAGATGACACTTTCCGCTGTCCTGTTTAGGAGATCTTAATAGATATAGACATATAAGTATACATACATCCTGTTACTTTATGATATAGATTAAGAGATAGTTTTCACAGACGGACGGACGATCAAAGATACGTCGTTCTACATGTTTATAATTTTTTTCTTTATATTTAACTATTTTAATTACCTATTTCAGATTCGATGGGAGAAAAATATAACTTTAGGCGAACCACCTGGTTTTCTGCACTCTTGGTGGTGGTGAGTTGTTTTTAATCTTTTCAACCAATAAAATAGTTTTGTCATTTGTATTATTTTTGTCCCAAAGACCTCTAAAACAGTGGTTCCCACAATTTTGATAGTATCTATGTCTAAAACATTTTAGAATTTGGCATATGTTTACATTCGTCTGATTAGATTATAATCTAAAATAAGAATGACAATATCCATAAAAGCAAAGCTCTAAAACCAAGAAATACAAAAAATTTACACTTGTAGAGTATCAGAACTTGTAAGCAGAATATTCATATTATATAAGTTTAAACAAAACTGTATGCAAACTTGTATTAAAATTAGCCAAATACATGATATTGTTTAAGGACAGTTTTATACTTTTGGACTTGATTATAGAGATGCTTCGCTTATAACATTTAACCTTGTTGTCTCAGGAATTTATTATTTTAAAATCCAAGTGAATAGAATGATAAATTTAAATGAAATATTGTATTTTTTAAAATTTAATAAATAATTTTTTTCAGTGTGTTTTGGGACCTGTATTGCGCTGCACCCGAGCGACGGGACACTTGTGACCATAGCAGCGAAGCTAAAGCTTTTCATGACTATGTAAGTATCTTTCTATCTGTATGCCTGTCTGTCTGTTTGTCACTCTATAGGACACTTGTAACTATAGCAGCGAAGCTAAAGCTTTTCATGACTATGTTAATATCTAACTGATAAATGTCTTCCCATCTGTCTGTATAAAAAGGCAAGAAGAGTTTAATCCTTCTTATGTTAATTTTTTTTATCAAACTGTGCTTTAAATCCCCTGCAGGGCTCCTATATGCCTTTCTTTTCCTAACCTAACTTTAAAGAAAATACTTTTTTCTCGTTAAAGTGAAATTGCCAACAATAAAAAAACTAATAAGCATCTTATTTTTTTAGGGGTTTGTGAATTCTGGTTATGGTTCAAATGGACTTCATGTAAGTTGTATTTTTCATGTTTTTTTTTTGCTAGCTGTCATACTAGGAAAAATGTTATCTCATATTGATATCAAAAAGCTAGAAATAATCGTAACTGCAACCCTTATCAATAAATAAAATAATTCACAGCTTTAGAATTTTGAAGCTATTAAAATTGGCTGACTTAAAAAAATTAACCAATGAGAGGCCAGTATACACTGTAATTTACCAATGGTAAAACTTATAGTAGCCTCTCATTGGTTGATTTTTTTTTGACGTCATAATCTGAGTCAGACACTTTTACTAGCTTCTAGAATTTTTATTCCTAAATATTCTAACATATGGACTTATTGCTGCTGAAAATTACACCCGCCAATACAGAATTCTGTTTAAGGACATACTGACATTTATAATACTTGATTATAGAGATGCTTCGCTCATAATATTGTACCTTATATTTTAAACATTTTCAAAAATCCGCAACCGCAGCCATTTAGTTTTTAAAAATCCGCCATTTTAAATCCCTAGTAATTACTGTTTGTTTGATATAAGCAAAACGTTTGACAAAATATTTATTTTTATTTTAACCTTTTTTTTTTAATAAAATATGGTAGAATCATGTATTAACACAACAAGGACATTTTTTTCTATAAGTAATACAGCAAAATTATGTAAAATCATTTGGAAAAAAATAATATTGTTTGTAATTTGGATAAATTGTCCTAGTTAATAGTTATTACTCGCATCGTATTATAAACAGCTTTTCGTGGATATAAAATGTACAATTATTAGATTTTTTAGCCCCGAGATGCCGAAGGCACGGGCTTAAAAAACTGGTTTAATCTTATGATTGTACATTTTTATATTCGTAGAAAACTGTATATATAATACGATGCTAGACATAGGTTTTTCGTATGGATGAGAACCGGTTCCTATCCACCAGTTTCGAATGAATACGAGAAAAATAATTCTGTTTCTCTATTTGCCATTGCCACTATTTAATGTATTATATGAAGATTAATTCTTAAAAGAAAACCATGGATGACAACATCCAAAAACGTAAAGCTCAATAAAAAGAAAGTGTTAATTTTTTAGTAATTTTTGTGCTGTAATATACAATTGTGGCTAATCGGCAGGGTAATCACAATTATATGATAATTTATATTGGGTATGATACATTTTGATCGTGCCTTATTTATACGGGAATCTTCATGCAAGGTTAAAAACCAAAAGGACGATTCTAACATGCTAAAATTTGCAAATACATGTCGGACGGAAACATCCTTGATATAGAAAAGTTTGACTTGAATTAATATTAAAATGTATTCAACTATCTATTCATGTATTACTTTTCAATGAAAAAAAAGAGAAAATTTTAGAGAGAAAAGGATAGATATTCTTTTTTGAGAAAAAGTATATATAAAATTATAGATATTAACAGTGGCGTCAACAGGTTTTTGCCAAAATATTGGGAATAAAAAAGGGATAGTAGGCCTACCAATTTCCCATTTTAATGGGAAGGGGGGGGGGACCCTCAATATAATATATAACAATATACATTTCTTTTCTATTTTTCCCTCATTTTTGTAAGAGAGAGGTCAATATAAGGTAATTTACATTCTGCTTAATATTTACTAGTTACCAAACACAAAATTTTACACGGGGTTGGCAGAGATTAATCTTCTATTGACTTATCATTAAATCCCCGGGAAGTGACTGTATGAAAAGGTTTTCAAACATCAACAGATCTTAATTCTAAGATTAGAGAGAAAAAAAACAAGGACGTCTATGTCTAATAGCAAGGCAGCAATTTTTTTATAATAAGAAAATAATTTAATAATAAACAGAAAAGTTTTAACAAATAGAAATCTATTAATTTTATATATATTCTAGAAAAATTCCGATTTAACATGTTTTTGAATAATTATAAAAGAAAAACAATAGATTACTACTGTCGCTTAAATAATGATAAATAAAAACACCCTAAGTATACTACTAGACATGCAGAGTTGCTACGTATCTTTTTTTGAAGTTAATTTCAATCTAATGCTAGGATAAAGGGCATATTGAGTCTAGAGAAAATTTTCTTGAATTTAGGATTTCTTATTATTTAATGTTTTGATTCTTTTTGAAGAAGCTTTACATGGTCTTATAGTGGATTTATGCTATTTTTCTATCCTTTATTACCCTTTTGAATATAGTGCCTCTCGATGCAAGTGACGCAGCCGCTAGTCTTTGAAGTAGTAAGATTTATTTGTCTGAAGCCAAAGATCTCGGGAATGGCTGGGTTGTACATTCCGTGCACTTGTTATAAAAGTCTTGAGGTGGTTTTAGCCTTTTTTTCTGACGAAATTTATTATTTTTAAAATTTCCAAGTCTCTTTATTCCTGATCATAGTGGCGTTAAATCCTCTGATTCTTCTTAAAAAAGTAATTATTTTGGATTATTTTTATACAAATTCTAGCACTTTCCCTTAAATTGCTTAGTGAACATGGAATGCCCCCCCTTATTATTGAATTAATTATTGAATTAATTTTATATTAAAGAGGAGAGGTCAGTGATTTAAAGGGATAAGACAATGGCCGATAAATTGATATACATCTCCAATGATGATAAACTAAATTACCCCTTCTGTAATTTAAAATTAGTGGTTGAAACGTATGAACACTTACCTTAATGAAACAACAAATCAAAATCCATTTAAGTCCCCAAAGTTGTAAAGCGAACGAATAAGGAAACGTTTTTATAATTTTTGGGGACTAGTGTAATAAACAGCCTGTTGTCATTGTCCCCTCTCTCTCTGAGGAGAGGTAATTTTATCATACCTAACCCTAGCGGTGGGTCCCCAATACTAAGGGGATTTTACCCTCTACCCAATAAAACCTAACCTGTGGTAAAATACAACACACTAAAAAAAACCACCCTTTTTAAAAATTTTCTAGGGGGATTGCTTTGCTTGACTATGAGCTTTAAGGGAAACCTCCAAATCTCTACCCACACAAACACACAGTTGCGCAGCTACTCATCAAGTCCAATTTGTCCGTTTGTCGTACTGTCATTTATCGTGTAATTTAGATTAGTTGTCCCCCTCCGACTAGGAATAGTGCACATAAACAAAACTATGTTGCTTCTTACTTAATCAAAATTTTTATCTTTCTAAACGTTTTAGAATTTACTATATTAATGACAGTTACAGCATGCATGCTTATGTACTATATTTTTTGGGACATTTTTCCTTTTGACTGGCAGAAAACTTTAATTTAGTCTCTTTTATAATATTGAATTTATTTCTTTTGAAATCAACGCTTTTATTAGACGTTGTCATCCTTGTTTAATATCTTTACATTAAAAAGGGATTTTAATTTTTTTCTTCTTAACCTTATTTTTAAAATATTATATTTTAACATTTTTATTTTGTCTATTAGAATTAATTACTAAGTTTATTAAAGTAAAACTATCTAAAGTAATAAATATAAAATCTCAGTTTTCTTTCGAATTCGAAGAAAAGGCAAGTCTGCGATTTGAAAAAAATGTTGTTAAAAAGGTTTCAGATCAATTGAACAGTTTTAAATAGACGTATGGACTTTCTGGTTACGGTTATAGAGTTGCTACGCTGACTAAATTTTCTAACTGTTATAGGATTCATCATGCAAAGTTTGGTATCGGTAGGACAATTCTTATATGAATAAATAAATAAAGAGCTAACCGTCACACAAAAAGAGTAAACTGTTATGGACCGATCCTAATTATAGAAAAGCTTCTCTTTTAAAAATAGACTTTAGATGTCTGTCATTATAAAAAGCAGATAATACGACGCTTGTCTTATTGACCACCCCTCCCCCTTATGATTTGATAAAAATGGAGGAAGGGATAGTTTATCTTTTGTTTGTTACTTACTTTAAGTCAGGTTAGGTTCGGTACCTCCCGAATTGGACCCGCAGGGCTAATCATAAGAAAAAATAACCCCCTCCATGTTTTTCAATATATTAGAAATAGGAGAGGGGGTATCACTTTGCTCAACAGGTGCTTAGTATGAAAGCTTTGAAAATCATATTGAAGGAATAAATGGACTTACAAGCGGATCACAATTATAGAGTAAGGGGGGGGGGGGCGTAATGAAATCTAAACTTAAACAGTGAGCAATGTCCTTGTGAATAGACACACTGTAATGGAAAAAAAACCTAAGAAAAAAACATTTAGAGGTTTATTTCTACATCAAATTAGACCAAAAAAGGCCTAAAACCTCATTTCCGCGGGGTTTTTCTTACCTAACCTAACCCCAAAAAAATTTATTGGATTTTTTTTCATTTAGATGTAGTACCTATTAGACTAGGCTTATGTACCAAGTTTCAAGAATCTAGATTAATATTTAGACTATTTTAAGTTTAGATGTCATTACGCCCCCCCCCCCCCCACTAATAATTATAATTACAATTATAAACATATTTTTTTCTAAATATTAAATCTGTCTTTCAATTATTAGTATTTTTTTGTAAGGTTATTGATCTATCAATAATACGTTCATAATAAGTAAATACGTTGATGTTTTTTTTTTATCAAAATCAATAATTTTAATGAATTTTTTTAAAAATATGTAACAATAAAAGTTTTTTTTATATTTTTGCATGAATAAAAAGTATTGAATCCACATTAAGATTACAATAATTATTCGATAAAATAAGTACAATAGACTGTAATACAGTAATAATCAGTGGCGTGCACGGCGATTTAACATGGGGGTGTAAAACTTGAACAGGTGAAAAAAAGGAAACACTTTTCTTCTAAATATTCTGTTTAAAGGGGGGGGGGGGTAAGACTCCCCCAGACCCCCCCTTTCGCACGTCACTAATCTCAAGACAGTCGTATGGACGGACAATCTCATACTATAGAGTAGCTACACTACTAATTAGAATAAACTTATCAAAATTTAATGTTTTAACGCGCAAATAGTTTCTTATTTTCAATATTTTTAGTTTTAACTCAATTTATATGAATTTTTTTGTTATATTTCTACAAAATTTCTTGTTTATTTGCTCTTAAATGACAGAATAAATTAGATAACTATTTGAATAGAAGCTCTAGTACTTATCAGTAATAAATATATAAACTTTAGATCCGTAATCCATTATCTTACCAATAGGAAAACAACTTAGGAACAATTAATGGTTATTTACACATTTTACACATTATAAAAGGAAATTTTTCCAAAAATTTCATGGATCAAACAATTAGATTGACTAGGTAATTGTAAACAAACATTTTCGTCTGCTAGAAACTTCTTTTAATTTGGACTAATTTCTGTGTCTGATCGACCATCAGGGGCGATATAAATCTATTGAATCACTCAGAGACATTGGCTAGTAGACTTATTCTATATTTTTTTCTGATTAGTGTCTATATTGTAAATCTATATGCTACATGTTTGAATAGTTACTTTTATAAATTTTGGGACATTTGGATTATTCAATTACTTTTCAAATTGCTCTTTTTAATATAAAAATAATCGATGCTGTGCCCCTAGCCTCTAGTATGTAGGCAGTGGAGGTTAGAAAAATAGTCTACAACCACTCAAAGATATTTATAAATCTTCCCTGGATAGTACAATCAATTCGGACCAGTATTTTCAGAGATATTTAACTTCAGACAAAAAAACTTACTGCTTTTTTATAATTATGTTATCTATTCTAGATACTCATCTACATGAGTTTAGGGACATTGTAAAGGCTATACCTATATTTTCTGTGATTAGATTTCTTCATTATAGGTCTGTTATAGACTTTGGGCTAGAGTGTGTTTTGGGACATTGAATTATTTTAGAATTAGTTATCTTTAATGTAAATCTATTGGTTACCCATATAAGAGTTTACTATTGAATTAGTTGTCTATAATATTACTTTATTAAGGAACAATAACAAGATTACCCCCTTATTTAAAAGTATTAGTTATCTACTTTTAAAATCTATTTGTTCCCTATATTTGACGTAAAACAAATATGAACCATTCACTGCTACCATTGTTCTTATTTTCAATTTTAAAATTTCATAAATTCCCACAATTCCGTAATACGTTGTTGAACCGATAATAACCACCAACAAACCAATCTTGATTTTTAAAAGCAATGGTTTAATTCATTTAGGATTATTAGAATCGTCCCAATCGATTTGAAACTTTCCATGATGATTCCTGTGACAAATAGATCCTAACGTTCAAATTAAAAAAGCTAGGGATGCTGTCATCCTTGTTCAATAATAAAATGTATGTTAGGTTATCCTATTTTATAAAGTATTTAGGTTTTTCTGCTTTAGATTTCAATAACAGCTGAACTGAATGAGTTCTTTATTATAGGGAAATTTTCCAAGATGGTTTTAAGCTATTTTATTTTTATTCAAGACTTGGGATGGTTTTAGGCTATTTTTTTTACTATTCGAATACATTACTTTGGCTCTACAGGTTAGGGGCACAGCAACTATTAGCAATAGGGGAGGTTGGGGTCATAGACGTCCAAGCTTTTTATTTTGGGGGGGTTAAAATGGCGCACGAGCAAATTTTTTTTACCCCCCCTGTTGGCAGGGGTAAATTTTGTTTATCCCCCCAAAATTTACCCCCGGGGTAAAATTTTAGGGGGGGGGGGCAAAAATTTTTTTGTTAGAGATTTTTATTTTGGGGGGGTTATTTACCCCCCCAAAATAAACATAATTAATTAACATAATCAAATTAAACCGGCTAAACATAATAATTAATCAAATCAAGATTTCTAAAAAAAATTGTATGTATCTGGTTTGATATAAAGATGAAGCAGGAAAAAAATCTATTTATAGCAAGGTTTCGTGATTTTACAGAAAAAATATAATATACCTTTAAATTAAATCAGCTGGTTTTCTTCCAGTTATATCCTGATTCAGACTATACCCTCTGATTTTAATTTTCAAATAATTAATAGCAGATCGAGTTTGTAATGTTTGGGAGGAAGAATCATTTACAGCCCATTGTCCCCTCCCTCCCTCTCTTTCTGTTTCATAATTTTTAAAAATTCATTTCTTTTTTTTCAGAATTCCCCCCTACGACCTTCACCCCCAGCCCCATCCCCGGGTGCGCCTGGTCCCCCCATGATGGGGCCCGGGTTCCCGCCGATGGGTCCGCGCGGTTACGGGCCGCGGGGGCCGCCACCCGGCATGCGGATGCCGATGATGGGACCTGGCGGAGAACCTTTCAACGGCCATCCCGGCTTAGGTAAAGTTTTTTTTCTGTTTGCCTTTAATGCTCCATATTATCACGGTGTCTCACATTAGCAAATTATTTAGTTTAGGTTTATAGTTAGAAGTAAAATAAATAGGAATGTTTCGTTAATCTGTATATAAAATAATATAGTTTAATTTTGTCCAAGCTAAAGTTTTAGAACCAAAGAAAAAGATATTTACAAATTATTAACACAGATCAAATTATATTATATAGACAAACAAGTCAAAAGACATACACTAGTAAAGAAGACAAATAAACAAATCAAATGTAGAAGAGCAATACTTTATTAGAATGGCCTATAGACAGAAAAACTTAATTATAGAAAAATGTAATGAAAATAATTCAAAAATTCCAATACGGAAAACAAATTTTAGTTCAATATTTTTATATTTTATTCCTAGGCCCCCCACCTGGAAGTATGGGACCGAGAATGTCACCCCGGGGGCCCCCCATGGGCTACGGCCCGATGGGACGGGGTCCCCCCGGCCCTCCTGGCCCACCTGGTATGCCCCCCATGTCCGGGATGGGACCGGGTAGACCGCCCCCCGGCGGACCCTGGCCCCCGACCTCTATGTGTGGCCCCTACCCCCCTAACTCACCGGGCTACGGACCGCCCGGGGGCCCCCCTCATGGGGGACCCGGAACCCCCATTATGCCCTCTCCTGGAGGCCCCATGGGGGGACCTGATGGCCCTGATCCTTTGTATATGATGAAGAATGTACCAAATATGCCAGTGGTAAGTTGTATCAAAAGAATAGTCCTACTGTTTTAAAACGTTCTAAATTCCTATCTTTTTTTCTTTTGAAACATTAAATTACTTAAATTTTAGGTAGGTATACCTATCTTACAAAAATGGATATATATAGACATCTCTATCTAGAGTTAGATAGGTATACTTTTAAACATTCATTTTCCTATGGTAATAAATGTAAGAAATCATCCAAAAATATAACAAAAAGATCCACTAATTGGAAAAACATAAAAATTACATTAGCAACTATTTGCTATTGCACAACTTTTTGATGGTGTTTTCACTCAAATCAATTTTATTAAAACCACTGACCCCCCGCCCACCCCTAACTTCTTTATTTCTCTTTTATTGAAATTGAGTACTAGCCCATAACAGGGCTCCCCCAAGTTTTACTTACCTAACCTGAAATTAGTATTTCGAAATTTGTGGTGTAAATGCAATATGAGGAAAAGTGCCTGATATTCATTCCTTTTTTTAAAAGCGAAGCTTTTCTATAATTAGGGTCGGTCCGTACGTCCGTCCGTCCGTACGTCCGTACGTCCGTCCGTCCGAGATAGATAGCTTTTATTCGTTAATTTAGGCATGTTAGAATTGTTCTATCGATTTCAAACTTTGCATGATGATTCCTGTAGTAGTTAGGTACGATTTAGAAAGCGTAGCAACTCTATAATCATTACCAGAATGTCCGTACGTCCATTTTAAACATGTTGATTTTTCGTCCGAGATAGATAGCTTTTATTCGTTAATTTAGGCATGTTAGAATTGTCCTATCGATTTCAAACTTAGCATGATGATTCCTGTAGTAGTTTGGTACGATTTAGAAAGCGAAGCAACTCTATAATCATTACAAGAATGTCCGTACGGCCATTTTAAACATGTTGATTTTTCTACTTTTTTAACAACAAAATTTTATGTTATCTAATTATCCGTTTGATCTGGTTTTTGGTATATTGATTCCTGGGACAACAAAGAACAATATTATAAGCGAAGCAACTCTATAATCAAGTCCTAAAATGTAAGTATGTCCATAAACATTATTCTGTATCAAGCAGTTTTCCAACAAATTTACTTACAATTTTGCTTCGACTCTTATACTTTATATTCTGATTATTCAGTTTAGACACTATACAAATGTTAATGTCCGTTTGTCCTACCGTTTCAGTGCTTCGCTTTTATGGATGTTGTCATCCTTGTTAAGACAAATATTAACCTATTGAATTTTATTTTTAAATTTTTTTTTGAAAAATAGTCAGTTTGTGCTCTTTAATAATACCTACCTAGTACCTATGCAGATGTAATATTTTATTTTTTATTTTTTTAGGGCCCAGGCGGAATGGGTCCAGGAGGGGTAGACAACGGTCCCCCGGGGGTGGGGGGACCCCCTGGCAGCGGCACCCCCGGGCCTAGTCTTAACGGGGAACCATTGCCGGGCGGCGGGACCATGGAGATGAAGCGGTCGCCGGGCACAGCGCCCACAACACCTTCACAAACGGAATTTTTTGGCGGCGGCGGAGAAAATGTAAGTTTTTTTTAACAGACAGTTGTCACACATCCGTCTTGAAACTGAATCAAGATAAAATTAAGAGGCCAAACAGGACTAACACTGATATCAAGCTCGTGAGAAACAAGGACGTCTAAGCTTTTTTTTAGGGGGATAAATGAAGGGTTTCAAAGATATTAGGGGGTCATCGAGTTTTTTTTTAATTTTGAGGTGGATAATATGAGGTTTTTCAAAGTTTGAAAGGTTGGTAAGCAGCTTAAAGTGTCTAATACAATACAAATGACCAATGATAGGCCAGTATACATTTTACCATTGGACTTCTATGCTAAGATTGCTTGCTTTAGTATAACATTGTTAATTCATATCATATCAACAATAGTCAGCTTGTTGGAAAAAATAAGATTTTTCAACCTAAATTTCTCAAAAATGAAAAAAATTAATATGTCAGTCTTAAAAGGTCTTCTTAAATTTGTCTTGATTCAGTTCAACACAGGTGTGAATATAGAATAGTTATTTATCGCATCGTATTGTAGACAGCTTTTCGCGGTTATTAAAATGAAAAAATATAAGATTAATATCAGTTTTTTTTAACCTCTGAAGGCCCGGGCTAACAAAGTTGCTATTAGTTTTATGATTTTTATATAAATATTTTTGGAAAATTGTGTGTAATTTGGCTGAGAACCGGTTCTAATCCATGAGATACTAGTCCGTTTCGAAGCCATACATAAATATATATCCGTGGAAAGCTGTTTAAAATACGATGTGATAAATAACTATTCTAAATAAAAAGTATTAGAACATGGCAGACAACACACATGGTTAATTTTAATTGTTTTAGCAAAATGGGGATAGATATCACTGCTTTTGGCCTACCTATTCTATTGACGTCGGGAAATACCCTTTTCCCCATCTCTTTTCTAGCGTGTTTCTTTCCCCTTTCTGTTCCCCTCTACGATGACGTCAATATAATAGGTAGGCCAAAAGCTGTGACATCTATCCCCATTTTGCTAGGGCACTAAACACAGCCACTTAATTGTACCTATTTACCTAGAACCTTGAGGTCTATGCCAGAATGCTCAAGTATCTCCCCAACTCTTCCAAAGGGGTATGCATGCATTCAATTCTTTTTTTTTGTCACAGGGAAGCTTCCCGCGTAATTTGGGCGGAGCAAGACCCCAACCCAACAATAGAAGATATTTTTCCTGAAAGTTTTTTTTAAAATTTAAATTCTGAGAGAGGGGCTACCTATATATTGGTATTCACGTTATCTTATTGGTTGGCTCAAAAACTTTTTTTTTCTTATTGGGATTGGTTGGTTTAAGACTCTGGAGCCCAAACATATCAACTAATAATTTTCATCATTAGGGATTCTTATCAATTTCTGGTCCATTGTCTTTCCATGATTTTTCATCTTAACATAAAATCCTAAAATAAAAGAGTTTTTTAGCCCCCCCTTCCTACTTTGCTTAATCATATTAGATAAATGTGTAAAGTCTGCATAAGTTCGTTCTTGCTGCGCTCAAATTATAAAGTAGTTTCCTATTTCGAGCCTTTCCAAAAATAACCCCTTTTCATTCCTCTATAGCTAAGAAGTATCACTATCAAAAGCTTTGGGCGAATCTAAAATGACAGTGAATCATTTGACCTAACACCAAAGACGTCTAAGCTTTTATTTAGAGATGAGGGGGTGGTTTACCAATTATATGATGTGGGTAATTCACCCCCCCCCCCTCTATCTACATTTTTTAAATGGGCAGGTGGGGGGTGTATTACCCCCCATCCTCCTTGGATGTCCTTGCCTAAGGAATTTCCCTTTAATTAAAGTCATACTTGCTCAAAGCCGCTGGTAGTTCTACTTTATGTAAAACTAATACCCCGGAACTTAAACATTTTGTTTAGAATGAGAGCGAAGCCATCTTAAAGATCAAGGAGAGCATGCAGGAGGAGGCGAAGCGGTTCGAAAAAGAATCTGACGGGGTGGGGGGTGGAGGGGGCGGCTCTGTGGGCGCCCCCTCCACGCCGGGCAGTGGTGGTGGGGGCGGGGGGATAGGCGCGAACGGTGGCGGGACATCGGACTACTATATGCAGTAGTGAGTGGCCAGTGACGGAGCCAATGGCGTTAGAGTCCATTGGTGACGTCACAAAATGGCAGTTTAAAGTATAAAGAAAGGCGCGTAAAAGTTGTTGACATTTTAATGATGACCCCGACTGTCAACAAAGCCACAAAGTGTCATCCAGTGAAAAAAGAGAAAACCTAGTGTGCAAAATAGGCGCGAAAAGGAAATTTGGTCAGATGGCGCCAAAAAAATTTGGCGCGAAATTGACGTGACAACAGCTGTCGTGTACAACATTATGAATATGAGTGAAATAATTGTACTGAAGTACTTAACAAGAACAAGTGTTGCACTTAGTGATATAACCTCATCTGAAATCATTTAATATACATAAAGAAGACACCTCATATGTGACATACAAAATTACTATTATTGATGTTAACTAATTTTAATATAAAATTATTGCTTTAAAGTTTGAAAATAAAGCATGAATAGACATCACCCTATCATTAAAGCTCTAAGTAAAGCTTTAAGAAGTCACAGATTTTAATGCCAAAAATTACAGAATATAAATATCTGCTTAGTACTTATAGTTAGATGCATGCATGGATTGCTTTGTTTTGGTACAGCTAATGAACTTTTGGAAATTCGGTTGTTAAGAAATAAAGAATTTACTATATGGTTATTTATAAAAGAACAATTAAAATCAAGTAGTCTTAAAAGAGTTAGTAAAACCCAAGATGCTTAAAAGCTCATAACACATTAGCTCTTCCAAAACACTGTAATCCATTCATGTACTACACTAATATATCTGACAATAGTCCTATTGACTCGTATGAAACATTTTAGTTTAATAAAAGTGTTTATGTTATAAAAATCACATTTGTTTTAAGAATATGGTGAAATGAAAACTTGAAACGACTGTAAAATATTTAAACTGCATTTGTTTGTTTTTTACTTTTTAAAAATTTTTGTATTTTGTTAACTTGAAAATATTTCAACTCTGAAATTTATTTTTTAATCAAATGAATTTTTACCTTTTTTAAATTTAACCTTAATTTAAAATTTATGTAACTTTTCTGGAGACAATTGGGCTTAGTTAAAAAAAGATAAATACAGTTTCAATATTTTTTTGTTTGTTTGTATCCATTATATTAAAATCATAAAATTATTATAAAATCATTTTAACATTCCATATGTTTTTAAATACTTTATTAAAAAAAACTAAATGAAGCCAAACTAATATTTTCATTGATTTTATTTATGAGCAAATTTTTAAAAATAATTACTTTTTTGAGTATTTTTTCTTTAATAGGCAGATTTTTTCTGGTCCTTGATATTTAGTTATAAATTCTGAAAAATATGTGATTTAGTTATAGTCATGATAATTTGAAAAGAAAAAATATTATTTTTTATCAAAATTTAAAGTTGTTTAGACAAAATGATACTTTTGAATTAAAAGCTATGTGACAAAGTTACCACCAGAAAGTTACCAAAAACAAAAAGATTATTTACCTTTTTTATTTCCATATTATTTTATTACAAACAATAAAATGTAATATTTTAAAAACAGTTTACAAAGGAAAATAAAAATCAGAAAGCTTTTATACTTTATATGTATTATTTTCTTTTAACAACTTTTTATTGGAGATATTTGAAATTTTCTGTAATTTTTTATTACTAAAAAAAACAATCAATTTATTACTTATTATATGCCAAAAAAACTTATAAACCCATCACCTAATTAGCTTTAACTTTATTTTAAAATCTCAATGTTTAATTAGAAAATAATTAGGAAGTTTATTACCTAAAAGAAGTGATTTTTAGAAAAAAAACTATTTATGAATTTAGGTCCTTGTTGGGCAGGTAAGAGTAGAACAGTATGGGCCAAAAAAAAGTTGATGAAAATCCAGCTTCATATGAATTAAAAAATCTTTGCCCAGTTCTACTATATGTCCATCCCAATACTTTTTAACTGTTCATTAAACTCTCAAAAAAAGACATTTTAAGTGATGAGGCTATATTTTTCTTGATCTATTCAGGGTGAGCCATAAAAATGTGCATTTTCCAAAAATTTTGGACATCCTGCATTTAACTAAAGGATCAAATCTTGTATCTTGTATAAAAGTATAAAAACATTTGAAAAAGCACATTTCATTGGTTTCATTTTTGAGTGTTATAGGTTGTCTAACAAAAAAAAGATAATGTAGATTTTTATGGCCCACTCTGCATGAAAAAAAAACTTATTATCTTTCTTATTATAAATTAAATCAATGCAAGTCAACACTCAGTTTTGTCAGCAGTATTAGTTATCATTAATTTATTTATATAATTATTATACAGAGTGTTTTTTTACTTAGATCAAAAATATTTTTTGATTTGTCTAATTTTACTTTAGCAAATTATAAACCCATCAAAGATGAAAAAAATGAGCTATTTGTTGATCTTTTTAATAAGAATTGTCGCAAAATGGCTGTAAAAAAAGTAAGAGTATCAAACCAATAAATATTTTTTTTCTATTAAAAAATCACACTGTATTTATTTTGAAGAAAAAAAACAATCATTGTCATTATATAAAAAAAACTTTCTAGCTTTAATTTTTATTTATTTATACCAAATTATTTTAACATACTTTTTACGTATATCTTATTAGAGGTTTTAACCAAATGAATTTTTAAAGGATTTTCCACGTTCATTATTTCAAGTTTTATTTAACTTTCTTAGACTGATTCAATGCATTTGATGAAATATTAATAGCATTTAATATTTTTAAAGAAGGTGTCCTAACTATTGTGATTTTTTGTTAACCCATTCGTGACGAGCTCCCAAAGTTCAAATTTTTGATTCAATGGGGTTCAACAAAATAGATTTTTTCAATAATTACATAACAGAATTCAAAAAGTATGGTGTCAAATTAAAGGTCTTACTATTTTTGTTCACAATGGCAATTTTATTCTTTTTTTTTTGTTGCGTTTTAGTACCTAAAAACCAACTTTATATAAAATAAATTTAAATTACTTCAAAAATAAGAGGTCTACAAAAATCCGATTGCATATTTAAATTTTATGGATCATTTTACATCTACTACTTACTAAAAACACCGACTAGCCATTTTTATCACAAAAGTTAAGACACGTTTTTTGGAGGTCTCCAAGCTCTTTTAATCTTTTCAGTTCACTTTTAGAATTAATATGATTTTTTTTCATGATTTTATAGAGAACCAAAATTCTGGCTTTCATATTTTTTTATTTCATTAATTACAAAATTTCTTGTTGTAAATAGATTTTTTTTTTGCTTTTAAAAAACCTCTTATAAGATATAAATCATTTATTTAAAATTAAAGACTTCTATTAAAAGTCGGTACAAACTTTTAAAAATTGTATATATATCAATAGAATATTGTTTTTTTTTATAGATTTTTTCATTCTAAAAAATCTAGAAATAATTTTACCAAAATTTTGTTCTAAATGTTATTAAGCTTTTACGTTGTGGTCGAGATCTGAAAAAGTAATCATTAATTAAAATGATGAAAACATGTTGAATAAAAAAATGTGGGAGCGTAACTTTTAAAAATCTGGGAAAACTGTAAAACAATCTGGATTTTTTTTTTTTTATGAAAAAGTGTATATGTATTTATGTATAAATCATTCCCTCAATAAATTTTGACTTTTAGTACATAAATTTGTTCTTTAGCTTCAGAAAAAAACAAGGATGACAACATCCATAAAAGCTAAGCTCTGTAATGGGAGGACAAATTAAAATTAACACTTGGAGAGTGTCAGAACTGAGTAGGCAGAATATTGATGCATAAATCTAAACAAAATTTTAAGTAAATGTGTTGCAAAACTGCCTAAATAAATGATACTGTTAGAGGACATACAATACATACATTTTTAAGACTTGATCATAAAGATGCTTAGCTTATAGATGCTTGTACCTTGTTGTAATAGGAATCAGTATTCTAAAAACCAGACCATTCGAATCATAATCACATAAAAATTTGCTATTAAAAAAAGGTAAAAATCAACATGCTTAAAACGGACGTACGGAAATTGTGGTAACGATTATAGAGCTGCTGCGCTTTCTAAGTCGTACCTAACTGTTACAGTAATCATAATGCAAAGTTTGAAATCGATAGGAAAATTCTAACCCGTTTAAATTAACGAAAAGAGCTAATCGTGACGGACGGACGGACGTAAGGACCGACCCTAATTATAGAGAAGCTTCTCTTTTAAAAGCCTTACTGTCTACTTATTATATCATAGGACTAAGCTTTATTTTTTAGTTTCAATTTATTTCGAAAAAGAAAGAAAAAACGGAATTTTAGGGTGTATTTTTTTACAGGGTTGATTTATATTGGGAGGGGAAGTTTTCCCCATCTCCCAAAAAGTTTCAAATCTTTCCCTGGGCCAACAATAAGCTGCTCTGTAAAGGAGAACTATATCGGTTCAGCGCGGCGGTTAGTGTGATCCTAAGCTACACGCAGTTAGACAGACATTCTTTTACTTTAATATAATTATTATAGTCAGACAAAAATAATTCGGGAAATTCCGAGATCTTTAATTTCAGACAATCAATTTTCTATTCTATATGCTTTGGATCAGAAGATAATTAAATATACATTTTTTTCCAGTATTGGCTTCGAAACCGATTAATATCCGCTAGATTAGAATCGGTTCTCAGCTAGAACGGGCTTTCAGACCCTTGATGCTAACAAAACTGGTTTTAATCTTATAATTTTTCATTTTAATATCCGCGGAAAGTGGTCTGAAATCTAATGCGATAAATAACTATGGAGATATAAATAAAACTAGGATGACAACACCCATTAAAGAGAAGATCCAAAAGCAATCGGTAGTACAAATTAACAAGAAAACTTAATAAATTGAAAACAATTTAAATATATGGACAAAATTGTATATAAAATGTCAAATCTTAAAGGCAGAATATAAATTTAAGTATAAAAACTTGTTGCAAAATTATTTAAATTATCAAATACAGGTTTCTGAATACTTATTTTTGACTTAACTATCGAGTTGCCTTGCTTCAAACATTGTTGTCCTAGGATCACTGTTACAAAAAAAATCAGATTATTAGGATAATATTTTATAAACAAAAATTTATGACAAGAAAGTTAAAATTTACCATGTTTTAAATGAGGTGCACTCTCACGTCGTCGGGGAGGTGATTGGTTTAAAATGGGAGTACGGTCATTCTGGTAACGATTATACTACGTTTTCTAAATTGTACCTATCTACTACAGGAATCCCCATGCAAAGTTTAGTTCCACTAAAAAAGCTAACCATTACAGACGGATTTACGGACAGATGGACCGACTATAATTATTAGATCTTTTCATGAAAATACCCTTTTTCGAATTTCAATCTTCTGCTAACCTAAAAAGTTACTTTAGGGGCCTAGAAATATATGTACAAAATTTCAGCTCTCTGTCTCTACTGGCGACCTAGCGCCAGGCATGTAAAATATCAACAGATAACGGTAGCACGGCGGTTTTAACAATATCTCAGTAATGTGCAGGTTTTCAGCTCTTCTGCATATTTCAATTTAAACACATAAGGCCAAAGATATTTTATCCAAAAAATCTTTTGTCAAAGTCTACTCTAGACCTAGCGCCAGTCAGTTTTCTAAAATCATGCATTTTATACCTGTGAAAAATGAAATCGCCAGCGCTAGGTGTAGAGTAGACTTTGACAAAAGATTTTTGGGATATCATATCTTAGGCCTGATGTGTTTAAGTTGAAATATGCAGAACACCTAAATTCACCTTCCAAGCCATTCTCTAAGCATTTTAATTTTTTTTTAGAAATAACGGGATTTCAAAACTGCCTTTTGAAAAGGCCTAAAAAATATCTTTTTTTGTCCCTTTTTTCACTGTATATAGTTACAACTTATTAAGATATTATTCTCAGTTAAAAAAAAATTGGCGCTTCCAGCACCAAAACCGGCAAAAACAGGCAGTTAAACTTCTGAACCCCTACTTAACCCCCTGACAGACCCCCCCTCTATCTCGGCTCCTGTTACAGATAGAGATGTAAAACTTTTTTCTGGTTGTTCATGTGTATTTTTAGAGAATTGCATTTTCTAGTCATAGCGGTCAGACCGCTCCTTATCCGCTTTTTAGCGTCCAGTCGCTAAATATTAAAACAGCTGTAGAGCGGCCAATTTGAAAGCTAAGAAAACCAAATTTTATGACAAACTATTATTTTTTATAATAAAAAAATACCTTTTTTGACCATCACCGAAAAACAACAAATAACGGAAACCGCCAATTTTGAATTTTGGCGGTAAAACGGCCAATTTTAAAGCTAAGAAAACCAAATTTTATGACAAACTATTATTTTTTAACGGCCAATTTTAAAGCTAAGAAACCCAAATTTTATGACAAACTATTATTTTTTTAAATAAAAAATACCTTTTTTGACCATTGCCGAAAAACGACAAATAACGGAAACTGCCAATTTTGGCGGTAAAACGGCGGTTGGCGGCACTAAATAATATTTTTATCTGTTTATAGTTACAACTTATTAAGATATTATTCTCAGTTTAAAAAAATTGGCGCTTCCAGCACCCAAACCGGCAAAAACAGGCAGTTAAACTTCTGTATCCCTACTTAACCCCATATCAGACCCCCCCTCTATCTCGGCTCCTGTTACAGATAGAGACGTAAAACTTTTTTCTGTTGGTTCATGTGTATTTTTAGAGAAATTTACTTTTGTTAGTCATAGCGGTCTGACTGCTCCTTATCCGCATTTTAGCAGCCAGCCGCTAAATATTAAAAAAGCTGTAGAGCGGCCAATTTTAAAGCTAGGAAATCAAATTTTATGACGAGCAATTATTTTTCATAACAAAAAAAATGCTTTTTCTGACCATCGCCAAAAAACGACAAGTAACGGAAACCGCCAATTTCGGCAGTAAAATGGCGGTTGGCGGCGCCAATTAATATTTTTAGCTGTTTATGATCACAATAAAAGACTACATACAAAAATTGGCTGATTAAGGTCTGGAAAGGGTCAAGACAGTTAATTGTTTAAACTAATGTAATAGATTTTTATTTTAGTCAGATGCCAGACGCAGACAATTTAAAAAAAATAACATTTAGAAATATTATCAATTTGTCTACAAAGGGTTAACAACAATATCAAAATATACAAATCTAATTATTAAAAACATCAAGATGATCTTCTCTATAAATTTTATTTGTAAAGCATTGATATTTTTATCAAATAATATGACAATGATGACAACATTAATAAGTGATTAAATACAGACAAAAAATAGGATGACAACATCCATAAAGACAAAGCTCTAAGATCAGAAGTAAGGACAACTCTCTTGTAATTACTTTTGTAATATTTAATCAACCTTAGTAAAAAATAAGATGAAAATTAGGTGTTCAGGTATGATCCAGCAAATAACTTTGAATGGCTCCAGTGTATTTATTTTTTTACTCATAGACTTAAAATTGTAAAATTAAGCTTATCTTACATGCCTACATGACATATTAAATTTTTTTAAAAATCAGCTGTTGTTTCCAGCTGACCGCAGCCAGTGGCGGCAGTCCATGAAAGCTTCAAATCAATTAAATTTTTAAAAAAATATATATTAATTCTTGAGTAATAATAAACTTCCGTGAATAGTAAGGCCATAACCGTTTGGCCACTCCTTGACCGATTTTTAACTGATTTTTTATTTCCTACCTGTAGTTTTGCCATTTTTAAGCTGCCAGTAGCGGAATTCTAAAACAGCTCTAGACCAGCCAATTTTTGTATGTAGTCTTTATTGTGATTAAAACTAGCGCCGCCTACCGCCGTTTTACCGCCGAAATTGGCGGTTTCCGTTATTTGTCGTTTTTTTTGTTATGAAAAATAATTGCTCGTCATAAAATTTGGTTTTCCTAGCTTTAAAATTGGCCGCTCTACAGCTTTTTTAATAGTTAGCAGCTGGCTGCTAAAAAGCGGACAAGGAGCAGTCTGACCGCTATGACTAGAAAAAGTAATTTTCTCTTAAAATACACATGAACCAACAGAAAAAAGTTTTACGTCTCTATCTGTAACAGGAGCCGAGATAGAGGGGGGTCTGTTATGGGGTTATGTAGGGATACAGAAGTTTAACTGCCTGTTTTTGCCGGTTTTGGTGATGGAAGCGCCAATTTTTTTTTTAACTGAGAATAATATCTTGATAAGTTGTAACTATAAACAGATAAAAATATTATTTAGCGCCATCAACCGCTGTCTTACCGCCAAAATTGGCGGTTTCCGTTAATTGTTGTTTTTCGGCAATGATCAGAAAAGGTAATTTTTTATTATAAAAAATAATAGTTTGTCATAAAATTTGGTTTTCTTAGCTTTAAAATTGGCCGTTTTACCGCCAAAATTGGCGGTTTCCGTTATTTGTCGTTTTTCGGCGATGGTCAAAAAAGGTATTTTTTTATCATAAAAAATAATAATTTGTCATAAAATTTGGTTTTCTTAGCTTTAAAATTGGCCGCTCTACAGCTGTTTTAATATTTAGCGACTGGACGCTAAAAAGCGGATAAGGAGCGGTCTGACCGCTATGACTAGAAAAAGCAATTCTCTAAAAATACACATGAACAACCAGAAAAAAGTTTTACGTCTCTATCTGTAACAGAAGCCGAGATAGAGGGGGGGTCTGTCAGGGGGTTAAGTAGGGGTTCAGAAGTTTAACTGCCTGTTTTTGCCGGTTTTGGTGCTGGAAGCGCCAATTTTTTTTTAACTGAGAATAATATCTTAATAAGTTGTAACTATATACAGTGAAAAAAGGGACAAAAAAAGATATTTTTTAGGCCTTTTCAAAAGGCAGTTTTGAAATCCCGTTATTTCTAAAAAAAAATTAAAATGCTTAGAGAATGGCTTGGAAGGTGAATTTAGGTGTTCTGCATATTTCAACTTAAACACATAAGGCCTAAGATATGATATCCCAAAAATCTTTTGTCAAAGTCTACTCTGCACCTAGCGCTGGCGATTTCATTTTTCACAGGTATAAAATGCATGATTTTAGAAAACTGACTGGCGCTAGGTCTAGAGTAGACTTTGACAAAAGATTTTTTGGATATAATATCTTTGGCCTTATGTGTTTAAATTGAAATATGCAGAAGAGCTGAAAACCTGCACATTACTGAGATATTGTTAAAACCGCCGTGCTACCGTTATCTGTTGATATTTTACATGCCTGGCGCTAGGTCGCCAGTAGAGATAGAGAGCTGAAATTTTGTACATATATTTCTAGGCCCCTAAAGTAACTTTTTAGGTTAGCAGAAGATTGAAATTCGAAAGTGGGTATTTTCATGAAAAGATCTAATAATTATAGAATAGCTTAGCTATTAAAAAAGCAGTAAGATTTATTCAGTATTTCATTTTCAATTATGTATTTCATAAAACTGAATGCTTATAAGGAAATATTTTATGTTTTGCGCAATAACGAGCAATTTTTCTCAAAATATTTTCATAACTTTAATGTATTTTAATACGCGGGAACTTGTTTTTTAAACATTTTTCTGCCTAAATAATTTAATCAGTGTCAAGAATAGATATTCGGAAAATTAAAAATACAAAAGCCTAAAAAAACACAGAACCCATTCAAAGTTAAATTGAGAACTTTATCGGTTCTGTTGTTATTATACTTGTTACAGGAATCACCATTCTTAACAATTGTTTGTATGATAATATTTTATACTATTAAAGCATTACATATATGTTACAATCCATTAGGTCATCCTTATTATAAAGTAACATGATGTTTGTTTGTCTGTATTTTTGTACCAAGAATCTTGCTAACTGTTAAACCGATCAGGTTCTTCTTTACAGTGTAGCTTCTCATAGGTCCTGGGTAGGTTCATAACTATTTTGGGGGAGGGTACCACCACCCTCCCAAGAGTAATCACCCCAAGAAAAAAATCCCCCCCTGCAATTTTAAAAAAATGATATTTTTAACCAAAATTAAAACTGGATTTTTTCCAATTAAATTCCCCCTCCTCAAGTACTCCTAGAGGCCTCTACGTGCGTAGCCGCTAATATTCCATAAACTGATATTGGACATACTAGTCCGTATCTATTCTGCATATAGGTTGGGGAGATGGTGTTTTAAAGATGGTTTTGGTATGATGACTAGTAATAAAATACCGTTTCTCGCGGTCGTACGCGGTCATACGTAGTGTTGAAAGCATGACGCACATTTCTGATCCCCGTTTTCGCGATTTCAGAAACATTTATCATTATCTCTTAGCGACTTAAATAAGCTTGCAAGTGTCGCTTTTATCATATTGTAATACTATTGAAAAGTCAAATAGCAAAAACTACGACCATGAAAAACTATTAGCCATCGTTTTTGGATGGAGTACCAGAAAGTACCATTTCTCACGGTCGCACGCGGGCATGCGTAATGTTGGAAAGGTGACGCAAATTTCATATCTCAGTTTTAGCTGTTTGATTTATTATTTTAATGTATAAGATAAAAGCGATGCTTGCAAGATTATTTAATTAATTCGCTATAATATAAGATAAATTTTCCTCAAAGCGCGAATTCTGAGATCTGAAAGTTGGGTCACCCTTCCAAAATTGCGTATTACCGCGTACGAGCGCGAGAAACGACATTTTAATACTAGTCATCGGTTTTGGTATTAGTTGAGGAGAGAGGGGGAGGAAAGGGGGGGGGGATAATACGCTTTTGACACACGAAGTTTCCAAAGGCGCAATACATGCAGTGATAAAAAATTTAATATACGAAGATGTACAATACAAAAAACTTTAAAATTATAAAATAATATAGATATACAATATACATACTCTGTTTTTAATACAGGATGACAGACATAAAATTTAAACACTTAAAAAAGCGGATAGATAATAAAATTTAATTATTATTTGGTTCTAAGATTCTCTTTATTTTGTACATTTTGTTGAATAAACTTCTTTAAAGTAATTGTAACGCTTGAGAAAAACTATTTTGTATACAAAATTGGACTCTGATTGACCATCCATCAAACACATAGCTGTCTATGGTGCCCTAGTAAAATGGGGATATATGTCACTGATTTCGGCCTACCTATTCCAATGACGTCAGGAAATACCCTATACCTATCTCTTTCTTCTCTAGGGTATCTTTTTTCCCATTTCCTTTCTCTTTTCCTCTACTATGAGTAATAGAATAGGTAGGCCAAAAGTTGTGACATCTATCCCCATTTTCATGTAGTACATACTAGTAAAATAACTGTGTGACTCAGGAACGCACAGTACTAGTGTTTCCTCATAAGCTAGTGCATTCAAAAGTTTACCATAACCTCAAATTTGTACTCATTTTAAAGTATATGAAAGAAATACTTCAGTTAGGGATCACAAGGTCGTGTTTTTTACACGACTTTTGCCAAAAAGTCGTGTATTTTTAAAATTTTCTTGCCTTACCCCCTTCCCTTTTTAATTCCCCTTTTCCCCCTTCTTCTTCCCCCCTTCCCTTTTTTAAAAAAAAGTCGTGTAAAAAAAAAATTTCATGTGAGATCCCTGATTCAGTTTAGTTTAGTTCAGTCTTTTCTAGTTATTTATTTGTTAGATTTGATGCAATTGTTGTTAAAAAAGTATTAAACGTTTTAAGCAGAAGTTTTTTGTTGAAATATAGTATGTACATATATACAATTTAACACTTTTAAATTGATTTATAAAAATGTTATCTACACATATTATGGATTGAGTGTTTATTAAATATATTTTTACACGAAGAAATAGAAAGTTTGGCATTAGAATTTTTGGCTCTTTTTCGTTAGGATCGAAGACGAAGAAAGTCGCTCAATGTGACGTCATAAAAATGAGGGATTATCCATCTCTTTTTTAGTTGTTTTCTTTCCCATTCCTCCTCTCCTCGTCAGAATTTTTTTGAGGGACTTTCTTCGTCTTTGTTAGGATCCACAAAAAAATATTGTTTCTATCTTCTATCAGTTTGCCCCACTAAAATCAGGGAGGCTCACTAAAAATTTAGAGGGAATAATTTTGCCTCACTTAAATTTTAGTGAGGCAAAAGTTTATTTAAGAATTAGAATTAACCTCTGTTAAAAATATTCGCATCCTTTATGTTAGTATTTAGAATAAGTCAGGGAGTAAGGGAGTGGACAATGGATCGAATATTCAATATTCAAACCATATTCGATTGATCCCATTTTTGGAATACTGATTCTTAGTACAACAAAGCATCTCTATAATCAAGTCCTAAAAATGTAAGTATTTCCTTAACCTTTGTCCTGCATTTAAGCAGTTTTCACTCAAAATTTTGTTTGGAGAATGTACATTTATATTCTGATTATACAGTTCTGACACTCTACAAGTATTAATGTTCGTTTGTCCTACTGTTTCAGAGCTTCGCTTTTATGGATGTTGTCATCCTTGTTTGACTAGATTTCAGATCTTAAATAGAAATGTTGGTAGAACTAGGATTACTGGTTGTCACCCTGTTCCTGTGGTTGTACTGGTACATAGCCAAGAACTTTGGAAAATGGGAAAAGCTTGGCATCCCATGTATCAGTGGTTCCTTCCCATGGGGTTCTCACAAAGGTAATTATCATTGTAGCCCTAGCAAAATGGGGATATACATTACTACTTTTGGCCTACCTATTGTATTGACGTCATAGTAGAGGGAAAGAATGGGCAGAGTTTCATATAGCTTATGCCTCCTTTATTCTTTTACTTAAATTTATAACCAGGTAGCAAGCTATAGTGCCCTAGCAAAATGGGGATAGATATTACTACATTTGGCCTACCTATTGTATTAACGTCATAGTAGCGGGAAATCGAAAGGGAAGGGGGAAAGAAACCCAATAGAAAAGAGATGGGTATAGAGTATAGAGATGGTCAATAGAATGGGTAGGCCAAAAGCAGTGACATCTATCCCCATTTTGCTAGGGCACTAAACACAGCTACATTATCATCCTAACACTACAGAGTAATCATTTAAAGATATTACAGTTCCCTTCCTATTCGTTATTTTAAAAAATTTGGGACTTATATTGAATCTTGATTGGTTGGTCCAAGCTAGTAGGTTTAACTTTTCAACCAATAAATTTAATATACGGAAGGGGAAATTTTGTTTATAATCATTATGAATGTACAATACAATGGCAGGGGGAATATTGGATGTGGATTGATTTATTCGTCATCAATAAATGTTCTTATGTATAATCCAGATAACTATCTGGCCCAAGTGGTGAAGACCTATTTCATCTGCTAGCAAATTGCTTTCTTTTCTTTTTTGTAGAGACTCGGCACTGTTTATACTTCTGACGCTATTAGCTGATTTCAAATACAAAAATCAGCACAGGGTCCCTGTCCTGTGGGCAGAGTTAAATATAGCTTATGCCTCCTCTATTCTTTTACTTCAATTCATAACCAGATAGCTGTCTATAGTGCCATAGCATATGGTGATAGATGTCACTGCTTTTGGCCTACCTATTCTATTGACGTCAAGAAATACCCTATAACCCATCTCTTTCTATTGAGTTTCTTTCCCCCTTTCCCTTTTCTTTTCCTCTACTATGACGTCAATAGAATAGGTAGGCCAAAAGCGGTGACATCTATTCCCATTATCCTAGAGCACTAAACACTTCCACTAGAACCAGTCTAAACCTTATAAATGATTAATTGTTTTTTTTAGAAATTTTAACCCAGAAGAAGCACCTTAATGATATATTTAAGGAGGATTATCAAAAATTTAAGGTAAAGGTAATTAGTTATAAGAGCCCTGTCAATTTAAAACTTAAAAATAATGTTCCCCTAAATCAACAAATGTTAATCATAATATATATAAGTAAAAGGAATCGATATGGTTCTCCTTTAAATTGTAGCTTCTCATAGGTCCTAGGAAGGTTTATAACTACTGTGGGAGGGCTTCCACCAAACTCCTAAGAGAAAGAAAAAAAATTTAAGGTGCCACTATATGACTTACTTGACCTTCAAGGGTGCTGAAACTTTTTCTTTATAAAACTACAATTAAAAGTGAGGTAGATGGTTTAGTTTTGCCATCCACCTCAAGGGCCCTTAAGGCCTCTAGGGGCGTTCCTCACAGGGTGCTTTTATATTTCACCTATAAATCACAAAACTATGCAACAATTACATAAATTCATCATTGTTACATGTAGGTAGCTGTTTTTAGTGCACTAGGAAAATGGGGATGGATGTCACCGCTTTTGGCCTACCTATTCCATTGACGTCATAGTAGAGGGAAAGAGAAAGGGGCGGGGAAAAAATCTCCCTAGAAAAGAGATGGGGTACAGGGTATTTCGTGACGTTAATAGAATAGGTAGGCCAAAATCAGTGACATATATCCCCATTTTGCTAACCTAAGGCACTTACAACAATAACTTCATTTAGGAAAAAGACTATTTTGGCATCTATCTTCTCGGTAAGCCTGTCTTGTGCATCAACTCTGTAGATCTCATCAGAGACATCACTGTCAAGCACTTCAACAACTTTGTCAATAGGTATTGTTTTGGCGTTGCTACAAATGATATAATTTTAAAAAGGTCTAACCCTAAACAAAATCTAAACCTACAAATGTTTTAATATTAAAAAGGTCTAATGTTACAAAGACCAGCCCTCTAGCCTGCCTAGCCGCGGGCGCTCGGTCCCCCTAGCCATATAACCTAACCTAACCCATCTATGTATATTTACAAGGTTCACGGAATTAAATATTTATATGTGCTTCGCAACTAAAATCCAAGATCTCATTGATAGACTAAATAATTATCTCTCTAAAGAATACTTGTTTTTTTTAAGGAAATTTTTATTTCATAATCATATTTTTTGCAGTCCTATTTAAAATTAATCAAATTAATCATAGTGATGAAATTCATAGGGCTTAGGATGAGGGTGGCTGATTCTACCTTCAAGCTGGATAGCTATATCGAATACGATTGGTTTGGTATGGCTGCTACTTCACTTTTGTTTAAGCTGTTAGAATGAATTAAATATTTGCTACAACTGCTAAAAGCTGCTTTCTTAAAAATAAAAAAGGAGGGGTGAGGTTTAGCTGTGGCTTACGTTGACTGAGACTTAGGACAGCTTAATGAAAATTTTGGTGGCTGAGTAAGCCATTCGGCTGAGAGTGAGCCTTACTTGGTGGCTTGGACAGCTGAATGTAAACTTGGTGGCTGAGTGAGTAAGCCACGCGGCTGGAGTGAGGCTTATATGGTGGCTTACGAAGTCGCGCGGCTTATGGTGAAGCTTCAGTAAGCCATGCGGCTAATGGTGGCTTGGGCTGTTAAACTCTGCATAGAGTAGTTTAACTCCATAAACAATTAGTTGGTTTTAATAAGAAATATTGACATATAATAAACTAATTTTATGGTATTTTCTTTGAATCATCCCACTTAGGTAATAAAACAGAGACAAAGACAAATATCCTAGATACTAAAGTAGTTGGATTTTTTATTTTAGTATACAAAAAGGGTTATTTTGTTTATTATACTAAGGGGTGTAAATAAACATAATATATCCATTAGGTTCATCTGACCCCAAAATTCGTCAAACTTAAAAAAAAAAATTTTAGCAGACATTTAATTGTTGATATTTTGTAATATATGATCCATTTAGATAATAAAAGCGACGAAATTTTTCAATGATATAATTTCTAGAAAGCTAACTTAATCTAAAAGGTTTTAATTTTGCGCAAAATTAAAACCTTTTACTGGCCAAAGTCAATAAATAAGGAAATTATGCCCCAAAACATGAATATCCCTGTAATAAGGTTTCCCCTCTGGTATACTGGATTTTCTTGATTTACCTCACTCAACTTTCTGGCGTGTTGTATAGTGAAAAAACTACCCCCCCCCCTTATTTTTGATTTTCTTCAAAATTAAGGGGGGGGGGTTAAAAACTACCCCCCCCCTTATTTTTGATTTTTGTCAAAACTAAGCGGGGGGTTAAAAAACTACCCCCCCCTTATTTTTGATTTTTGTCAAAACTAAGCGGGGGGGGGGGGGGTTTTCGGTGCTCCGGTCTTCACATGTAAGCAAGCACCGAGGTAGGTTTAAAAAAAAAAGAATGCTGTGTTAATGCAGAGAAGGGAAAGAAAGATGAGGGCAAGGGGAAATATTTTATTTCAATCTTGTATACTTTGGCATTTAAACTGAGACTGTAAAATATATATATATGTCTTATGATTATATGGCTCTTTTGGTTAAGACATTAGGTTTCAGATATCAAGTCTCAACTGGTGTGGTTCAAGACCCATCACTGAAACAATATTTTGACATTTAAAATAAGACTGTTAAACAAATACATATTTCTCATAATGAAATAGCTCTTTTGGTTAAGGCATCAGGTTTCAGATATCTAGGATGGTGGTTCAAACAATATTTTTTTCAATCTTATATACATTGGCATTTAAAAGAAGACTGTAAAACATATATTAATGTTTCATGCTGAGGTAGCTCTTTTGCTTAAGGCGTCAGATTTCAGATGTCAAGGAGGGTGGTTCAAGACACACCACCGAAACAATATTATTTTCAATATTATATACTTTGGCATTTAAAATAAGACTGTTGAACACAAACATATGTCTCATGCTAAATTAGCTTTTTTGGTTAAGGCAACAGGTTTCAGATGTCAAGGATGGTGGTTCAAGACACACCACTGAAACAATATTTTTTTCAATATTATATACTTTGGCATTTAAAGTAATACTGTTGAACATACATATATGTCTCATACTAAATTTGCTCTTTTGGTTAAGGCAACAGGTTTCAGATGTCAAGGATGGTGGTTCAAGACACACCACTGAAACAATATTATTTTCAATATTATATACTTTGGCATTTAAAGTAATACTGTTGAACATACATATATGTCTCATACTAATTTAGCTCTTTTGGTTAAGGCAACAGGTTTCAGATGTCAAGGATGGTGGTTCAAGACACACCACTGAAACAATATTTTTTTCAATATTATATAAATTGGCATTTTAATTAGGACTGTTGAACACTCACATATGTCTCATGCTGAATTAGCTTTTTTGGTTAAGGCAACAGGTTTCAGATGTCAAAGATGGTGGTTCAAGACACACTACTGAAACAATATTTTTTCAATATTATACACTTTGGCATTTGAAATAAGACTATTGAACACTCACTTATGTCTCATGCTAAGTTAGCTCTTTTGGTTAAGGCAACAGGTTTCAGATGTCAAGGATGGTGGTTCAAGACACACCACTGAAACAATATTATTTTCAATATTATATACTTTGGCATTTAAAGTAATACTGTTGAACATACATATATGTCTCATAGTAATTTAGCTCTTTTGGTTAAGGCAACAGGTTTCAGATGTCAAGGATGGTGGTTCAAGACACACCACTGAAACAATATTTTTTTCAATATTATATAAATTGGCATTTTAATTAAGACTGTTGAACACTCACATATGTCTCATGCTGAATTAGCTTTTTTGGTTAAGGCAACAGGTTTCAGATGTCAAAGATGGTGGTTCAAGACACACTACTGAAACAATATTTTTTCAATATTATACACTTTGGCATTTGAAATAAGACTATTGAACACTCACTTATGTCTCATGCTAAGTTAGCTCTTTTGGTTAAGGCAACAGGTTTCAGATGTCAAGGATGGTGGTTCAAGACACACCACTGAAACAATATTTTTTTCAATATTATATACTTTGGCATTTAAAAGAAGACTATAAAACACATATAAATCTTTCATACTGAAATAGCTCCTTTGGTTAAGGCGTCAAATTTCAGATGTCAAGGAGGGTGGTTCAAGACCCACCACTGAAACAATATTTTTTCAATATTATATACTTTTGCATTTAAAGTAAGACACTAACATATGTCTCTCGCTAAATTAGCTCTTTTGGTTAAGGCAACAGGTTTCAGATGTCAAGGATGGTGGTTCAAGACACACCACTGAAACAATATTTTTTTCAATATTATATAAATTGGCATTTTAATTAAGACTGTTGAACACTCACATATGTCTCATGCTGAATTAGCTTTTTTGGTTAAGGCAACAGGTTTCAGATGTCAAAGATGGTGGTTAAAGACACACTACTGAAACAATATTTTTTCAATATTATACACTTTGGCATTTGAAATAAGACTATTGAACACTCACTTATGTCTCATGCTAAGTTAGCTCTTTTGGTTAAGGCAACAGGTTTCAGATGTCAAGGATGGTGGTTCAAGACACACCACTGAAACAATATTTTTTTCAATATTATATACTTTGGCATTTAAAAGAAGACTATAAAACACATATAAATCTTTCATACTGAAATAGCTCCTTTGGTTAAGGCGTCAAATTTCAGATGTCAAGGAGGGTGGTTCAAGACCCACCACTGAAACAATATTTTTTCAATATTATATACTTTTGCATTTAAAGTAAGACACTAACATATGTCTCTCGCTAAATTAGCTCTTTTGGTTAAGGCAACAGGTTTCAGATGTCAAGGATGGTGGTTCAAGACACACCTCTGAAACAATATTTTTTTCAATATTATATACTTATGCATTTTAAATAAGACTGTAGAACACTCACATATGTTATATGTTATATACATTGGAATTTAAAAGAAGACTGTAAAACATATATTAATGTTTCATGCTGAGATAGCTCTTTTGTTTAAGGCGTCAAATTTCAGATGTCAAGGATGGTGGTTCAAGACACACCACTGAAACAATATTATTTTCAATATTATATACTTTGGCATTTAAAATAAAATAAGACTGTTGAACACAAACATATGTATCATGCTAAATTAGCTTTTTTGGTTAAGGCAACAGGTTTCAGATGTCAAGGATGGTGGTTCAAGACACACCACTGAAACAATATTTTTTTCAATATTATATACTTTGGCATTTAAAGTAATACTGTTGAACATACATATATGTCTCATACTAAATTTGCTCTTTTGGTTAAGGCAACAGGTTTCAGATGTCAAGGATGGTGGTTCAAGACACACCATTGAAAAAAAATTTATTTCAATATTATATACTTTGGCATTTAAAAGAAGACTGTAAAACACTCACTTAAGTCTCATGTTAAATTAGCTCTTTCGGTTAAGGCAACAGGTTTCAGATGCCAAGGATGGTGGTTCAAGACACACCACTGAAACAATATTTTTTTCAATCTTTTATATTTTGGCATTTACAGTAAGACCAAAACAATAAATCTACAAAACACGCATACCCCTGTAGAGATTTTGAGGTTTGGTGAGAAAATAATTTGTTTTACCACTGATATTTGGTTTAATGGATGCAAGATTGAGTCTCACCGAAAACAAATTTAAAAAATATTTTAATATTTTAAGTGACTGTATTATGTATAATGTAAATGATTAAAAATGTTTTAAAATTTTGTATTACTTATTATCTCAGACAGTGAAAATTAAATTTGGTGTTTGGGTAGTTTTGAACTGAAAACTCTTTGAATGGAACCTCAACTCTACCCCTGAGCTATGATGATAGACATGGAAGAACTTGAAATTTTAAAGTATACTATAAGAAATAAGTTTTTGTATACATCGTCTATTTTCACAACTTATAATTGGACTCCAATATAGCTCATTTATAGAATGTTGGTTTCCTTATCCGTATGTTGCGGGTTCGAGGCTCTCCGAGAGGTGCAGGGATTTTGTTGTTGTTAAAAATTGGGAGTTTCTGTGTAGTAAAAGTTGTCTCAAATATAGGTATTAAATAATGTATTTTTATTTTGAAGCATTAGATCTTTTTTAAATTAGACTTTATGTAGCATTAGACCTTTTGTAAATTTGACCTTATGTTATTAGACCTCTTTTAGTAATGCCATTGTTTTTGGGTTGTCCACATAAATGTAAATTTCTTAGCAGCTGTTTAAGATAGACTGCAGATTTGTTTTTCTATGACGATTCCCCTTTACAAAAGAGCATCCGATATCTAACTGGCTTTTGTTCTTAAATATCAAAAGCACAGTATTTCTTAGGTTGTAGATTAAGGTAAGTCAATTTTCAATAAAATCAATGAAAAATTGGAATTATAGTGGAGTGGTTACCTTGTATAATACTAAAAAGGATTTTTATTACCAATTATCTGAAAAGTGTATATCCTCAATAGCAATCTAACAATTAGTTTTATTTTAACTCCGAGCACCCTAAATCTTGATGCAGTTTTTAATATCTTTGTTATGATTGAATCTATGCACATAAGAATTGCTTCAATCCTTATCTGGATTCCAAAACTATGCAGCTAGACCTTTATTTTTCCAATATTCCTGCTGAAGAATGCCACAAAGCGTTTAAAAATATCGGGTTTTTTAATAAGTTATACTAAAACTGCCCCTATATGTAGATTTTATGCGTTATAGAGTTTAGCAGGATCTTAACAGACAAATAAAAAACCTTACTACTATATTTAATAAGAATACCTTGTTTAGAAATGATTCAAATTTGAATGGCATGCTGGAGGGTGGTGACATGGATCAGCTGTGGAAGAATCAGCTGACCAGCCTGGAGAATGATGATTGGAAAGATGTCAGGTAGCTGATTATGCTGATGCGACCACTTATAAGAAAAAGAAAAAAAATCCTTATGTAAAAGTAACAGGATGTCTATAAGTCTGTCTATTCGTACCGGTGTGGATTAAAACCAGTTCTCATCCATACAAAAAAAAACTAACTATGTCTAGCATCATACATATTATATCCGGTTTTCTATGAATATGAAAATGTACAATCATTAAAACCATTTTACATCTGCAGAAAGCTGTTTATAAAATGATGCAAGAAATAACTATTATAATGAACATTTTTTACTTCATGCCTTATTAAACAATTTATTTTTTAAAAACAGTAAGGGCTGGTACATTTATTATAAAACCACGTTATCTTTAAACCCTTTGATTTTGGTTCCAAACTTTTCAATAAATCTACCGAAGGGGTAATTCTGTTCATCATGATGTTGTTAATTTAGCAACCATTGTCTTATCCCTTAATATACCTGTGTGTATAGGAGTTAATGTGTAGACTTTGAAAGTGAAAAATTAACTAGACTGTAAGACGACATTTGACAGAGGTGCATAGTGCGGCATCTCCGCCATCTTGCATTCAGTTTGCGATGTATTTTTACAGACATTAGATATGAGATGTGTTTTTGAAAATGTGTTACATTCTAATTGTTAAAACATTATATTTTATAGGTCAACATTCAGCCCAATCTTTACAAGTGGTAAGATGCGGAGTATGTACAAGTTTATGAAGGAGATAGGATCCAGACTGACCAATGAACTCGAGACAAAAGCCCAGACCAAATCTGACTTTGAACTCAAGGTATTTTTATTTGTTTTTTAGCATAGCTGTGTTTAGTGCCCTAGGAAAATGGGGATAGATGTCACTGCTTTTGGCCTACCTATTCTATTAATGACATAGTAGCGAGAAGGAGAAAGGGAAGGAAACCCCATAGAAAAAAGATGGGGTATAGTGTATTTCCTGGCGTCAATAGAATAGGTAGGCTAAAAGCAGTGACATCTATCCCCATTATGCTAGGGCTAAATAGAAAGCTACGTTTTTCTCACTTTGGCTTTATAATTTACTTTATATGTTTGTCTCACCGTCCGAAACGCTTAAGCGGAAGTGTGATTTTCTTGACTGCTATCCAAAATAGACTTTTGTTTTTTCTCTTGAAGATACCACATACCAAAGACCATTCATCATATAACTTGGTACCCTCCCCTAAAATAGTTATAAACCTTCCCATGACCTATGAGAAGCTACTCTGTAACAGATAACTATATCAGTTCAGCGGTTAGAGAGATCCTTCAGTACAAAAATACAGACAAACACACAGACAGACAGATAGACATTCTGTCACTTTATTATAAGGATTGTCTGTCGGCCATACAACAAAATATATATGTATTGATTTTTAAAAGGCTTCATGCTTTTCCTTTTTAAAAAATCATATATTTTTTCGTATCAATAGATTAGAACCGGTTCTAAGCCATACCAAAAACCAAGTATCATATATTATTGTAGACAACTTCCCACGAGTAATAAAAAAAAACATAAAATTAAAGGCTATAACTTTTTGACAACATTCCCTTTATTAAGGAGCACAGTTAACTATAAAACATTCATGGCGGTCGGACTGCTTTTAAGCATGTTTTTGTCTATTTTTTTTTATATTTTTGACATTTTTCCCTATATCTTGGGTGTTTATGGTCCAATTTTCAAACTTTATGGGACGTCAGTATCTAAATATTTTTTTTCCATTGTTCTGAGCATCCAGTATGTAATTTACTTTGATCGTCGGTCTGTGACGAAGCCCAAAATACATAACTTTTGCACCACGTCGTCTTCCTGTGACGCCATATTCTCCATCTCTCTTTTAGGGATTTTCTTTCCCACTTCTCCTCTTATCTCCCTCATTTTATGACGTCATAGGAAGACGATGTGGTGCAAAAGTTATGTATTTTGGGCTTCGTCTCGGTCTGTCAGTTATCATACAAAATAAAATAAGATTTCGTGTTTATTTTCTCCAAAAAATATATATTCTTAATTTTAATAAATACCCTTTAAATCTACTTGTATATATTCCCATCCACGATTTTTTGTGCTTCGCTTCTTATGGATGTTGTCATCCTTGTTTTTTATCTTAGCCACAATTACCTTGTTCTTCCATATCTCATATGCATAATTGCTTTAATATTGTGAAATTAAAGATAAGAAAATTTTATATATATGCAATCATTGATTATGCTCATGGAAAAGGAAATGTGATTCTGATAAACAATTCTAATGGATTTAACCACAACCCACTTCCCCTTTCCCTCCCCCAAAAAAGGGAAAAGAGTTGTGACCTACCTTACCCACACCTCTTCAGTTACATTAAAAAAAACAAGATATACTCCCACCCTACTTCCAAAGGTTCGTGATTTTTTTTGTAGAATTGATTATTAGAATAGCTAGGCCTGATTATGCTATTTATTATTAATTTTTTTTAATTTCAATGTTTAAATATAATATAAAATAAGCTTTTAAATAAATCAACTTAATGTTAGATCTTAGGAATGGATATAGAATATACGAGGATATATTGACTGGAAAACATTTTTCGTCAATTTTTCACTGCGTTTATCCGGTAGGAGGGGATGGGATTAGGTAAAATTAGGTAAAGGGTGGATGGGTCTATTGTTATTTTAGCCATCTACTAGTATTACTTTATCAGAGTACATGAAAATGTGGTGCAACATCCAAGTTATAATAAATAAAGGTACTAAGAAAGAGAGGGAATGTCTGATTGAGCCAATAGGAGAATCGCATCGGTACATACATTTAATTTCATTGGTTGAAATTTTGTACACATCTTGTTAAGAATGCATGTTTTTTTTTCATTTCATACATAGGTAAAAGTCAGCTGTAAACAGTATATTTTCTTAGAAGAAAGCTTTGCGGAACCAGAATTAATTGCCCAAAAATTTCGTTTAAATTTGAAAGCTTAGTAACGAGGTGGATTCTTAAAAAAAAAGTTAGGCTGGCTACTCGCTGGTGAGGCAAAATTATTTTTGTGAAAAATCCTCCAAAATCGAATAAAAAAATTTACAATTAAATAAAATCTTAAAAGGGTTATTAACATATGATTTTGTTTAATTTTTGTAGATTTTTAATGTGCTTTTGGATGATTTTACACAAAAAATAATTTTGCCTCACTATCGAGTAGCGAGTCTATAATTTCTTAAGAATCCACATCAGCTTGAGTCGAAAGTAAACAATACTTTTGTCTGCTAGAAATGTTCCTTCTTAGATTTGACAAAAAAAGGGTTCAGAATATGCTTCTATTCTTCTATTTCTATTTTATAATAATATATCGATTATCTTAACCTCTCATAAGGCAAGGGGAGAAGCCACTAGTCACACTCACGCTATATATTTTATAAAAGAGGAGCTTTTCTATAATTAGGGTCGGTCCGTCCAAGCCGTATTGGTTAGCTCTTTTCGTTAATTTGAACAGATTAGAATTGTCCTATTGATTTCACACTTTTCATGGCGATTCCTATAACAGTTAGGTACGACTTAGAAAGCGAAGCAACTCTTTAATCGTTACCTGAAAGTCCGTACTTTCATTTTAAACAAGCTGATTTTTACTTTTTCGTATGTTAAAATTATCCTATTCTTTTGATTTCTTAAATACTGATTCCTATTACAACAAGGTACAATGTTATAAGCGAAGCATCCCTATAATCAAGTCCTAAAAATGTCAGTATGTTCTTAAATAGTATCATGTATTTAAGCAGTTTTTCAACAAATTTACTTGTAATTTTGCATTAACATTCTACTTATTTAGTTCTGACACTCTACAAGTGTTAATGTTCGTCCGTTCTTCCGTTTTAAAGCTTCGCTTTCATGGATGTTGTCGTCCTTGTTCTTTCTTATTTCAGCTGATACAGGATTTGACCACTTACATATATCTTAAGAATTTTTAAGACGTGTTTAATTGTATATTTTTTTTAACAAGTTAATGAAAAAGACGTTTTTGACACCACATTTGATTTTCAAAATTTAGGGGTAAACTATACATGAAGGGGATGACTCCCCCCCACCTGTCTCACAGAAATATTTTTTAATCAGATCTTAAGATCCAGACAGACGCACACACATCCTTCTACTTTGTAATATAGATATGTTGAATGTTTTTTTCTGCGTTTAGTCGCATGACATGTAACTGTCTAGTGCCCTAGCAAAAAAGGGATAGATGTCACTGCTTTTGGCCTACCTATTCTATTGATGTCAAGAGATACCAAATACCCTATCTCGTTTCTAGGTTTCTTTTCCCCCTTCCCTTTCTCTTTCCCTCTACTATGACGTCAATGGAATAGGTAGGCCAAAAGTGGTGACATCTTTCTCCATTTCCCTAGGGCACTAAACACAGCTACGTTTTTCTGCGTTTAACCGCATTGCATGACTAAAATAATACTGCAATGAATCTATAATTTAGGATGGTAGCTGTTTATAGTGCCTTAACAGAATGGGGATAAATGGCACTGCTTCTGGCCTACCTATTCTATTGACATCGGGGGGTTTCTTTCCTCCTTCTTTTTCTCTTTCCCTCTACTATGACGTCAATAGAATAGGAAGGCCAAAATCGGTGACATCTAACCCCATTTTCCTAGGGCTTTAAACACAGCTACGTTTTTCTGTGTTTAGTCGCATTACATGACAAAAATACTTCTGCAATAAATCTAATATTTAGGATGTATTTGGCAAGTTCAGCTTGGATACTCTGGCAACCTGTGCCTTTGGTATTGATCCTGACAGCTTCAAGGATAGTTTTAAAGATAGAGTTACTTAGGAGACATATTGACAAAATGGGCCATTAGGATAATACTGAAATCTCATTGCATTGGTTGGAACATTTTACAGATCTTGGTATGTATGAGCATAATTATTTCAATTCGTTTACATAGCTTATATTAGAATTAAGGTTTTTCTGGGTAAATTAATTCGTATAAAAATTTATTCCCTTGTATAATGTGAAGCACATAACAAAATGTAAACAACAGTTTCTGTCTGCAAAAATTTTATTTTTAATTTTGATGAAAAATTGTGTCAGTTGGACCATCTACATAGACATACTGTTTATATATCTATTGTTTTAAGCAATTCAAATGAGAGCTTAAAAAGTCATAACATTAGTGAAAAGAATAAAAATTGCCATACATTAATAAAAACTATGCTCCTTTAGGCATCTAGGGACACTTTAGGTAGAGGGGGGGTGGGAAGGTTAGGGGAGTCGATCCTTCTCCCAACTTTATATTGTAGTTTTCAATACAAAGTGAAGAAAAAACTTTTTTGGAGGGCGGATATTTTTTTGTAGGGGCAACTTCTCTTGGGAGGGTGGTGGTACTCTCCCCACAAATAGCTTTTAACTTTCCCAGGACCTACCCTTTAAAGGAAAACCATATCAGTTCAGTGGTTAGCAAGATCCTAAGGTACACACAAACAGACAGAAAGACAGACACAGATCCTGTTACTTTCATAAAAAAGGACTTATTGTAGAAATGAAGTATAGAAAATTTGATGAAATACAGGAAAATAGCGGGAGGACATTTTGATGAATTAATATTTCAGAATTGAAACTAATGTGTACTGTACATACAGGACAAGGATAATAAATTCGTAAAAGCAGCTGCTAGAGTTTTTATCAATACATTCTCTGACAATATCAAAGCTTTCTCCAGGTAATTGTTTGTTTAGTGCCCTAGAAAATTGGGGATAGATGTCACCGTTTTAACCTACCTTTTCTATTGACGTCAGGGGATAAAGGAAAAGGGAAAAGAAAAGAGATGGGGTATAGGGTATAGGCTATTGTCAATTGAATAGGTAGGCCAAAAGCAGTGACATCTATCCCCATTTAGCTAGAGCACTACAGACAGCTACAATTTATTTACATAGAGTGATCAACAAAGTTTATTTTAACATGTTATTTTTAAAAGCGGAACGGATAGCTTTTTTCGTTAGTTTAGGCATGTTAAAATTGTCCTATCGATTTCAAACTTTGCTTGGTGATTCCTGTAGTAGTTAGGTACAATTTAGAAATCGTAGCAACTCAATAATCATTGCCAGAATGTCCGTACGTCCATTTTAAACATGCTGATTTTTTAAAACTTTTTTGAAAACAAATTTTGTATGTTAGAATTATCCGATTCTTCTAAATTTTAGAATTCTATTCCTATTACAATTTTTAAAGCAAAGCATCTCTAAAATTTTAAAAATGTAAGTATAACCTTAAACATTATCATGTATTTAAGCAGTTTTCAACAAATACATAAATTTTATATACCTTTATACATTTTATAATACTGTAAGTGGTGATTGTCGTTTGTCCTACCGCTCCAGAGCTTCGATTTTATGGATGTTGTCATCCTTGTTATTTTTAGGTTTATCCCAGGTGTAAAAAAAATTCATAAATTTCTCAACTACAGCATATTCAAGCCAAAGGAGACAAAATTCTTTACTCAGATCATCAGACAAACTATTGAACACAGGCACAGTTTAGATTACAACATTAATGAATAGTTGTTGCTCGCATCGTATTATAAACAACTATCCACGGATATAAAATGTACAATAATTAGATTAAAAGCAGTTTTTGAGCCCCGAGATGCCGAAAGCACAGGCTTTAACTATGATAAAAAGAAAATTATTTAAAATAAAATTAAAACTGAAACCTGAAACTCAGGCGCAAAACTGGGATAAGAGAGAATGATCTCATAGACTTGATGATTGACTGTATCAAGGCAGAGGGAGCTGGGGAAGAGACAGAAGTTGACAAACTGGATGCTAATGCCAATAAAGATATTCATGAGCAGTATGAAAAGGTTAGATATATGTTTTAGTTAAAAATCCGCGACCGTGGCTCAACACGTAGCGCACTCGCTCGTCGTCATGGAGGTGATTGGTTCGAATCTCGGCTTAACACTGCGTCATAACTAAAGACGTTAAAAATTGTTCTTACTACTACTATGTCAGGTGCGGACATTGATTAGAGTAGGGGGAATGCCTTGACCAAAAACAGGCGCATCTCATTAACATGCAAAGTTAGGAATTCTTAGACAAAGGTCGTGCAATCAAATGGTTGGTTGTCTAATTGTTGTTACTTAACCTAAAACCCCGGGTGTTTGGACAGAAAAGGAGAAATTTGGCTCCCCTTGGTTATCCTGGGTTGTTGGACCATGGCATTTCATGTCATGGACAGCATCTCCGCCCGTATGAGGTAATTGACCAGGTAGATAGTTGTAGTTTGTTGAAGTATATTTCATAAATTTATTTTTAGTAGAGAAGTTACTCTATGATTCACTTTGTCTGTCTGTCTTTCAGTTATTTATTAAGGCTATAGGAGAAATGTTATACAGAATAGACAGCTGATTTTTTTTGTGAGCATACAGTATGTAATTAATCTTTGTCCTGTCGGTCATGGAACAGTGTAAGAAAGAATTCGTGATTTTTTCTATATTAAATCTATTCTTGACTTTAACAAATACTCTTTAATTCTTCTTGTTTTACAAATTATATTACTAATTATAGTGATATAGAAAAACCTTTAGTCAATGCTAAAATAAAATTAAAAGGGATTGGAAACCTACAAAAAGTTGTAATTATCAAAAACAATTGTTTATCTGTCATTTTGTTATAAGATTTTATATTCAATATATGTCAAATTTATCTACGTTTAGTGCCCTAGGAAAATGGGGATAGATGTCACCACTTTTGGCCTACCTATTCTATTGACGTCAGGAAATACCCTGTACCCCATGGCTCTTTTAGGGGGTTTCATCCCCCCTTCCCTTTCTCATTTCCTCTACTATGAGGTCAAAAGAATAGGTAGGCAAAAAACAGTGACATCTATCCCCAATTTGCTAGGGCACTATAGACAGCTACATGTGAAATTTGTTTATTTGCTGCAGGATATGCAGTTCACTCATCATGTCAAGCAGAGACAATTTAATGAAGATATCATTGTGGCAACATCTCTTGTTCTTCTGGTTGCTGGCTATGATACTACAGGTATGAATATCATTGTGGCAACATCTGTTGTTCTTCTGATTGCTGGCTATGATGCTACAGGTATAATTATCATTGTGGCAACATCTCTTGTCCTTCTGGTTGCTAGCTATGACACTACAGGTATGAATATCATTGCGGCAACATCTCTTGTTCTTCTGGTTGCTGGCTATGACCTTACAGGTATGAATATCATTGTGGCAACATCTCTTGTTCTTCTGGTTGCTTGCTTTGATGCTACAGGTATAATTATCATTGTGGCAACATCCCTTGTCCTTCTGGTTGCTGGTTATGTCACTATAGGTATGAATATCATTGTGGCAACACCTCTTGTTCTTTTGGTTGCTGGCTATGATACTACAGGTATAATTATCATTCTGGCAACATCCCTTGTTCTTCTGGTTGCTGGTTATGTCACTACAGGTATGAATATCATTGTGGCAACATCTCTTGTTCTTCTGGTTGCTGGCTATGACCTTACAGGTATGAATATCATTGTGGCAACATCTGTTGTTCTTCTGGTTGCTTGCTTTGATACTACAGGTATAATTATCATAGTGGCAACATCCCTTGTTCTTCTGGTTACTAGCTATAACACTACAGGTATAATTATCATTGTGGCAACATCTATGTCCTTCTGGTTGCTGGCTATGCTACTACAGGTATGAATATCATTGTGGCAACATCTCTTGTTCTTCTGGTTGCTGGCTATGATACTACAGGTATAATTATCATTGTGCCAACATCTTTGTCCTTCTGGTTGCTGGCTATGATACTACATTTATAATTATCATTGTGCCAACATCCCTTGTTCTTCTGGTTGCTGGCTATGACACTACAGGTATAATTATCATTGTGGCAACATCTCTTGTTCTTCTGGTTGCTGGCTATGATACTACAGGTATAATTATCATTGTGGCAACATCTCTTGTTCTTCTGGTTGCTGGCTATGATACTACAGGTATAATTATCATTGTGGCAACATCTCTTGTTCTTCTGGTTGCTGGCTATGACACTACAGGTATAATTATCATTGTGGCAACATCTCTTGTCCTTCTGGTTGCCGGCTATGATACTACATTTATAATTATCATTGTGGCAACATCTCTCGTCCTTCTGGTTGCTGGCTATGACACTACAGGTATAATTAATAGCTGTCTCTAGCGCCAAAATAGAAAATTGGTTATAGATGTCATAGCTTTTGGCCTACATTTTCTAATGACATTAGGAAATATTCTATAACCAATCTCTTTTCTAAGGGATTCTTTTCCTCTTCCATTTATCTTTCCCTTTACTTTGACATCAATAGAATAGGTAGGCCGGCCTTATTTAATCAAGCCTATCTGATTATCTCCTAATATTTTACTGAAATGTAAGTAATCTAAATAAAAACAAAGATTCTTTTTAAACCTACACCTTCTTTCACCCATAGGCATGACCCTTTCCTTCCTGGGCTATGAGTTTGGCAAAAATCCTGAAGTACAGCAGAAGCTTCAAGATGAGATTGATCAGGCTTTTGATGAAAATGGAGGAGAAATGCCAGACTACACCACCATTCAAGGCATGGTTGCCAAAATTATATACAGTTACTTATTAAACTTATGACTTACTTTTTGGAGAAATGGTTCACATGTTCCTTATTGTTTCTCATATTCATTCAAAACCGAATAATGTCCTGTGGATTAGGACCGATTCTCATCTATACAAAAAATTATATCTTGCATCTTCGAATAATCATAAGTTCATAACGAGTTTTTTTAGTCCGTACTTTCGGACTCTCGGGGCTAAAAAAACTAATTTTCATCTTTTAATTGTAAATTTTATATCCGCGGAAAACTGTTTAAGACATGATGCAAGAAATAACTATTATGTATTAAATCTATAGATAAGTAAGAATTAAAATAATTCAGTTTCTTATTGACATTAGTGATCATAGAGAAAAAAATAAAAGAGAGGAATCGAAGCAACTAGAAGACGAAAATAGGCAGTGGGCCTAGAGGCCTACTCAGCGCTGTTGCCGCGCTAAAATTTATTACTATTCCACTACTTTTCAAATGGGAGGATTAAAAATTATTTAAAAAAATATTTTTTTACTTTTTACTATTTCCATATTTAGGGCAGGAATATTAGATTAGATATTTTCGTTTTAATGTTTTAATTAAAAATTACATAGAATTTTATTTTTATTTAAAAAAATTTGTTCATGAAAGATGAATCCTTCTATTTCTAAAAAGGGGGAAATTTTTTTCATAATGAACATTCAGCTGATTCTGACCGCCCACGGCTGTTTGCTAAATATTGCTTTTCTTTTTATTCACATTATTATTTATGATTGACTTACAAAAAGCCCTGGGCGGCTTTTGATTTTCGTCTGCTTCTAAATTTAGGGATGGGGAAGTAGTATTTTACCATGAAAAGGGGGTGAGTATTCATCCTCTTATCCTTTTTCCTTATGTTAGTGATCTAATTTGGCAACCTTAATTCCAAAAAGGCCTACCCTATCTCGACAGCTGCATTCATGAAGCATTAAGATTACACACTCCTGTTGGAAACCTGTTCAGGAAAGTGCAACTTTTAAACTTTTTAATTTTCATCTTTTTAAGTGTATTTTCTGAATTCTCTAAAAAAATACAAATAGAAATAAAAAAATGCAGCAATTTTACCACAAAGCTTAAAATTGCAATATCTGGCAAGAGGGAGCAGCTAGGATTTAGTATTCAACAGATTCTAACTACAACTTGACCCTATTTGAAAGTCACATTGTCCATTTCTGTTGTGATTTTTTTGTATTGCTAAGGAGACATGTATCTTCTCATTCTAAAAAAGTTGCATATCTGTGCAGAGCATGTAACGCTGACTTCCAGCTTCCAGGTACAGACTATTGGGTGAGAAAGAACGACCTGCTCTCACTGTCTGCCATTGGCATCCACCATGACGAGCGCTACTACCCCAACCCTAGCCAGTTCAATCCTGATAACTTCTCCAAAGAGGCCCGCCAATCACGCAGCCCCTACACATTCCTGTCATTTGGACAAGGTCCCCGAGCTTGCATAGGCATGAGGTTTGCTCTGCTGGAGGCTAAAGTCGCCATCGCAATGGTGCTGCGCAAGTTCAATTTTCTGCCCAGCAACAAGAATCCGGAGCAGCTGGAATTAGAACCGACAAGCCAGCTGGGATATATTAAGAATGGTTTATATTCTAACATTGAATTGAGAGCATAAATTAATAAAAAAAAAATTTGAAGCCTTAGAAAGTGTCTAAAAAATCAGCTATATGACGTCATAAAAATAAAAATCCTGTCTAGCATCGTATTATATCCATTTTTCTACGAATATAAAAATGTACGTACAATAATAAGATTAAAACCAATTTTTTAAAATCCTATAATTGTACATTATATCCGCAAAAAAATGTTTATAATACGATGCAAGAATTAACTATTCTTGCATCTATTAATATAAGCTCTTTTGCTATGAGAATAATCATTCCTTTTTTGTTAAAAAGAAATTTCAATTTTTCAACAATCCTTATACTAAAGTAACAGGATGTTTGTGTGTCTGTGTGTTTGTTTGTTTATAGGATCTCGCTAACCGCTGAACCGATCGGGTTCTCCTTAACAGGGTAGCTTCTTATATGTCCCGGGAAGGTTTATAACTATTTTGGGGGAGGGTACCAACCTCCCAAGAGAAATAATAATAAATCGAAATTTTATTTTAAGTATAGAGACTCCTACGTGACATTGCAAGGTATCGTATAAAGAGACTCTTACGCAACATATCGTAGAAACGAACGAAACAAAAAAACCAAACGTTTAAAGTGTTACTAGAGGCTTCTAGGGGAGTAGCCGCTAGTAGTTTTTTTTATAAAGTAGTGAGCTTTTTTGTTTGTAGCGAAGGATCTCGCTAACTGCTCAACCGATATAGTCCTCTTTTTCAGTGAAGCATCTTATAGGTCTAGGGAAGGATTTTTATAATGTTTTAAAAGATAACCCGACTCCCCAAAAAATGTTTTTTAATTATTCTTTTTAAAACTCAAATTGTAAGTTAGTTGGATGGGGTCGAATTTCAATATCCAACCTTACGCGCCCCTAGAGGCTTCTAAGGGCGTAGCTGCTAGTAAACTATAAACTACTAATAAAGTTACTCAAACGTAATTTTCTTTTTCTTGTGCTTAGCATTTAAAAAGTTATGTTTAAAAATTCTATCTTTAATGTCTAATATTTATCAAACTTTCTTTTGAGTAGAGTTTGATATTTTTAAAAGAAAAGCTTTTCTATGATTAGGGTCGGTCCGTATGTCCGTAACGGATAGCTTTTTTCGTTGATTTAGACATGTTAGAATTGTCTTATCGATTTCAAACTTTGAAGGTACGATTCAGAAAGCATAGCAACTCTATAATCGTTACCAAAATGTCCGTACGTCATGTTGATTTTTAACTTTTTAAATAAAAATTTTTCATGTGATATAATCATCCGATTTACTGATATATGGAGTCTTGATTCCTACTACAACAAGGTACAATGTTGTAAGCGAAGCATCTCTATAATAAATTCCAAAAAATGTAAGTATGTCCTTAATTATTATGCTGTATTTAAGCAGTTTTTTAAAACAAATTTAATTACAATTTTTTTGACGTTTATACATTTATATTATGATTATTCAGATCTGACACTCTAAAAGTGTTAATGCTCGTTTGTCCTACCGTTTCAAAGCTTCGCCTTAATTTAAGTTGTCATCCTTGTATTACCAATAATTTACTAGTTTTATTATATTTTTTATAATTTGTATTAGCTGTAGTAAATAAAGATTATTTAATCATTATAATTACTATTTTTTTTTTGTTGATAATTTTCTATCATAAAATGCGATATATGTTTTTTTTCAGTATGAATCAGATTTAAGTTGAAATTAATCAGATTAGAAGATATTTATGGAATATTTTTTTTTAAGCGAAGCTTTTCTATAATTAGGGTCGCTCCGTCCGTACGTCCGTCCGTCCGTCACGGATAGCTTTTTTCGTTAATTTATAGAATTGTAGAATTGTCCTATCGATTTCAAATTTTGCATGGTGATTTCTTTAGTAGTTAGGTACAATTTAGAAAGCGTAGCAACTCTATAATCATTACCAAAATGTCCGTACGTCCATTTTAAACATGTTGATTTTTTAACATTTTGAAATAGCTTTTTTCGTTAATTTAGGCATGTTAGAATTGTCCTATCGATTTCAAATTTTGCATGGTGATTCCTGTAATAGTTAGGTACTAGTTAGAAAGCGTAGCAACTCTATAATCATTACCAGAATGTCCGTACGTCCATTTTAAACATGTTGATTTTTTTTACATTTTTAACAACAAATTTGTATGTGACCTAATTTTCCGATTGGTCTGATTTTTGGTATACTGATTCCTGGGACAACAAAGTACAATATTATAAGCAACTCTATAATCAAGTCCTAAAAATGTAATTATGTCCATAATCATTATTCTGTATCAAGCAGTTTTTCAACAAATTTACTTACAATTTTGCCTTGACTCTTATACATTCGCATTCTGATTATTCAGTTTTGACATTATGCAAGTGTTAATGTCAGTTTGTCCTACCGTTTCAGAGCTTCTCTTTTATGGATGTTGTCATCCTTGTTTCTTCTAAAGTTTACTTAATGTTTTTGTTACAATAACCATCAACGTTCACTTCTACAGGGTGTTTTTAATCAACTTACCATTAACTGAGAATAGTTATTTATCGCATTGTATTATAAACAGCTTATCGCGGATATAAAAATGTACAATTATGAGAATAAAATCAGTTTTTTTGCAGTGGCGTGCGAAGCACCTTGTCTAGGGAGGGGGCATGATCCAAAAATCTTTCAAAAATATAGGTACTTTGGAAAAACCGGTTTTTAAGGCATGATTTGTTGAAAATCGCTAAGTATTTTTTTTCTTATACAAATTGCCCAAAACCCATTAAAGAAATTAAGATATAGATTATTAATTTCTGTCAATGGCAAGTGGGTTATATTAAGCAATACTTTTGTTCCATTAAAAAAAATACCCTGTAGTTATTTCTTGCAACGTATTATAAATAGCTTTCCGCGGATATAAATTGCACAAGTATAAGAATAAAACCAGTTATTTTAGCCCTGAGATGCCGAAAGCACAGGTTAAAAAAACTGGTTTTAATCTTATGTTATATTTGTAGAAAACTGGATATAGTTCGATGCTAGACATAGTTTTTTCGTATGGATGGGAACCGGTTCTAATCCACCAAATATTCATCTGTTTCCAATGAACATGAGAAAACTTTTTCTTTTGGTCAGGAAAGGTGAATTAAAGAGAAGCTTTTTAAAAAATGTATATACTACAACATAATTTTTCATGTACATTTATAGTACAACTATAGTTAAAAAGAGTATTCAGAATCAGCCTATACCAATAACAAAATTAATTCGGAAAAAATAACGAAACCTGTTCGTGTTTTTCAGCTGTTGTTGGGGGGCAACACATAGTAAAATTGACGACCTCTCCATTTGCTCCCCAAAGTTTATTTGAGATTTATAAGAAATTAAAAAAAAATAATATTTTTCAATAAATTTCTTAAAGTACATTAAAACTATTTTTTTTTGTACACTTTAGAATAGATATATTTCATTAAATTCATAATAGTATAAAATAAGTATACAATGATATTAAAGTCTATATTTTTTTTATAAAAGTATTGCATGTACCAATAAAAAGTAGTATTCGGAATAAAAATAAAATAAAATAAAAATAATTTTGTTTAAATTCATTCAAACTCTTTTTGCTTACTTTAGAATAAATACATAAATACAATAAAACAACTCTATTAAAGTTTATTATCTTATAATATTTATGTGATTTTTTACTAAATAAATAAGATATAGTATACTAGTGGCTACGCCCATAGAGGCCTCAAGGGGCACGTAAAATGTTTTCTTTTTAATCTACGTAAAAATCAGCTGTTTACCAAAAAGTATTTTTTTGCCGCTAGATGGGATTAGTGATGTTTTTTTTTATTTTAGCTATTTACCAAAAATATCTGCTAGGAGGGTGGAGGTACCCTCAACCCAAAATTGTTATAAACTTTCCCAGGACCCATGAGAGGCTACCCTATACAGGAGAACCATATCGGTCCAATAGTTAGCGAGATCCTTTGGTACTAACCAATACACATACATCCTTTTACTTTATTATCCATATACTAAATAGGAGGAGGATTCATCAAACCATTCATAATCATCCATTCTTTCTCTAACGTAGTTTTTGTGCTCTGTGGTCATTATACACCATGTTTCCCCATCTTCTTCATAACAACATTGTCCACAATTTAAACTAAAATAATAAAACTTTAGACAATAAATATTTATATAACAAATATGGCGTTCTTTTCCAGTGATAATATTTTTTACACTCTCCCTCTCTCTCCTCAAGTACATCCATTGCACTGCATGGCGAAAACTCATCCACTGTAAATTTGCTGGATGTGTAATTTGCAGTCCCCCTTGGGTCTACTTGTGGCAGTCTTTGAGCAGTTAGATCGGTGTATTCCTTGCAGACTTACTTTAGGGTTGATTTGGTATTTTTTGTAAATAATAAAAGATGTACTCTCCTGGTAGAGCAAAATTATCTGAAGGGCTATGCCTCGAGCTGTGGTGCTTTGAAGAGGTGATAAAATTCATAATTCAATATTGTTATTAGATTAATCAAAAACAAAATTTACCCAAAATTGTAGGATTTACCATGAAAATTGTGAACAATTGTTTTTTCTTTACGCCATATATATGCTTAACTTACCTGTGTTCTGGCCTCTCAGAATTATAACAGTAGGAATCCTCTCCTTCGTAATAGGAATAGGATGTGCAGCAATGTTTGTAAAAAAAACCCTCAGTACATTCATTGCCATTTCTAAATATAGAAAATCATTGTATTAAAGTATTGGGATTTCTGTCTGTCTGTAGCAAAGGATCTTGCTAACAGATGGCTCTCCTTATACAAACTTCTTATAGGTACAAAGGTTTATAATTATTTAGTGGGAGGGACTTTCACTTCACCCACCCATGATAAATTGTCCCTTAAAAAACATATTTCTCTTTACTTGTTCCTATAGGCCTCTTGTGGCATAGCTGATAGTCACTTATCTATCCATCCAGAGGCATGCAGAAGAACATCCACCATCAGTCAATTTACCACTCAAAAAATGCTTTTATGACTTTTAAGAATGTTTATTATGTAGAAGGTGAAATTTATATTTATGGGTGTAGATACATCCCCCCCTGACACTAAAAAACACCCCTCTAATGATCTATAATGCACCTTCTAAGTCTCACAATCCCCTACAACCCCCTTTGATTATGCTTTGAAGGGGGTGTCAAAAATCATAAAGGTTGTGTCAAAATTTTCAAATGTGCTACGCCTTGGCAAAACCATGTGCACACCACTTTATCCATCTACATATTTTCCTATCTATCTGTCTATCTAGCATATTATTGGAATCAAAATGAATTGATTTTGACGAAAAATCTACACTCACGAAATTTCTATCCTTACAAATCTTCTACCCATGACCTTATCTATCTATACATACTCGTCTCTCTTGACAATGCTATGAGCATGATCTGCAGAACTAACAGGAGATGCAGGAGTGTTAGGAGATGAACCTGCAACCACAAGGCTTGCTGTCAGTCCAAGACAAACAAACAAAACCTAAAATTAATTGGAAATCCTTGTATAAAAGTAATATGATATCAGCCTGTGTGTCTGTCAATTGTGTCCAGAGATGGGCTCTTATATCTTTTGGGGTCATTTTCATTCAATCAATAAATGACATTTAGATACCAAATGTGTGAATGCCATGAGAATACTTGTTTACAAACATTCAACTTGTTAAATGCTTAAACTAAGAAACGACGACATTCAACAATTTATAAATCAATAATAATAATAATAATAAATAATCATTATAAATGATGTATGGGCCCCTCTACCTTCCTATCGACACTTCTGGTAGCTTGTAATGTGTCTCCCTTGCTTTTTGTATTATCATTATTATTAATTCATAAATTATTGAATGTCGCCATTTCTCTAATTAAGCGTAAATGCTGCGAATTTTCATAATAATGATTGATTGAACGAAGACGACAAGTCAAAGATTGATTGAACAATTTTCTTAAGAACCTACCTCAGGTAACATTTATAACTATTTTTACAAGAATGAAAACATCCAAAAGTGTTTTTTTTGGTATTATACATATATCAAACGTCTATTACTGTATTACATACTGATGGGATCGAGTGGAAATTTAAATCTTTGAGTAGATGCGTGATAATACGAACCTCTCCAAAAAGTTTAGACGTTATCCTAAATAAGTTTTTTCTTTCATATAAAAATTAGATGTCTTCTGGAGTATTATCAATGAATAAACAGACCTGGTGAATTATGTATTATCTATAAAACAAAAGTATAATGTCTGTGTGTTTGTCTGTCTGCAGATAAGATTTCTGCAACCACTGGACTGTTTATTTGGTGGTTCTCAAGGAATATAAATAATTGCCCTGAGATGGGTTTTTGAAAGATGCTGCGTTTTTCCGACAATTTTTTAGACATTGATTGATTGAACGAAGACGATGGGATTTCAACACAGAGTATACAACATAAGAATTCAAAATTTTAAAATTATTATTATAGCTATTTGTATAATGTCTAATACAACTTAAATCCATTTTCGCTGCATATTTATTAATGCATCTTTTTAGAGCTGGGTTAGACATTATACAAATGGCTAAAATAATAATTTAAAATTTTGAATTCTCAAGTTGAATACTCTGTTAAAATCGTACGGGGCATTGATCTTCAAGATGAAGTAAGGTTTTTAACAGAGTATACAACTTGAGAATTCAAAATTTTAAATTATTATTTTAGCCATTTGTATAATGTCTAACACAGCTCTAAAAAGATGGATTAATAAATATGCAGCGAAAATGGATTTAATTTGTATTAGACATTATACAAATGGCAAAAATAGTAATTTTAAAATTTTGAATTCTTATGTTGTATACTCTGTGTTGAAATTCCATCGTCTTCGTTCAATCAATCAATGTCTAAAAAATTGTCGAAAAAACGCGGCATTTTTTTGAAACTCCCTCTATAATTTTGGTGGTTGGGACAACCCCTAACCCCCCCTCCCCCCCCCAAAAAAATTGCGTAAAATTTGTAGATTTAGAAAAATAAAAAAAATATTACCATAATTTTCAGAAAAGCTTCCATGTTGAAATCTTTACAGAAACTGATTTCTAATTTTGAAAGTTTAGCTTTATATCCCTGCATACTCACACACACAAACACACACACACACACACACACACATACTCCTATGCTTCTATGGCATTGACGTCACTTATCCTTATATCAAATAGTTTTTACTAGTGAATCTACTCTATGATTAGTTTAGGGGGAAACGTGATTTTCTCGGCTCTATTTTAAGATATTTTAAATAAGTTCACATTCTACATATTTTAACCAGTTTTCATTAAGATGTGTCCATTAATTGGGGTGCTAGATCAATTTTTATCGCTTTTGGTATTTCTTGATTTTCTCGACTCCTATTCAAGATAGAAGGCTGAAATTTTAAGGGATTAGATAAGGTCATATTTTACATATTTCTATCAAGTTTCATTGAGATGTGTTAATTCTTAGATTTTTTAATTTTTGCGATTTTCTCATCTCCTATTCTAGATAGACACTTCAAATTTTCAGGGAGTGAATAAGTTCACATTCTAGATATTTCTACTAAGTTTCATTAACATGTGCATATTACTCGGGGTGCTAGAACGATCTCTATTCTTTAACGTTAATATAAATTTTATAAAAGTTATTGAATTTATTTTATTAAATGTACCCATATTTCCGTTCGTCCGCTTGTAACGTATTGCTCTTATCGTAAATTTGGGCTTGTTAGAATTTTTAGAAATTGCATTGCCAGAAAGTCTGTAAGTCAAATTTGAAAATATTGATCTAATTTGAAATGAACTTTTATATAATATTATTATCCAATTAACCATTAACAATCGGTCCCCTTGCCGCACCTTAATCAGTCGGGGGGGGGGGGGGGCCGGGGGGGGGGGGGGAGCGTTAAACGCCCCCCCCCCCCTCTATTATCTCAGTTCCTATTAGAGCTAGAGGGCTAAAAAATTTTGTGCAAGTCTCCTGTTTGATAATAAATTTAAGTAAGTCAAAGTCAATTTTCGCTTCTTTCACCCTTTTATTTAACAACCTTTGTTTTTAGGTCCTTTTTTACTTAAAACTTTCAAACGGCTGTAATTTTCTTATTTTTGAAGCTAGAAGAAACATTTTTTGGCAGAAATGTTCATATTTATGTAAATTTTATATTAGAAATATCAAAATATAAATTTCAGCGGCCGCAGCTGTACTTGGCAGCTACCAGCAGCCGCAGTTGGCGGTCGGCGGGGAAACGGCGGCGTATCAGGACCTGCAGGATCCTGGAACCTGAAATTGACTTGAACACCTGTATTTAATATTAGGATGTACTACTAGAGGATATTATAGTATTTTGGTAAGATAAAATGCTTTGTTTAAGTCAAAAAAAATATTTTTTGCTCTTTACCTGAATGACCCTACCAGGTTTGCTGGCATCCTGTGCCCGCCAGGATGGAGATATTCAAAAAATTCCAACTCTCAGTTACGTGTCATACCCGCAGTTTGGGCTCTTTATCTTTTACACACAGAAAATGAGATAGAAAAAACCTTAGGGGGAGGGGGGGGGGGCGTTCAACGCCCCCCCCCCTCTCCCACCGACCGTTAAGGGTTAATCTGGTTTTTGGAATAATGATTTCTAAGACTATTACACACTCTGTTGTGTGCAAAGCATATCTAAAATCGAGTTTTAAAATGAGGGTATGTCCGTATTTCAATAATTTTAGGATACTTTGACAAGACTTTGAGGGATCTAAAGGGATAAGACAATGGCCGATAAATTGATGTACGCCCCCAGTTATGATAAACAAAATTGCCACTTCTATAGATTAGAAGTTGAAACATTTGGACACTTGAACCAATAAAGCAAGATTTAAAATAGTCTCCAAAATTGTTAAGCAAACAATGAGAGAGAATGTTATTATAAAACTTTGGAGACTAGAGTAATAAAATCCTCTACCTCCCAGATATTTAGTTTCAGTTATCAGCATACCAAGTTTGAAATTTATAGGGTAGTTTAAATAAACCAAGCAGCAAAATTATTCAAACAAGGATTACAACATCCATAAAAGCAAAGCTTTAAAATCAGGAACACAGGAATTAGCAGGGAGATAGGTGACATTGGACTGTAAATTACACTGGTACCCAAAGTTTATAATCACGTTATCTTATTCTAACATCCATTGTGTTATCCCTTAAAATCCCTGAAAATTAGAAAGTATCCTCATTTCAAAATTTTTGGTGATTCCCCTTTTTTTAAAGTCATTCTTATCTCTAAAATAAATTTCTCATGTCAGTTTTTTAGAAGCACAGCTTATCTGTTGCTTAAGGGTGTGGAAAAAAATGCGGCCCATTTTATAGTTAAAATTGCTTGGCTTGTGTTAATAGTAGAAAAATGTTATAATGACCTAAATCTTTTGCACGACCTTTGTCTATAGGTTCTAATTGCATGGTAATAAGTTGCACCAGTTTATAGGCCAAAGCATTCCCCCTAATGTAACTATTAGTGTCACATGCTGGACATAGCAACAGTTGGTTCTATTCTTAACATCTCTAGCAAATGCGGTCTGGTCTTGTCTCGATCCCAATACTATTAGGCTAAAATATATCTCTAAATGTTTTTTGGGTGAATTACCATTTTTACGGTCACTTTCTTGGGGCTGAGCAAAATCTTTTTGGCGGTTTAGATCGAAGATAAATTTCTTAGGTCATTTATTTCAGAGATCTAAAGGGATAAGACAATGGCCGCTAAAGTGATGTACTGAATGAACCAACCAATCAAAATTTAAGTCCCCGAAGTTGTTAAGCCAAAGAATATATAAGAAAACGATATTATCCATCTTTTGAGACTAGTATAATATATTGTTCTATGTCTCCTCCTTTCCTGCATTTATTTAGCTTAGTAGTGCAGCTACTCTTTAGCCAGCATAGCCACCCGTCTTTACAATACTGACAACCTACTATTTTATATCATATAGTATCGAAAATCTATAAAGAAAAATATTTTTGCTTCAAAAGGAAGATTCACAAGGGGCTTAAAAATAAAGAAATAATTAACATTTAATATATTATTACTTGGATGTTACACTAAAATTTTGATGTCCTCTGATAAATTGATGCTAGCAGTTTGGCTAAAATGACAACCCCCCCCCCCCCCTTCACTCCCTTTCATCCCATCCCCTCTCCTCATACTGGATGAACAAACTGACCAATAAATAAGGTCCATATTGACGACAAATTTTCCATGTCAATATATTTACGTATATTCTATATCCATTAAATTATCTGTATAGCTTGCTAGCCTTTGATTTTCTTGACAACTGAGCTGGATCTTTAAATTTTAGTACCGATTTACATTAAGGGTTTCGTGATTTTTAAATTTATAGACATACATTTCTGTTTTCAGATAATGCTTTATAACTCACCATAGGCGTTATTACTTCTAAAATTTTTGTGTTCTTCGCTACTTATGGATGCTATCTTTCTTGTTTTTTTTTCTGCTATTAAAATATAGAAGGTCTAAGATAAATGACCTTTTAAGAGCAGTAATTAATTAGACACAACAAAGAACTGTCATTTTTTGGGCGAATTGTAACGGACAAACTTATATGAAGAATGGTTTTAGGCCAATTGTAATCATAATTTTGTAATATTTATCGTGTTGTTCAGGGGCGTCCAAGCTTTTTTATTTGTGGGGGGTAAAATTTTTGTTTCACCCCGGGGGTAAAATTTGCTTGGGGGGGGGGGGGTAATTACCCCCCGTGAAATATGTTGGCAGGGGTAATCACCCCTTTACCCCCACTTTGGACGTCTATGGTGTTGTTGATTCTTTTCCCAAAAAATAGAATCTATTATTATCTTATTTAACCCATCCTTATTCTGTAAAATTCAGTATTGTGTATAAATAAACTTGTATATAAAACCTCTGTGTTAAATAAAAAGTAACAGGATGTCTATCTGTGTTTATTGAAGGATCTTGCTAACCGTTGATTCTATATGATTATCATTTACAGTGTAGCTTTTCATAGGTTCTGGAAGGTTTATAGGGAGGGAGGGGACATTGGGCTAGTTCTCAAAGTTTTATGATAATATTTTCTTATTCGTTGGCTCAACAACTTTGGGGACTTTTATGGAATTTTGATTGGTTGGTTCATTAAGTTGAGTGTACAAACTTTAAACCCAAAATTGTAGTCTAAAAAAGGGGTATTTTTATGTACTATCAGTGTGGATGTACATCAATTTATTGGTCATTGTTTCATCCCTGTCTTGTAGGGCACAGAAACGACATCCTCCTTGAAATAAATTAAAATTATGAAGGAGGGTTAGTTTGTTTGTTTATTACTTTAAGTTAGGTTAGATTAGGTTATCTTGGTTAATGGGTGTCCCAACAGGGTTAGATCCTCATGCAGTGGTTGGGCAAAGAAAAAAAAACTACACACCACCATAGTTTTTAAATTCATTTAAAAAAATTGGGAAGGGAAGGACGTCCAGGGGGTGGCAGAGGTGTTTACGGCCCTCATTTTTTTTAGATTAAAAACATTTCATTCCCCCCTTTTGAACACCCTATATATCCCCAAAGAATAATAAAATGGATGTCCTAGTAGGTTGGGGTGGGATTAACCGTGATCAACAGGCACTTTGTGTGAAAATGTAATTTCTAATATATGTATTTAGCCATTGGGTTAAAAATCTCGATTTGGCTACAAGGGTCACACAAAGCTAAAACGGCCAATTTTGTGTTATAATCAAAGTTTCTAAACCACAGTGACCCGCGAAACCATGCGTTTTTTTTCAGTCTCAACCCCACCGTGCAGTGGCCTGAAAATTCAAGATCTATACATAGAACAATACAACGTGTACGCACTTGGTTTTTTTAATGCAAAGGTTATCTATAAATAGGATCTGTCCGTCCGTAGCGGATAATTCTTTTCGTTAATTTATACATGTTAGAATTGTCCTTATTGATTTCAAACTTTGTATGAAGATTCATATTAAAGTTACGATTTAGAAAGAGTAGCAACTCTTTAATTGTTACCAGAATGTCCGTATGTCCATTTAAACATGCTAATTTTAACTTAAATCCTAAAATAAAAGTTCTGCTTAATAAGTTCTGAAACTCTACAAGAGCTTCGCTTTTATGGATGTTTTCATCCTTGTTTTGTACAAAATGTGTTTGGACGTTTAGATTGAAATTAGAGAGATGAAATGCAATAAGGATGAAACACAATGTTTAGAAGTCTGAACGAAAATTCCATAAATGTCTCTACAAAAATACGTAAATAATGCAGAATACTTGCTAAAGATGGACATACTGACTTTTTGAAAATAACTATAGAGTTACTATGTTTTCTATATTGAAGCATCATGCCAAGTTTAAAAAAGATAGGACAATTATAACATAAATAAATTACCATCTAATTACCCACCTTTCGAGCAGACGGACCGACCCTAATTGTAGAAAAGCTTCGCTTTTGATATAAATATTTTTTTTAAGCCACAGCAAAAACTAAGAAGGCTTTAGAGATTTGAGTAAATGCTTTCTAAAGAACATGGGCCGGGGGTTTCTTCAGGGATCTAAGGGTATAAAACAATGGCCGAAAAATTGATGTACATCCACAATGATGATACACAAAAATTACCCCTTACAATTAGTAGTTGAAACATAAGACACTCAGTTTGACGAACCAACCAATCAAAATTTAATAAAGTGGTTAAGCCAACAAATAAATAAAGTTTATTTTGAAACTTTGGGGACTAATGTAATAAACATACCAATGTCCCCTTCCTCCCTGGTATTTTCTTCCATTCCACCTCCAAAATTTAGAATTAGTTGCCCCACTGTAATTTTATTTTTCTAGAAAGCATCTCATTATTTATAATCGCAATAAGACAATGGCTAATAAATTGATATACTCCCAAATGATAATAAACAAAATTTTCCGCTCTAAAGATGTAAAAAATTTGTTAAAAAGTTTGGACACTGCTAGATCGGAACCAATGTAAATTCATAAAGTTTTTGAGGCAACGAATGTGATAACGCTGTGGTTTTAATACTTCGAGTACCAGAAAAATTTACAGTGCAATGTCTTTCCAAGTTCATTGAATTTTATCATTGATCTTGGCAACCTAGAAGTTTTATAGTAGTCCCATAGAAGCGCAGCTTTAATCCTTATACTAAAGTAACGGGATGTCTGTGTGTTTGTACCAAAGGATCTCGCTAACCACTGAACCGATCGGGTTCTCCTTAACAGGTCCTGGGAAGGTTTATAACTATTTTGGGGAAGGGTACCACCACCCTCCAAAGAGAAATAACAATAAATCTAAATTTTTTTTTCGAATAGAGTCTCCTACGTAACATTGCAAGGTATTGTATTATTAATTTAAAAAAAACAAACATTTAAAGTGCCACTAGAGACCTCTAGGGGCGTATCCGCTAGTACTATATCTGGTAGCGCACAAATAATAAAAAATAACTAAGAAGTATCAAAGACTTTTTCACTCAGTGAATTTATCACGGGGCAAATTAGTTTAAATTGTTTAAACTAGAGGTCTCAAGGAGTTTCTACTAAAATAATTTTTACGGCTATAAATCAGGAAGGGGGGGGGGACATTGGGCTGTTCTTTACACTAGTCCCCAAAGTTTTATAAAAACGTTTTCTTAAGCTGAAGAACATTGGGGACTTTTATTGAATTTTGATTTGTTGGTTCATTAAGTTGAGTGTCCGGTCGTTTCAACCACTAAATAAAATCTTAAGAAAGGGTAATTTTGTGAATCATCATTGAGAATATACATTATTTTTTCGGCCATTGTCTTATCCCTTTAGATCCCTTGATATATCTGGAAGGGTTAGATAACTGCTAGATAAAAAGTCTAGGTTCAAGCCAAGCATTTCTAAAAATTAGATGATGATCGAACCCAGCTTCTACCAATAACGAAATTAATTCGGGAAAAAATCACGAAACCTATACATGTTTTTCAGCTGTCGTTGGGGGGCAACACATCGTAAAATTGACGACCTCTCCATTTGCCCCCCCAAATATTATTTTATATTTATTTTGCTTGTTGGTTATACCTATTCCTGGATCGAACCAGCAGTCCACGAGATTTTAATTGTCACACATAGAAACACTTTTTACTCTTTGATAAAAGACCAGTCTAAGGGAGGGGGCGGGGTAAGTTTAGGACAACAGTCTAAAACCACACCAAGTCATTGTCAAAGCTTCCCTTAAAAATACAATCCATTTGACTAGCAATTTCCAAGATTTAAAGCTTCAAACAAAAACGTGCTACATTATATTTTAGACTTTGTTTTTGATAGTGATTGATTTGCCTTAGGCAGAGGCGTATTTTAAGGACGGAGATCTCTGTTGCCCATAGAGAAGCTTCGCTACTAAAAGCTGGCCTAAGAAATTTATGTTAGAGATGGGAGTGACCGTAAAAAGGGGGATTCACTAAAATTTTATACTATATAAATGGATATAGGATATACTTGGATATATTGACAAGGGAAATTCTGTCGCCAATTTAGCTTCCAAATATGGTTCATATTTATTGGTCAGTTCATATATCCAGTAGGATAGGAGGGGATGGGGTGGATGGGGGTTTCGTTATATCAGCTAGCTGTGAGTTTCACTGTATTAAAGTACATGAAAATCTGGTGCAACATCCAAGCAATAATATATCGTTTATTATAAAGATGCTTTCTAATCCGCCCTGGACATTTGAAGATCAATGTTTTTAAAAAGTTTTTTTTAAAGGGAATCTTTTCTATGATTTTGCTCGGTCCGTCCGTTCGTCCTTAACACACTTGGTTCATTTCGTTAATTTATGCAAGTTAGAATATTCCTATCGTTTTTAAACTTTGTATGATGATTCTTGAATCAGTTAGGCACGCGACGCAGCAGCTCTACAATCGTTACTACAGAAAGTCTGTTGGTACATTTTTGTCTTGATAATTTTTATCTTTTTGAAAGCAAATATATTAAAATGAAGCAACTCTATCAAGTATTATCAAGTATTAACATTTAAGTGTTTTACATTGAGCTCAGACTTTTTAATTTAAAAGCTTCACTCTAATGAATGTTGTCATCCTTGTTTAAATTTAAAGCAAAACATTACGTTAGACCATTTCACGTATATATCTATAGGAGGGGGGGGGGGGTTAAAATCTTATCAACTAAAAATTACATGCCATATAAAACAACATTTGATTTTTACCAAAAAAATACTTACTACTTTATATTTTAGTGGTTGCTCCTCTTGCCTCTAGGAAAATATTAGATTCAATAATAAATAAGAGTTTATAAGGAATAATTTTTAATGTTTTTAGTTCTGACGCGATGTTGTGCTTATTCGAATATATCACCTTCCTGTCAAACAGTAAATGTGCCTGCCACGTTTTAGACAATGGACGATTTTTTAAATTTTTTTTACTACTAGACATTTTTAGTAGTAACAAGGATGACAACATCCATAAAGGCGAAGCTCTGAAATGAAAGGACAAACGAACATTAACACTTGAAGAGTGTCAAAACTGAAAAAGTAAGTAAATTTGTTGCAAAACTGCTTTAATACATGATACTGTTTAAGGACATACTTACATTTTTAGGACTTGATTATAGAGATGCTTTGTTTATAACATTGTACCTTGTTGTTATAGGAATCAGTATTTAAAAAATCAGACGAATCGGATAATTCTAGCATACAAAACTGTGTTGTCAAAAAAGTAAAAAATCAGCATGTGGGCGTACGGACTTTCTGGTAACGATTATAAAGTTGCTGCGCTTTCTAAATCGTTTTTAACTGTTATAGGAATCATCATGAAAATTATAAAGTTGCTGCTCTTTCCAAACCGTACTTAACTGTTATAGGAATCATCATGCAAAGATTGAAATCGATAAGAAAACTAGAACCTACCTAAATTAACGAAAAGAGCTAACCGTTATGGACGTTCTGACGTGTGGACGGACGGAACGACCCTAATTATAGAAAAGCTTTGCTTTAAAAAATATCATTTACAGTTCATTGTCCTCTCCCTCTCTGGACAAATCAAAAATTTTTTTGGGGTATAGTCCCTTTCGTAACATCGCACCTTATGGGGCGATTCTTCGTATTTTTCACAGTAGCTTTTCTCCTATTTCTAGCCCCTGCGGGGCCAATTACCTAACACTGTGGGGAAATCACCTAACCAAATATAACCTAACCTAACCTAACATAACCTATACAAAGCCATTTTAAAAATACGACGAATCACCCCTTATGGGGCGATGTTACGAAAGGGACTATTCCCAAAATTTTTAATGTTTAAGGTTTAAGAATAAGTAAATTATATGCCTGTGGGTTTAGCTTGTCATACTAGAGACGTTAAAAATACATGTGAGATGCATTGGTCTTTAAAATGATGACAATCTGTAATAGGACTAATTTAAGAAGGCAGTAAACCATTTCTAAAGATAGTCTTGTAACTGCGGCCGCTAAGGCAGCGGCTTGTAATAAAAAAGAACTGCAGCTTATTTTATTGTGCGCTTTATACTGCAACTTGCTGTGTTTATTGACATTCTATTAATAATTATATTTTACTGGTTACTTTATCTTTTATTTTGATTAAGATTGCTTAAACCATTAAGCATTTACTTTATAACTTACTTTGTCCCTCAGTCGATTATAACGCTATGTAAGAAATATTATTTTTTCGGCTGTAATTAAAAATGGGAATCTCAATTATTTTGGATAGATGTCACAAACTCTACAACTTACTTTGACCAATTCCATCAGTCTTTCCATTTAGAGTAAAAATACCATGTTTTACCGATTTTTTGAGACAACCTGAGGAATATGTATAAAAAGTCCTTGTTCTCTGTTTATAAATACATAACATTTATTTCAGTTATTTTTAAAATATATCTAAAAGCAGAAACATGTTATTTGTAACAATATGCTAAAAAGCACAAAATGCTAAAAAAAGTTACCACATGAGCCAGTGTTAAAAGAGATAATAATTAACACCTGAGCTGGATCTTTAAATCATTTCAATGGTGCGCCAAATCGAGGTGAGCCAAATTTCCACCAATGAGAGCACAGCATTTTACGAAATACCGCGCTGTGATTGGCTGAAATTCGGCGCACCCCGATTAGGCGCACCTTTGAAATGATTTAAAGAACCAGCTCTGAATTAAATTTGATGTATTTTTTTAAAAAATAGTACAAGGACATATAATTGCTATTTTTGAAAGAATGAAAGAAATTTGTGGATGCTATACCGATTTAAGGCTTATAAGTTCAATGCTTCGCTACACCTCTATGTTGTCATCCTTGTTTGTAAACTTATCAATCAGTAAGTTAAGATGATGATATTAAAAATATACTTATCATTGTGTTCACTTATTTAGGGTGTTTTTATTTTTTTTATGTAAAAATGGCATCGCCCCAATTGGGTTGGGGTACCAAAAATCCCCCAATATTAATCCTATTTCTTATTTAAGCTATTGTTCAAAAGAATAGTTAGGGGGGGGGGGAGATTCAATTCGCAAATTAGCTTAAAACCTGGTTAAAGAACAAACACTAAGATTAAAAAAAAAGATTGTGGACTGATCGGTCAAGACACGTCTAAAAGATCTTATATGACACACATAAATTTAGTCAATGCTTTAACTTTAAAATAAAAAAAGATATTAAAAAAACCATTGCTAATCTACTCTATAATTCTTTTGTTAAGTAATTTATTAAAATTTTTCAAACTTTGCATGGTGATTCCTCTAGTAGTAGGATTTAGAAAGCGTGGCAACTCTAAAATCATTACCAGAATGTCATTGTCCGTACGTTAACTTTAAACATGTTGATTTTCAACTTTTTTAACAGCAAATTTTTAGGTCATTAAATGATTCGCTTGATGTGATATTTGGCATACTGATTCCTAGGATATTAAAGTACAACGTTTTAAGCGGAGCATCTCTATAATCAATTCCTAAAAATGTAAGTATGTCATTGAACATTATTCTATATTTAGGCAATTTTCAACATATTTACTTGAAATTTAGTTACGGCTTTATAAATTTACTAGCGGCTTTGCCCCTAGCCTCTAGGGGCTTTGCCCCATGAGGTAGTTTTAAAAAAATAAAAAATAAAAAAAATTTCTCTCCCCATACTCACCCCCCCAAACGTTTTTTTTATTTAAGGGAGGGGGATTTCATTTTTTGGGGGGTTGGGGGTGTCTCACCCCCCAAGAAAATAGCTTAAAACCACCACAGGACCAATAGGTATATACCCTTAAGAGTAGAATACGATAGGTTACCGAGATCTTAAGCTTCAGACGGACGGACGGACAGACAGACATCAAGCTATTTTGTATTATTGATATTCTGATTATTCAGTTCTTGCACTCTACAAGTGTTAATGTTCGTTTGTCCTAACATTTCAGAGCTTTGCTTTTATGGATGTTGTCATCCTTGCTTTTATAAAAGCTTGGCAACCATTGGACCAAATTGTCCGCGTTAAATGATATTTTAAAACCACCCTAGCTGCTATAAAATGATATTTTATTGATAACTTTAGATGATATAAAAGGTGTGAAAGCTGTAAGTTTCTTTAATAGTTTCCTCTGCTTTCTAATATCAACATTTAGTTAAGGTAATTTTTTTTTCATATAGGAAAAACAAATCAACAAAAATCTATTTTTTTGTGTTTTACAAAGGATGCAGAATATGCGTGGTTATTATAACTGGGTAAAAACTGTCGTCAATTTAGCTTGCTAACATGTAACTCGTTTATATGTCAGTTCGTTCATCAAGTAGGAGGGGAGGAGTGGGATAGAAAATGGGGTAGGGAGAATCGATATTTTAGCCCGCTGCAAGTTTTACATTATGAACAAGCAATTCTGGTGTAACATCCAATTAAGGATATAGCAATTTATTTACACATTGTTTGCCTTTAAAACTTTGAGTACATTTATTAAATAATTTTCTATAATTATTGAAAGCGAAGCTTTTCTATAATTAGGGTCGGTCCGTCCGTCAGTCCGTCCGTAACGGATGGCTTTTTTCGTTAATTTAGGCATGCTAGAATTGTCCTTCCGATTTCAAACTTTGCATGATGGTTCCTGTAGTAGTTAGGTACGATTTAGAAAGCGTAGCAACTCTATAATCGTTACCAGAATGTCCGTACGTCCATTTTAAATATGTTGATTTTTTTACTTTTTTAATAACAATTTTATATGTGATAAAATCATCCGATTGATCTGATTTTTGGATTACTGATTCCTATTACAATAACGTACAATATTATGAGCGGAGAATCTCTATAATCAAGTATTAAAATGCCAGTAAGTCCCTAAACATAATTCTGTATTTAAGAAGTTTTACAACAAATTTACGTATGCAAACCTTATATTTTCATATTTTGTATATTCAGTTCTAACACTCAACAAAAGTTAATGTTCGTCTGTCATATCGTTTCAGAGCTTCGCTTTTATGGATGTTGTCATCCTTGATGTGCTTTATTGATTGTGTTATACAAACCAACTAACTACTCCACCAATTACATACAATTTTTTTCCATTGTCGTATCCCTTAAGATCAATGGTATAGCCAAATCTAAAATGGCAGACGAAGGTTTTCGTTTATATCTAGCTAGACATATCTATTTAATGTTCAGATGAATCCAGCCTGCTTATTGATCCTGGCGGGCTTTATAACTCTGGCCAATTCACAGGATTGCCAGAAAATAATTTACAGCATGGCCTCGAAGCTGATTACATTCCGCTGGATTATAGGCCAACGTGTATCGTATTATAGACAAGTTTCCACGAAAAACGGATAAGAGAAAGAGAGACAGAAGAGAGAGAGAGAGAGAGAGAGAGAGAGAGAGAGAGAGAGAGAGAGAGAGAGAGAGAGAGAGAGAGAGAGAGAGGTGGAGAAAGAGATAAAAAAGAAGATATTGTATATTAGCAAAACGAAATTATGTATTCAGCTAACAGACGAAGCAAATTATAAAGTAGCTTAAGCTTCGCTCATAAAAATATAATCACTAGATCAGAGCTGTACTAACGTACATCCAATTATTTTCATGGCAAAAATTAAAAGATTGGCGGCTTGACAGTTTTACAAGCTTCTCTAGCTGGTGCCGGGGGCTTAGCGGCTGCTGTGGCCGGTGGAGCCGCTCTGGGTGGCATTGCCGCAGCTGCTACCAATGGTAAGCTATACTGAACAGGAAAAATATAAAATTTAAGGTTTCGTAATTTTCAACCATTCTCTTCCTTCATTTTTTTATGGCAACTGAACATTTGCTTGATTCACTTTGTCCATTTGTCATTTGTCCGTCCGTAACGGTTAGCTCTTTTCTTTAATTTGAACTGGTTTCAATTTTCCTATCGATTTCTAACTTACATGATGATTCATAGAACAGTTAGGTACGGCTTAAAAAGCACAGCAACTCTATTATCGTTACCAAAAAGTCCGTATGTCCATTTAAAACATGCTATTACAACAATGTACAATATTATAAGCGAAGCATCTCTATAATCAAGTCCTATAAAAGTAAGTTTGTCCTTAAACAGTATCATGTACTTAATAATTTTTGCAACAGATTAACTCACAACTTTGTTTACTATCATGCATTAATATTCTGCTTATTCAGTTCTGACACTCTACAAGTGTTAATGTTTGTTTGTCCTTCCATTTCAGAGCTTCGCTTTTATGGATGTTGCCACCATACGTTTTTACTTGTTTTCAGCTGTGTTTCGTAGAGGAGGAGGGGGAGGGGGTAGAAATTCTAGAGGAAGTAGGAGCTACTACAGAGGAGGATATAGCAACAGACGTAGTTACAGGTAATTCCAGGGATCTAAAGGGATAAGACATTAGCCGAAAAATTTATCTACATTCCCAATGTTGACAATGACATACAAAATTACCCCTTCTGTAGTTTACATTTATGTGATTGAAACAGTCAACTTAATGAACCAACCAATCAAAACTCAAAATAGTCCACAAAGGTTTTAAACCAATGAATAAGAAAACTTTGGGTACCAGTGTAATAAACAGCACAATGTCCACTTCTTCACAGGGTAATTCATTTAATTAAATAAGTCCCTAAACTCTGCAATTATAGCTAAAAGACTATATAATAATTGGTTCTTTCTCTGAAAATGCCTATCAAGCACTGAAAACCCCCCCGCCCCCCCCCCCGCTACATTTAAAATAAATGAAAATAAGTGGAGGGTAGATTGTTTCCCCTATGCCACACTGCTTTGGGGGCCCTAACCATACGGGGCCTATGACTGCAGTGTCCTAAAACTGAGGGGCTATCAGTACCGAAAATAACCTGACAAAACCTGTCCTTATTTTCATTTCTCTAAAAAATAACCTATGTCTGAAGGTCTTTTTTAACTCAGAGAGTAATATAAGCCTTCGTTCCGTTCATTTAAAGCGTTAAAATGTCTGGCCTCTTTTATGTATGTCGTCTTACTTGATAAATTTTTTTTACAGAGGAAAACGAGATGTGGAAATATTATCACTCGAGGTAAAATATTCTCTTTTATCTTTTTCCTTCCATGGTTGATGAAACAAAAAAAAATTTAAGCGAAGCTTTTCTATAATTAGGGTCGGTCGGTCCGTTCGTCCTGAACGGATTGCTTTTTTCGTTAATTTAGGCATGTTAGAATTGTTCAATCGATTTCAAACTTTGCATGGTTATTCCTTTAGTAGTTAGGTGTGCGCTAAAAAGCGTAGCTACTCTACAATGAATGTCCGTTCATTTTAAACATGGTAATTTTGAACTTTTGTAACAACTTTTTATGTGAGATAATTATTATCCGATTGATCAAATTTTTTGGAATACTGATTCCTATGGCAACAAAGTGCAATGTTTTAATCGAAGCCTCTCTATAATCGAGTCCTAAAAAAGTAAGTATGTCCTAAAAACATTTTTTATATTTTAGCAATTTTTCAAAAAATTTACTCACAATTTTGTTTCGTCTTTTATACATTTCTATTCTTCTTATTCAGTTCTGACACTATACAAGTGTTTATGTTTGTTTGTCTTATCGTTTTATAGCTTCGCTTTTGGATGTTGTCCTCCTTGTTATTATATAAAGCAATATATATCGACACATAACAAACCCTATAAATTTGATTTAATGTGACACAAAGCCCCTCAAATAGAAAAACTTCACTCTAAGTGAAATTTGTCAATGTAAAAAATATTATTGTTCTAAAGGTATCACTGTTTTAAGATCACAAGCACAGAAACAACTTCTTTTAAAAAATATCTAAAGAACGTGTCCTAACTTTTGTGATTTAAAAAAATAGTTAGTCGGTGCTCTTAGTAAGTATAGTAGATGTAAAATGATCCATAGAATTTAGATATGCAATCGTTTTTTTGTAGGCCTCTTATTTATGATGCAATTTAATTTTTAAAAAAAGTTGGTTTTACTAAAGTACTAAAACCCAACAAAAATAGAAAAATTGCCATTATGAACAAAAATAGTAAGATCTTCAATTTGACACCTTACTTTTTAAATTCTGTTGAGTAATTATTGAAAAAATCTATTTTGTTGAACCCCGTTGATTAAAAACTTTAAACTTTGTGAGCTCGTCACGAATGGGTTAAAACAAAATCACAAAAGTTAGGACACGTTCTTTTAGGATCTGGCTGAAATGGATGAATTTGATTGTGGGGCACAATACCTGTGTGAATTGACCGCCATCCAGGCCAGCAACAAAGACATCCAAGATCCTTTGGTTCTAGCTCTTCAACAGGTAAAAATGGCGCGCAGCGTGCATTATTTTCATACTCATCTTAACTTATGTCAGGATGTGGGTCTCTATCCTATTTAGTGAAGCTTTTTAAAGGTTCAGGAAAGATTTATAACTTTTTAAAGAAAGGGAACCTCCACCATTTCAAGAGAAATCGCCCCTAGAAAGAATTAGGATGAAACAATTTAAGCGGAAGTGGGTAAAGCTAAAATAATTTTTCATTTTTGGAACGTTATTTGGCTCTTTACAGTTTTACACACTTTCAACGCATGAATAAGGTATAGCCTACAAGCGAACTAAATCTAAATGTGTTGCCCCCCATGACAGTTGAAAATCAGAGGTTTCGTGATTTTATCTCCAAATCAATTTAGCACTTCTTCACAAGGGTATGCTTACTAAATGATAAAACATTCTCAAATTTTCTGGTAGTTTTTTACCCAAGCTCCGTTGCTGTGGTACTTATAACCAACAACAATTTTTTTTTTTTTTTTAAATCGCGAAAATTATCGTGATTGTTAACAAATATATAATGGTGCAAAGCTTATTAGTAAAAGTCGACCTTTTTATCTGTCCCGCAAACATCATTTCAGATTCATTTTGCTTGTTTGCTATACCTTCTCCTGAAAGATCCGGATCATGGAAATAAAATGAAGTAGCGGGTTTCATCTTATTTTCACAGTAGCTTTTTTCTAGATTAGGTTAGGTTAGGTAAATGTTAATAATTTCCCCACAGAGTTAGGAAATAGATGAAAAGCTACTGTGAAAAAAATGATGAACCCATCTACTTTGTTCTCTTTCCATGATCCAATTTTCCTTTTTAGAACAAGATGACAGTGTCACCACAAGCTGCAGGGTTTAAGGATGCAGTCAATTTTGGTCTAGCTACCAAGGACAAATATCAATGTGGCGACAGGTAAAATACCAAAGCTGCTCTGTAACTTACTTTATTTTAGAATTAAAAAGGAAGACGCTACCCTATAAAAGAGAACCATATTGGTTAAGCAGTTACCAAGATCTTTTGGTACAGACAAACTGACAGACAGAGATCCTTTTACTATATCATAAGGACTAGTTGCTTTACCCCTAGCCTCTAGAGAGGGCAAAAGAGTTTAAGAAAATAGCTAAAACCTTTTCCCAGGACATAAATCAAGCTTCACTGGAAAGTGTATTATTTTGTACTCTCCCAGATCTTAAGGAACATAAAAATTCTTAATTCTTTTTAGAATGACTAGCGGCTATGCCCTCTAGAGGCCTATAGTGCCACTTTAAATGGTTTTTTTTTTAATTATACATACATGTCTACGTTGTGTTCAAGACTCTATGTGAAATGTTTATGTTTCTTTTAAGTCTCTACGTAAAAAAAACTTAGATTTTTTTGTGATTTCTCTTGGGAGGTTGGTGATACCCTCCTTCAATATAGTTATTAACCTTCCTGAGACCTATGAGAAGATACCCTGTTAAGGAGAACCAGATCGGTTCAGCGGTTAGCGAGTTCTTTTGGTTCAGACAAATAGAAACATCCTGTTACTTTATCATTAGGATTAATAGTTATTTATCGCATGGTATACCGAAGGCATGGGTTAATAAAACTGGTTTTAATACTATTATTGTACATTTATATTCGTAGAAAACTGGAAATAATACAAAACAATACATTTTTCTCAGTATGGCTTAGAACCGGTTCTAATCCAGGGGAAGTTAATCGGTTCCAAAGCCATACTGTAAAAATTTGTCCCAGGTATAAAGAATGCAAGACAGGCAAACAAACAATGGTGGAGATAATCCAGGTACCACCAACATTTTTCAGGGCAGCATGGGATGGAGGGGTTGTGGGGATAGGGTTTCACACCTTTCTGTTAAAAATGAGTGCCATAGGCAGAGCTCAGTAGCCACAAATTTGAACCCGTTTGGGTGCTTCAATTACGTCAGGTTTAGACTTCCAGCTTATTTTTAAAATGGTTAAAGGTTGATTTCCCTGAGGTTTAAAAGTGGCTGACGCGCGGCGGCCAAGCCCTGACCCTAGGACAACCTCTCTTTATTCCCTAAGATTTATATTGTCCATTGACATTCTTTAAAATATATATATTTTAAAATAAAAAACTTTGATTAGAGCCTGTCTGACAAACAGAACAACACACCCCAAGTATAGAAAAGATTCTCTTTAGCTATTTTACTTACCTTTCATAGTAGCAAAGCTACTCTATAATTTATTTTGTCCATCCGTCTGTCTGTAAGGCCAAGGGTATCGGCTCATATAAAGATAAAGCAAAATTTTGATAAAAATACCTATGACCTATGCTTATCCAATCTATACATTGTTTTGTTCACATGTCCATCTCTCTGTCAATATGTCTGCATAACTTAAATTTTCAGTACATTTAAGTGATTTTTCTTTATATTTTGCTAAATGTATTTTACATATCTGTGCTTTGCTTATGGATGTTTTCATTCTTGTTTTATAGTTTTTAGCTGGCATTGAGAACAAGCCAACAGTTACCAATGAAGCCTAAAGGCATTCATCCGTGATGAAAAACAATGTCTTCTTCAGCACCTGTCCACGGAAACATAAAAAACCCAGTTTTTTTATTGTATAGTATTATAATAGAAATAGAAGAGTAGAAGAATATTCTGAAACCTTTTTTCGTCAAATCTAAGAGAGAACATTCCTAGCAGACAAAAGTATTGTTTACTTTCGACTCAAGCTGATGTGGATTCTTAAAAAATGATAGACTCGCTATTCGATAGTGAGGCAAAATTATTTTTGTGAAAAATCATCCAAAAGCACATTAAAAATCTACAAAAATTAAACAAAATCATATGTTAATAACCCTCTTAAGATTTTATTTCATTTTTGTAAATTTTTTTATTCGATTTTGGAGGATTTTTCACAAAAATAATTTTGCCTCACCAGCGAGTTGCCAGCCTAACTTTTTTTAAAGAATCCAACTTTGTTTCAAGCTTTCAAATTGTAAACGAAATTTTTGGGCAATTAATTCTGATTCCGCAAAGCTTTCTACTAAGAAAATATACTGTTAACAGCTGACTTTTATGTATGTATGAAATGAAAAAAAAAAATGCCTTCGTAGGAAAATGTGTACATAATTTCAACCAATGAGATCCAATGTAAATTCCGATGCGATTCTCCTATTGGCTCAATCAGACATTCCCTCTCTTTCTTAGCTAGTACCTTTATTAGTATTATAAACAGCTTAACGCGGATATAAAAATGTACAATTATAAGATGAAAACAAGTTTTTTTGTCAAGGGCATGGCCTAAAAAACAAGTTTTAAATGATTAAATCTTATGTTTGTATATCTTAAAATTCGTAGAAAACTGGATATAATATGATGCTATAAATAAGTTTTCAGTATGGCTGAGAACCGGTTTGAATCCATTGGTTATTAATTGGTTTCGAAGTGATACTGGAAATAATATACCTTTACATTCAGGGTATAGAATTTCAATAATATAATACATTTTTGGGCATTTATTTTAAAACCATTTATTGTATAAATATGCACTAACTCTATTATAAATAAATATTCATCAATTTCAAATGTATTTTTATGTAACTGTAAAGCTAGAAATATTTATCAATTATAGTATTATTATTCATTAAAATGTATTTAAAAGTACATTTACCTTGTACATATCGGATAGCTCTTAACATTAATTTAGGAATAGTATAATTAATCTATAGATTTCAAACTTTGCATGATAATACCTGTAACAATTAGGTACAATAAAGAAAGCGTAACAACTCTATATCGGAAAATCCGTATCCATTAAAACATGCTGATTTTACAACTTTATTGACAACAATTTATAATTATTCTATTCATCTGATATTTAGAATGAATAATGAATGATGAGAAATATAGAAAATAATCTTTCAAGAATTAAAATATTTACAATTAAATGAACAAAATGAAACAATAGTTATTTATTGCATTACATTATAGACAGCTTTCCATGGATATTATAACAAATAATCATAAGATTAAAACCAGTTTTATCAACCTGGGCATTCAACCCATTGCATTGGGTCAAACAAAACTGGTATTAATTTTAATTTCATATTATTTTTTATTTTAATATACGTGTAAAATCTTTAAATCACAACCACTTTTCAAATTTTCAGTAAAAATATTAAGAAAAAAAAAAATAATAATACGTTAAAACTTCAAACATTTAAAAATTCATGGTTTATTAGCAGCACTGGTAGTGGCAGAGGTTACGACTACGGCCACGGCAATAGCTACACATTTAAAGATCTAGCACAGTTTTAAAGCCATATTTAGGCCGACTCAAGATGCAAAATTTTTTGGCGCGCTATTTTAACCCATTCTATATATAAATATAAGACTATTGATACCTTTAAAAGTGTTCTCAGACTATTTTTTCAGCAATATGTCAAATTCGAATTTCATAAAAAAGGGGAAGGTTCTCCCCTGGGGGTGAAATTTTTTTTTCTTTCAAACCATGGCTTTATACACCTTCCTGAATTTGTCTTGAAGAGTACATTAAGATTAAAAAAACTTTTTTTTTAAATATTGATCCCAGAAAAAGTTATCCTCAAATAACCGTCAAAATCACCTGATTTTGCTAAAATGGCCAAAATTGTTAGTTTTTTGAGAATAGCTCTTGCTATGATCAAAATATTTTAAAATCGTTTTTTGATCCTTAATGTACTATTCAAGACGAATTCAGGAAGGTGTATAAAGCCATGGTTTGAAAGAAAAAAAAATTTCACCCCCAGGGGGGAACCTTCCCCTTTTTTATGAAAATCGAATTTGACATATTGCTGAAAAAAAGCTTCCAGAACACTTTTTTTGGTATCATTGGTCTTTATATCATAAAAGGAATGGGTTGAAATAGCGCGCTCATTGAATTTCAAAAAAAGTGGTAATTCTGAGTCGGTGTAATATATATATTTTCTTTTATATGTATTTATTATAAGTGCTCAAATCAAAAAGCCCCACCCTTTTAAGATTTTGAATATTCCCCTGCAAGTACGTATTTTATACATTTATGTTCCAATCGCAAAATCTATTTTCCCGTATCGCTTTGAAACCGGTGGATTAGAACTAGTTTTCAGTCATACTAAAAAATTATATCTAGCATAGTATGATATACAGATTTCTACAAATATAGAATTTACAATCATAAGATTAAAACCAGTTTTTCAGCCCGTGCCTTCTACATCTTGGGGCTAAAAAATCTGGTTGTAATCTTATAATTGTACACTTTATATCCGCGGAAAGCTGTTTATAATACAATCATATTTATTTATCAACATGAAAATTTTCAAGAAAACTATACTTGGACAAATGTTTATCCCAGTATGGGAATGGTTTGGCATCCACGTGAACAAACAGAACATCAAAATAACAAGTTTTTATTATATCCTGAAAAAAATAAAATCAATAATAATTATTCATCACATCGTGAAAATTAAAATGAAAAAGTCATAGGCTTAAAACCAGGCCTTTGTGTTTTTTATTTTGATGTTCGTGAAAAAAGTCCTAACTGTGCATTTTAAATGTCTCTAGTATGACGCTTTTACTTTACTGATTTAAAAAGTGACAGACCAGGGAATAGATAGATAGAAAAAGATAGATAGATAGATAGATAGATAGATAGATAGATAGATAGATAGATAGATAGATAGATAGATAGATAGATAGATAGATAGATAGATAGATAGATAGATAGATAGATAGATAGATAGATAGATAGATAGATAGATAGATAGATAGATAGATAGATAGATAGATAGATAGATAGATAGATAGATAGATAGATAGATAGATAAATAGATAGATAGATAGATAGATATATAGATAGATTTATAGATAGACAGATAGATAGATAGATAGATAGATAGATAGATAGATAGATAGATAGATAGATAGATAGATAGATAGATAAATAGATAGATAGATAGATAGATAGATAGATAGATAGATAGATTGATAGATTGATAGATAGATAGATAGATAGATAGATAGATAGATAGATAGATAGATAGATAGATAGATAGATAGATAGATAGATAGATAGATAGATAGATAGATAGATAGATAGATAGATAGATAGATAGATAGATAGATAGATAGATAGATAGATAGATAGATAGATAGATAGATAGATAGATAGATAGATAGATAGATAGATAGATAGATAGATAGATAGATAGATAGATAGATAGATAGATAGATAGATGAAAGGTGAAAGGCCATGGAACATGAGGGATATAACCAGATTTCTCCAACAGAGGTAAAAATTAGACAGATAGATAGAGATAGATAGACATCTCTATCTATGTATCTATCTATTTTACTAACCTGAAATGTGACAGGCCAGGGAACATGGGGGATATATCCAGATTTCTCCAACAGGGGTAAAAATTCTGTCTTATACGTGGCAAAACATTCACTTTCCCATCCTAATAACAGATATATATAGTTTTCAGGATGAGAGGCCGTTATTGACCAATGGTAAAATATATAGTGGCCTCTCATTGGCTAATTTTTTTTTGTTACGTCATAATGAGTCAGACACTATTACTGTGTTCAGTTTTCAGTAGCAAAGCTACTCTATATAATTCGAAATTTCGTCTGTCCGTATGAAACATTCATGACTCCTATAAAAGATAGATGGCTGAATCTTCTTATCAACATTCTCATAGTATAGTGCATAATTAATTAGGCAGTTTATAGCTATTTTTTATATATTACACATATTCATCCAGGTAAAAAGCAAGAATATTTTTTGTCACTTAAACAAAGCATTTTATAGTCGGATTTTTTTTTATCAAACAGGGGAATTACACAAATTTTTATAGGGGGAAGGGTGTTCAAAGCCTTTTAAGGGAAGGGATCTTAGACAATATTGCCTTAGGACAAAATAGCCTTTTTGTAAAATCATCGAAATTGGAAATTGTTTAGCATTTCAATTTCGTGGATTGGTACATTTTTAAATTTTTTTTTATTTTTTTCTACATTTTTTTATATTACAAATTTTAGGTTAGGTTATGTTAAATGGCTAGAGGGACCAGCGCTCGCAGTTACACAGGACAGGGGCCTAAAGTTGCGGCCATGATCATTATTAACATTTTAGGCTATTATCCTTAATTAAGTTAATTTGTTCTAGAGGCTATTTTGTACGAGGCTATTTTGTCCTATATTTACCTTCATAGCAAAGTTCAGTAGTCTCCATTTGAATATATGGCACAAATTTAGGTTTCTTCTCAAGCTTAAAGAACTCTGTCAATACCTAGAAATTTGAATATAGAGAACTAATTTAGGTTTATTCTCAAGCTTTAAGAACTCTGTCAATACCTAGAAATTTGAATATAGGGAACTAATTTAGGTTTATTCTCAAGCTTAAAGAACTCTGTCAATACCTAGAAATTTGAATATAGAGAAAAAATTTAGGTTTTTTCTCAAGCTTAAAGAACTCTGTCAATACCTAGAAATTTTATTATAGGGAAAAAATTTAGGTTTTTTCTCAAGATTAAAGAACTCAGTCAATACCTAGAAATTTGAATATAGGAAACAAATTTAGGTTTTTTCTCAAGATTAAAGAACTCAGTCAATACATAGAAATTTGAATATAAGAAACAAATTTAGGTTTTTTCTCAAGATTAAAGAACTCAGTCAATACCTAGAAATTTGAATATAGGGAACAAATTTAGGTTTATTCTCAAGCTTAAAGAACTCAGTCAATACCTAGAAATTTGAATATAGGGAACAAATTTAGGTTTATTCTCAAGCTTTAAGAACTCTGTCAATACCTAGAAATTTGTATATAGGAAACAAATTTAGGTTTATTCTCAAGCCTTAAGAACTAGTAGCAGTCTATAGTGCCCTAGAAAAATGGGGATAGATGTCACTGCTTTTGGCCTACCTATTCTATTGACATCAGGAAATACCCTATATCCAATCTCTTTTCTAGGGGGCTTCTTTACCTTTCTTTTTCCTTCTACTTTGACGTCAATAGAATAGGTAGGCCAAAAGCTAAATTTTTTTTAAAAAATTTAAGGGGGTTCTTTTTTCGGAGAGGCAGTCGAACACAACCCCCAGATTTTAAAGATTTTTTTCTAGAGTTGAGGGGGGTGTTTCCCTCAAACAAACAGGACCTGAGAAGCTACGTTATAAAGGAGAACTATATCGGTTCAGCGGTTACAGACAGACATCCTGTTACTTTATTTTAAGGATTATTGTGAAATCTTTTTACCTTACACTCAAAGCCCTGAACATCAATTTTGATTATAAAAGTGTCTACTTCTGGTTTTAAATCTAAAATTATACTAAATTGTTTTGCACCTGATTTTCATGTACTGTAATAAAGTCACAACGTAATAAGCAAAATAATAATTTCTAAATATAAACAAAACTGTATGTAAATTTTTCGCAAAACTACTTAGATACAGAATAGAATAATTAAACCATTCAATAAATATTTGTATGTTTTAAATGGATGTACAAGGACGTTCTCGTAATGATTATAGAGTTTCTACGCTTTCTGAATGTTACTAACTGTTACAGGAATCATCATACAAAGTTTGAAAAGGAAAAAAACAACAAGTCTAAATTAGTAATTGGAGCTGTTCGGTTCGGATTGACGTACAGACCCTAATCAAAGAAAAGCTTTACTTTAAAAATAGTTTTGACTTACCAAAAATATCAAATAGTGTTATTGTTGTTAATGAGCCGTGATATGGGGCCTAAAAAGATAACAATAAATTTTCTCGTATTCATTCGAATCCGGTGGATAGGAACCGGTTCTCATCCATACGAAAAAACTATGTCTAGCACCGAATTATATCCAGCTTTCTACGAATATAAAAATGTACAATCATAAGATTAAAACCAGTTTTTTTAGCCGGTGGCTTCGGCACCTCGGGGCTAAAAAAACTAATTTTAATCTTATAATTGTACATTCTATATCCGCGGAAAGCCGTTTATAATACGATGCGAGAAATAACTATTCTCGTATTCTTTCGATTCCTGTGGATAGGAACCGGTTCTCATCCATACGAAAAAAACTATGTCTAGCATCGTATTATATCCAGTTTTCGACGAATATAAATATGTACAATCATAACATTAAAACCAGTGTTTATAGCCCGTGCCTTCGGCACCTCGGGGCCAGTATTAATATTTTCGTAAAACAGATTAGTATCCGCTGGATTATAGCCGTTTTAAACGTATTACAACAACGTATTAAAGACAAGTTTCAAAGAATAATAAAATAACAATCATAAAAAATAATACCTCAGGTCTAATAAAACAGGTTTTAATCTTGTAATTTTTCATTTTAATTGTCTATTATACGATGCGATAAATAGCTATTAGTTATTCTACATCTTTCACTAGAGTTATTTCGTCTTGGGAGGATAGATGTACCCTCCAGTGAAAACATCTAAACTAATCTAATCGAAGCTTTTCTATAATTAGGGTCGGTCCGTCCGTACGTCCGTAACGAATAGCTTTTTTCGTTAATTTGGGAATGTTAGATTTGTCCTATCGACTTCAAATTTTGTATGGTGATCCCATGTTGATTTTTCACTTTTTTTAACAGCAAATTTTTATACGATCTAATTATCCGATTGATCTGATTTTTGGTATACTGATTCCTGGGACAACAAAGTACAATATTATAAGCGAATCATCTCTATAATCAAGTCCTAAAAATGTAAGTATGTCCTTAAACATTTTCCTGCATCAAGCAATTTTTGAACAAATTTACTTACAATTAATATGCTTAGACTCATATACATTTAAATTATGATTATTCAGTTCTGACACTATACAAGTGTTAATGTCCGTTTATCCCACCGTTTCAGTGCTTCGCTTTTATGGATGTTGTCATCCTTGTTTTCTCAAAGTGTATGAAAACTTCATTAAAAATTAACATCTTACCGAGTTGCTAAAATCTAATTCTTTTTGATTTGTTTCTCCTTGTTTCAAAGATTTTCCAGAGTACACATAATAACCATCACTATAATAATTCAATTTTTAGCATCGTATTATAGACAGCTTTCATTTGAGATGTCTAGGGAAACTTGAGGATTGGGGAGTTGAATTCGATAATTTGGTAATAGTCCCTTTCGTAACATCATAGGTTATTTTAGGTTAGGTTAGGTTATAATTGGTTAGGTGATTGGCCCAAAGGGTTAGGTAATTGGCCCCGCAGGGTTAGAGCCCCCCGCAGGGGCTAGAAATAGGAGAAAAGCTACTGTGAAAAATACGAAGAATCGCCCCATTAGGTGCGATGTTACGAAAGGGACTATACCCAATAATTTTTTTATTTTAGATTTAAAAAGAAAAAGGAAGACGATTAAAGTCCCTCCACAGATTATGACGTCATAGAATAGAATAGCCAAGAGAGGCCAGTATACACTGTTATTGAACAATGGTAAAATTTATGTTGGCCTTTCATTGGTTATTCTATCGTATGACGTCACAATCAGTCGAGGGACTTTAATCATCTTCTAGAAAAAGTAATTTTTTTAAGGGGGGGGATTGACCAACTCCCACAAACACTTTTTAATTTAAGTTTTGGATGGAAAGAGTTTTTTTCTAGGGGCGATTTCTCTTGGGAGGTGATGGTACCCCCTATAATGGTTATAAACCTTCCCAGAACCCAAGAGAAGCTACCCTGTAAAGGAAAACCCTTTAGGTTCAGACATCCTGTTACTTTATTATAAGGATAGGATACAACTGTTAAGCTTACATCAACAATTGTCAGGGAAAAAAACTAAAATGTTTTTTTTTGAAATTTACCTTATAGGATTCATTACTTGGATAACATCTCCATCATCAATATTGTTCAAAGCTGAAATGACATGAAAAAAAATTATATAAAGATATAAATTGCGTGGCTTGTGTAAATGATAGAAAAAAAACACGCATACAGTTGGAACCGATCTGGAGCTCTAGTTTTTGGAACTATAAATATCATCAATATACTGTTTGTATAGTAGTAGATGTGTTGAAAAGTGATACAAGGAGATACCTTATATATGTTTATCTAGGAATTTACATATTCTGATTTTTAACAATATTTGTTAATTTATCCCCCCTGAGAATTTTAAAAGAGCAGTAAATAATGATAAGAAATATCCAAAATATTCCAACCGCCAAGAGGTTTTGTTGACTTTTTACTTGAATTGTTTGTGTGAAGCACAGTCTTTAGTCCTTAATATTCATCTATCTATCTTCTTTACCTATGCTATTAAACAGAATAGTATGATTTTGAGGACTATGGTCCACTAGGAGATACCTTATATTTATTTATCCAGGGATCTATATTTTCTACTTTTTATCAAGATTTGTTAATCTATCCTTCTAAATAATTATATTTGAGGTATATAAAACATTCCTTATGCGGAGAGGTTTCGTTGACTTTTTACTAAAAATTTATGCTTAATATTATCTATCTATTATACCTAAGCTATTAAATAGAATTACATGATTTTAAGGACTAGGATACACAGAGATACCTTATATAAATTTATCCAGAGATTTTATATTTTCTGCTTTTTATCAAAATTTGTGAATCTATCCCTCTAAATAATTATATTTGAGCTATCCAAAACATTCCTTATGCCGAGAGGTTTTGTTGACTTTTTACTTGAATTGTTTGTTTGAAGCCCAGTCTTTAGTCCCTAATATTTATCTATCTATCTATTATACCTATGCTATTAAATAGAATAGCATGATTTTGAGGACTAGGATCCACAGAAATGACTTTATTTCCCATAGATAAACTTGCAAGAGTGAATACTCCAATATTACTACCAAGATCTGAAACAAAAAGAATTTTCAGTAAAATGTGAGGTTGCGTAATTGAATATTTATATATTCTTGTATATTTTTCCCCCGCCAAATATTTGCAATAAATCCTACTGTTTTTGAAAAATTTAAATTAAAGCTTTTCTAATATTATGGTCAGTTCTTTTTGTTAATTTAGGCATGTTAGAATTGTTCTATGGATTTCAAACTTCCCATATCTGTAAAGTATGATTTAGTAAGCATAGCAACTCTATAATAGTTATAAGAAAGTCTGTATGTCCTTTTAAAACATGGTGAATTTTACTTGTTGTCAAAAAATTTACCTAAAACTGTGGCATTTGGATAATTGCTTAGTAAAGTGAGCCAAATATTTACTATATGCTCCTCATATCTAGAAATAAAAAAATAATCCTTATAAAGAAGTAACAGGATGTTTGTGTGTTTGTATGTTTGTACTGAAGGATCTTGCTAACCGATGAACCGATCACACACCCCTTAATTTTACCTAAAATCTTAAAATGGCAATATCTGGCAAGAAGAAACGGCTAGGATTTTGTTCTTAACTAAATTCTAACTACCATTAGGTCCAATTTGATCGCCCAATTGTCCGAATGTTTGGGAAACTTTTTAAAAGCGAAGCTTTTCTATAATTAGGGTCGGTCCGTCCGTCCGTCCGTCCGTCCGTCCGTCCGTCCGTCCGTAAAGGATAGCTTTTTTCGTTAATTTAGACATGTTAGAATTGTCCTATCGATTTCAAATTTTGCATGGTGATTCCTTTAGTAGTTAGGTACGATTTAGAAAGCGTAGCAACTCTATAATCATTACCAAAATGTCCGTACGTCCATTTTTAACATATTGATTTTTTTACTAATTTTTAAATAGCTTTTTTTCGTTAATTAAGGCATGTTAGAATTGTCCTATCGATTTCAAATTTTTCATGGTGATTCCTGTAATAGTTAGGTACGAGTTAGAAAGCGTAGTAACTCTATAATCATTACCAGAATGTCCGTACGTCCATTTTAAACATGTTGATTTTTTTTACATTTTTAACAACAATTTGTATGTGACCTAATTATCCGATTGGTCTGATTTTTGGTATACTGATTCCTGGGACAATAAAGTACAATTTTATGAGCGAAGCAACTCTATAATCAAGTCCTAAAAATGTAAGTATGTCCATAAACATTATCCTGTATCAAGCAGTTTTTCAACAAATTTACTTACAAATTTGCTTTGACTCTTATACATTCGCATTCTGATTATTCAGTTCTGACATTATACAAGTGTTAATGTCCGTTTGTCCTACCGTTTCAGAGCTTTGCTTTTATGGATGTTGTCATCCTTGTTTAATCTAAAGTTCGGTAATTTTTACGCTGAGAGATTCCAACGCAACATTGGTAGGTAGGTATCGTAGAGACGTAAAAGCATCATAAATAACTATCGTAGAGACTTGTACAAAAAAACATTTAAAGTGCCACTAGAGGCCTCTAGGGGGCGTAGCCGCTAGTCGTTATATAAAAGTAACATAATCTCTGTCTGTTTGTAGGGAAGGATCTCGCTAACCACTGAACCGATATGGTCCCCATTCCCATGTATAACTATTTTAGGGTAAGGTCAAATTCAATTCCCCATCCACCTCCTTAGGTGTCCTTAGGGGCATAGTCGCTAGTAAATTAATAAATTGCTGAAAAGACTAAACAGGTATCTAAAGGTATAAGACAATGAACGCTAAATTGATGTAAACTATAAATGATGATACAAAAAATATCCCCTTCTGAAAATTACAGACCAATTGATGATACACAAAACTACCCCTTCTTAAGATTAAAATTAAAATTGGTGGTTGAAACATTTATTCGCTGAACGTAATGAACCAACCAATCAAAATTTATGTTGAGACCAACGAATAAGAAAGTTTATTATAAAACTTTGGGGACTAGTGTAATAATCAGTCTAATGTTCACTACTTCCTTGAGAATAAGCCTCGTCGCTTAGTTTATGTTAGTTTTTTGCTATTTGATTCTAATACAAAGGAAATAGGCTGAAATATAAATTTAGATGGTGGGTAACCCCCCCCCCCCCCAAACACAAAAAAAGTTTCATATATAACCTGTAAGGAGTTCCCTTGTCCTTGCCAAATGCACCATCTAAAAACAAGGATGACAACAACTATAGGAAGCGAAGTATTACAAAAATACAAGTACAGACAAAAATATGTTTTTATATCATTTGAAGCATGACCGACAGACAGACGGACAAAACAATGTATAGATTAGATATATGTACAATGTACATCTGTCATAGGAATCTTTACTACAAAAATGAGTGACTGACGGACGGACAGACAGACTTTATAAAGTGGTATTCATTCCTTACCATATGGGAGTAATTATAAATAATACATTTCCAACATTGCAAACTTAAATGTATGGATAGACGAACGGACAAATTAAATTATGGAGTAGCTTCGCTGCTTAAACAAAATACTTACACCCATTAAGGTAGAAGTACATTGATATTAACTGAAAATAATTGGTTCATTTCATTTTTAAAAGCGAGGCTTTCTGTAATTCGATCTATTTGTCTGTCTGTCCGTAACAGTTAGCTCTTTTCGTTGTTTTAGACATGTTAAATTTGTCCTATCGATTTCAAACTTTGCATGGTAATTCCTGTAGTAATTAGGAACGATTTAAAAATCGTAGCAACTCAATATTCGTTATCAGAATGTCCGTAGGTACATTTAAAACATGCTGATTTTGTAACTTTATCCTCTTCATCAGAATTTTAGAATATTGATTACTTGAATAACAAGGTACAATATTACAAGTTAGGTATTTATATGTACGTATGTCCTTAAACAGTATCCTGTATTTATGTAATTTTCATCACATTTTGTTTAGACCCAAAAGTTATTATTCTACTTTTTAAGTTGTGACACTCTACAAGTTATTATGTTCTTTTGTCATAACGTCTAATTTTAGAGCTTCGCTGATTAGGGATGTTGTCATCCTTTTTTGATTTGCAGTGCAGCTACACAATATTCAACAAATAAAAAAAATTTTTACTCCGACACCGGGTCAGAACTAAAGACGTTAGTAATGGTTCTTACTGCTGCCATGTAAGGTGCGCGACATTAATAGTTATAATAGGGGGGAATGCCATGGCTCATAAATAGGCGCAACTCATTACCATGCACAGTTAGGAATTTTCAGACGAAAGTCGTGCAATCAAAGTATTTCTTGTCTGTTGGATGTTAATTAACCTAATATCTCCGGGTGTTAGAGTATTACATCCCATTGAAAAGCGGGTGATGCTCTGGATTCTCTATATGTCACTTAAAAATTGAAGGAGAATCTCGCCTTTACGAGGTGAGTTAAGTAACATCCAACATACAAATAACCCTTTGATTGCACGGCCTTTGTCTGAAGGTCATAACTAAGTATAGTAATGAGTTGGGTGTGTCTATGGACCAAGGCATTCTCCCTATTTTTACTATGAGTGTAACGTGCAAGACAATACAGCATTTTTTCGTCTCTAGGAAGACGCAGTGCGGACCATATTTGAAACCCTACACCTCCCCGACAGCAAACAGAAACACTAATAGCCGCGGGTTTTGGAGTGCAGCTACTCTCTAATCTATAATACAAAGTAGAACGATGTCTGTTTGTTTGTCTGTCTGTTTGAAGCGAAGGATCTCGCTAACCGCTGAACCGATCGGGTTATCCTTTACAGGGTAGCTTCTCATAGGTCCCGGGAAGGTTTATAACTATTTTCTTGGGGGGGTGGGATACCCCCAACCCCCCCAAAAAAATGAAAAATACCCCCCCAATTTTTTTTTCTTTTTAAAACTAAAATTAGAATAATGGGATCAAATCCCCCCCCCCCCCCCAAAAAAAAAAGAAAAAATTCCCCCCCCCAAAATTTTTTTAAAAACTTTTTTCTCTTAAATCTAAGACTAGTTTGACTATAAAATGAAAGTGAACCTTCCCTGGTCTTTTGCAGGTTCTTTAAAACAAATTATGAAGGACTTGTTGTAGTGATGAGAACTGAAAATTTTCATACTTTATTAGTTATCGTATTATAGACAGCTTTTTACAGAAAGTAAAATGAAAGATTATATGAGTAAAAAAAGTTTTTTTTTAGCCCCGAGGGGCCTAATTGTTTCATCGGAATGCAAGATACTTAAAAAATACACACGCACACATCCTATTCATTTCTAAAAGATCAAAATTGTTTTCCTATTATATAAATTATATTTTCTTTGTTTGTAGCAAACTATCTCACTAACTGCTGCACCAATATGGTTCTCCTTGATAGTAAAGCTTCTTATTGGTCCATGATGGAAGGTTTTTAACTTTTTTTCATGTGAGGGCATCCTTACCCGCACAATAAAAAATGTACCCCCCCCCCCCACCCCTCAAAAAAAGTTTTTTACTTTTTCTTTTAAAAACTCAAGTTGAGAACTGGGTGGGGATCGAATTTCTTAAGTACCCCTAGAGGCCCCTATGGGGCATAGCCGCTAGTTGGATATAAAGTATGAAGACCTATAGGGTAAAGTTTGTTTACACATGAATGCTGGAAAGTCATCAATGGCTTCGCGTAATAAACCTGAAAAAAATGGCAATAATAGTTATTTCTACTATGGCTTTAAACCCGATAAATATCTACTGGATTAGAACCGGTTTTCAGCCATATTGAAAAATCATATATGGCATCGTATTACAGACAATTTTCCATGAATATTAAAGTTTTGTTCGCACGGGCCTTCGGCCCCTCTGGTAAAACAAAACTAGTTTTAATACAATAATTTTTCATTTTAGTAGTCACGGAAAGCTGTCGATAATACGATGTAATGAATAACTATTATCGCAATGTATTATAGACAGCTTCCCGCGAATAGTAAAAAAAATATATAACATTAGTTAAAGTTTTGTTGGCCCTGAGGGGCCAAAAGCTCAGGCTAACAATACTGATTTTTATTTTATTATTCGTAGATAATTGTCTGTAATACGATACGATACATATTTTTAGTATGGCCCAAAACTGAAGTTGTTTATCAAAACAAGTGGCGTGAACAGTATTTACTTCCCAGGACCTTTAAGAAGCTTAAGGAGAACCATATCGATCAGAGGTTAGCGAGATCTTTCATTACAGACAGACAGACAAAAGTCCTGATACTTTCATAAATGGATTATTTAAAAAAACAAAAAAAAACATTACCATTATTAATATTTGTAGATTTTAAATTTATTAAAAAACTTTCTCTTCTTCTAAAACATAATAAGAAAATTGATGAGTCATGCTTATTTCTAACATGAGTAGATACTTTTTTACAGAGAGGGAGGGGGCTGTTTATTACACTAGTCCCCAAAGTTTTATAACAACAACATTTTCTTATACGTTGACTTAAAAACTTTTCGGAATTTTTCGGTTTATTAAGTTGAGTGTCCAAACGTTTCAGCCACTAAATGTTATCTACAGAAGGGGTAGTTTGTGTATCATCATTGGGGATGTACAACAATTTATCGGCTATTGACTTATCCCTTTAGATCCCTGACTTTTTAAACTTTTACTTATACAATCTTGAGAAAATACTAAAATTAAATGCTGTTTTGTATTTAAAACGATAAAACGGTTTTTAAAACGATAATATGTGCCTTACTGTATTATTAACACTTTTCCGCAGATATTAAAAATTATAGGATCAAACCCAGTTTTGTCAGAAGAAGGCCTGGGCTAAACTGGTTTAATTTAATATTCGTGTAAAATTGTCTGTAAATCTATGCTATACATGATTTAATATCTGAGAATCGTTATTAATCCACCGGATAATAATCGGTTTCGAACCCATACTGGAAAAATATATACTTAAGTTTTTTTACTAATACCATCTTAAGAAGTAATATTCAAAACAACCTTTTTTTTATTGAGTAGTAAGAATATTTGCTAAAAAAAGCTTCTAAGCCGATTAATATCCGCTGGATTTGAACCTGCATACAGCCATACTGAAATCGTATATAGCATGGTTTTACAGACAATTTTCCATGAATATTGAAATAAAAGTTTCAGACCAGTTTTGTTGACTGACAGACCGACGGACAAAGTAAATTTCATACTGTATGCTCATTATAGGGAACAAAAAATCTGCTGTTTATCTTATATAGCAGATGAATAAATCTAATTTTTTCTGACGTCATAGTCAGACACTTTTACTGTTTTCCCAGTTTTGTTGACTGACAGACCGACGGACAAAGTAAATTTCATACTATATGCTTATTATAGGGAACGAAAAAAATCTGCTGTTTATCTTATATAGCAGATTAATAAATCTAATTTTTTTCTGACGTCATAGTCAGACACTTTTACTGTTTTCCCAGTTTTGTTGACTGACAGACCGACGGACAAAGTAAATTTCATACTGTATGCTTATTATAGGGAACGAAAAAATCTGCTGTTTATCTTTAATGGCAGATGAATGAATAAATTTTCCTTAATAGCGTTACGGACTGACGAACGGCCAGACAAAGTGAGTTGTAGAGTAGCTACGCTTCTATTTATACCTGTCCAAAACGTTAACCAAAAGAAAAAAGGATAGCAATAGTAATATTACAATTTTTGGGAATTCTTTTCTTGGTGTACATTTTAACATTTTATTTCACCTAAAATAGTAACTCAGGCTTTACCTAATATCCACCGTCAATAAAAAGCCTAAAACCTGCTCCGAAAAGGGGCGTTGACATTTCAACAACTGGCAGAAATACAATGGTTGTTTTTTTTGTCAAAATTATTTTTGTGAATGTAAATTCGTCAGTAATTTGCTGAGTTTTAAAGGTATGTTGAGTCGTTGACATATACACATCCGAAATTGTCAAATATACATGTATTTCTTGCCAAATTTACATCTACATTTTCTTTACATATCATTGAAAAGTAATCGCTTTTAAATTTTAAATGGGTGTGAAAAAAAACTGAAAGAGAGGGAACAATGGGCTGTTTATTACACTAGTCCCCAAAGTTGTATAATAACTTTTTCTTATTGGTTAACTGATCAACTTTGGGGAATTTCATAAAGTTATTTTTCAAACCTTTTTTAACAACTAAATTAAATATATAAAAGGTGTAATTTTGTGTATCATCATTGGGGATGTACATGAATTTATCGGCCATTGTCTTATTCCTTTAGATCACTGAAAAAAAATGTGTGCGCTTATCTCGTCAAATAACCAAATGACTGAGGAGAAAACAGTTTCGTCTCCCGACCCTCGCTAAAAAATATAGTGCTTATCATCAGGAAGCGAGGGAACAATGGGTTCTTTATTACACTAGTCCCCAAAGTTTTATAATAACGTTTTTTTTTATTCGTTGACTAACCAACTTTGGGGGCTTTCATTGAATTTTGATTTATTTGGTTTATTAATTTGAGTGGTGAAACGTTTCAACCACTAACTGCAATCTACAGAATGGGTAATTTTGTGTATCATCATTGAGGATGTACATCAATTTATCGGTCATTGTCTTATCCCTGGCTTATTATATAGTACATATATTTATGTAGCGGAGAGTTTTAATTTCGCTATTCGCTAGCGGCTAGTAGCCAGAAATGGCATTTGAGGTGGGGAGGGGTAAAGTCGTTCCCCCCCCCTCCCTCTTTATATTTTCAATTCTAGATTCAAAAAAAGAAAGTAAAGGAGTATATATTTTGGTCTCACGGCCCAGGCTACAAAAATGCATTGCACAAGTACGAGACTCGACAAAGTGGCTGAAAAAATGAGCCGTGTTACGTCATAAAAGGGAGAGATGAGAGAAAAAGTGGGAAAGGAAACCCCTTAAAAAGAGATAGATCTATTGACGTCACACGGCTCCTTTTGTCAGCTACTTTGCCGAGTCTCTACATGCATGTGAAACTTAAGAAAGTGTCGGAAGGAAATGACGTCACACGGCTCATTTTTTGGTCGAGCATCCATACTGTGTGCTTGTTAGAGAGTTTCAAAATTTATTGAACCAAACGGATGCGCAACTTATTACGCCACATTCAAGTTATAAAGTAGATGTGCTACAGTACAATCGGAATCGGATACAACCATTTCTAAAGTTGATTAGTTACCCCAGAATAACACAACAATTACAGTAACTATTGGATAATAATTCTTGTGTTATTTCATGAACAGCTTTGAAAACCAGTTTTCATCCATTTGGTCGCAAATAGTTGCAAATCATTGTTAGCACTTTCTTTTACACAGGGAACTAAAAGGATAAGACAATGGACGATAATTTGATGTACATCCCCCATGATAATTAACAATATATCTCCTTCTGTAGATTACAAATATTGGTTGAAATGTTTGACAATTACTAATCTTATAAAAGTACCCAAAGTTTTTAAATCAACAAATAAGATGCTTATAATACTTTGGGTACCAGTGTATTTCACAGTCCAATGTCCCCTCCCTCCATGCTTTAAATAAAAACATCTTGTCATCCAGAGAGTGACTTTACTCAATTTTTGTATAAAAGTAACAGATTACTTATGTGTATGTCTGTCTGTCGGTCTTGGTGTATGCAGCGTAGGATCTCGATAACTGCTTATTCTATACGGTTTTCTTTTACAAAAAAAATCATTTTATTTAAGAACAGTGAAATCAACCATAGAAAAAATACCACCCCCCCTCATTTTTTTGATTTTTCTTTTCAAATTTAACATTAAAAGTGGAGAGTCAACTCCCTCCCACATATCTAAAGGCCTCTAGGGGCATAACGAGATGTGTTACATATAGTATAATAATCATATACCAGGTGGGAGATGTATCCACAACCTTTTGACATAACACTGTCCTAAAACAGTCAAAAGTAATAAAAAGATTAAATTAAAACTGCGCAAAATTTTATTTCAAAACAAAATATCAATAAAATAAATATCATCCATATATCACATATAATTATTTCAAGAAAAAATATAAAATGCTTTTAAGAAAGATTTTAATTTCTCCTCTAATATAAAATTATTTTCTTATAAGCATTTTATGTACCCTTATATACTAAATAAAGTTACCTAGTTTATAAAAATCAAAAGTAGAGTAGTTATTTATCGCATCGTATTATAGAAAACTTTCCAAGGATATTAAAATGTAAAATTTTAAGTTTAAATCCAGGTTTGTAGCCCAGAGGGGCTGAAGCCCCGGGGTAACAAAACTTGTTTTAATTTTTTTATTAATATTAGTACAATTTGTCTGTAATACGATACAATACATGAATTTTCAGTATGGCTGAAAACCGGTTCTAATCCAGCGGAAGTTAATTGGTTTCGAAGCCATACTGGAAAAAAAAATTACTAATGATTTTTATGAAATATTTAACTTTAGTCCCTTAATTCTAAGTCCTTACAAACTAACAGTAAGAAATAATATTTCTTTTTATATAAAAGAAAAAAACTCCACATTTTAAAAGATTTTTTTTCTAAAAGTTTCATAAATTAAGTGAAAAAATCTTTACAAGGGGTTTATAAAAGTAATTGATGAAAATTGCAGAAATATTTATAATATAAATAATGATTTTAAAAAATAAGGCACATTGGATTACCAAGTTATAAAAGTTTGTTTTATAAAAATCTTTATTAAAGGGCTTTAAGATTTTGGGCTAAATCATATAAAATTCATAGGCTAGACTAGGAGTTAGGGCTTCGTAAGTCTTAAAATATATGATAGGCTAAAAGTAAGGAAACCCTAACTCCGAGGCTATCCTAAGAAATATTATGAGATTTGGCTAATTATCTAAAATTTTAACATGTTTTTTTTTCTAAAAAGCAATATTAAATTTTATTTATTTATCTATCGTACCAAATTATGGACAGCTTTCCGCGGATATTAAAATTTTTAAAAAAATAAGATTAAAACTAGTTTTGTTACCCCCTGTGGGCCTAAGGTCCGGGTTAACCAAAACTGGTATTAATATTATGATTTTTACTTTAATATTAGTGGAAAATTGTCTGTAATACAATGCTATACATGATTTTTCAGTATAGCTGAGAACCAGTTCTAATCCAGCGGATTTAAATCGGTTTGAAAGCCATACTGAAAATTTATTTGTTTATTCTTGACATGTTGTTTGATCTATTTCATATTTGTATCTGGCCTCCAAATTATTACTCTGAAACAAAATCTTATTAGTTTTTAGTTTGTTTTGCTCTTTTTTAGACAATAAATAACGCAAAAAAAGCGGCTAAAATGAGTCAAGAAATTGTCTACTGCTTAAACAACTGCTTTATATTTAGACTAACAGCTACGCCCCTAGAGGCTTCTATGGCTCTTAAGGTGGGAAAAGTCAACCCAACCCCCTTCCAAATTTCAATTTTAGTTTTTAAAAATTGGTATTATTAGGGGAGTTATAAACATTCCCAGGACCTATGAGACGCTACTTAGTAAAGGAAAACCATATCAGTTTAGCGATTAGAGAGATTGTTAACCTCTAGCATCCCGACCCTACCCCCCCCCCCCAAAAAAAAAAAGAAATTACAACCTTGATTATTTCTCTGACAGAAAACCAGTTTTGTGGGGACAGGTCTGTACTGCGAGACATTATTCTCATGGACATAAACCTAAATATAAACATTTTTAATATTGAAGCTTTGGATCTGGTGGTTTCACTCAAAATGCCTATCAAACAAAGAAACCCCTATCTTTTTTTTAAACTAAATTAAAAATAACGTAACCTGGTCTAAAGAAATATATATAAATGCCCTAAGTTTTCAAACTGTACTAAACGCTAGCTGACTAAGCATTTTACTAGAGCTGAATATCTTCATTAGCATACAAACACAGCCCAGTTTTGGTAGACAGTGTCTCTAGATGTCTCTAGCTGACTCTAGCTATCTCTAGCTATCCCTAGCTAGCTCTATAGCTTACTTGAGCTGACTATCTTCATTAGCACACTGAACAAACACTGCCCAGTTCTGATAATCAGTGTCTCTAGCTGTCTCCAGCTATCTCTAGATGTCACTAGCTGACTCTAGCTATCTCTAGCTATCCCTAGCTAGCTCTATAACTTACTTGAGCTGACTATCTTCATTAACACTGAACAAACACTGCCCACTTCTGATATTCAGTGTCTCTAGCTGTTTCTAGCTGTCTTTAGCTGTCTCTAGCTAACTATCTATCTTACATAAGCTGACTATCTTCATTGGCACATTGAACAAACGCTGCCCAGTTCTGATAATCAGTGTCTCTAGCTGTCTCCAGCTATCTCTAGATGTCTCTAGCTATCTCTAGCTATCCCTAGCTAGTTCTATAACTTACTTGAGCTGACTATCTTTATTAGCACACTGAACAAACACTGCCCAGTTCTGATAATCAGTGTCTCTAGCTGTCTTCAGCTATCTCTAGATGTATCTAGCTGACTCTAGCTATCTCTAGCCAACTCTAGCTGGTTCTATAACTTACTTGAGCTGACTATCTTCATTGGCACATCGAACAAACACAGCTCTAATTGTCAGTGTCACTAGCTGTCTCTAGCTATCTCTAGCTATCTCTAGCTAGCTCTATAACTTACTTGAGCTGGCTATCTTCATTAGCACACTGAACAAACACAGCCCAGTTCTGATAGTCAGTATCCACAATAGCGGTCAACATATCAACTGGAAAATACAACAAGGATGATTGTTAATTGCAATGCATAGTCGTGAGGATTATTTTAGTTTGTAACTGGATGTAGGTCTAGTAGATATAGGCGGCGGAGCCCTATAGAAACATTTTCCATCACTCAAAATAATGTTATGATTTTTTAATCACATGATATCGACAAGTAGAGAAGAGCATGCCAATACCCTGTATGGGTCCCATAATGTTAAATAATGAAATTACACTATTTAATTGATTTTTGTAATATTGATTCTTAGGGCGATTAGACATAATATTATAATCGAAGCGAATGATATAAATAAGTCTCAAATAAGAATGAAAAAAAAAATTAGGGTTGAATATTTACGAAATGTTTTTTTAAATATTTAAAAAATGTTGAAGTTTTGTCAATTTGTTCGCTTTTATGGGTGTTTTCATTCTTTTTTTTCAATATTATATACCTCCTTTAAAAGTTGTCATCCAGAGGCTATTTTGTCCATTGCCAAGAATCTGGCTATCTGTGGGGATGTTGTAAAAATGACCATATCTAAAAATATATTAACTTTTATATACATTAAAAAATATATTAATTTAGTGATCTTTCTAATTATTATTCTATGTCATTAACTAATCTAGATTTCTATATTTATGTACCTGTCTATAATTCTAATCATACCTGGAGAGAAATCTGTAAAGTTTCCATGGACAGCCTCACTGCCACTACCCTATGTGAACTTTCTATTAAGTATTCTATGTATTTATCTAATCCAAACTTCTATGTTAATGTACCTGTCTACAATTCTTGCTGGAAATCTAAATGTTTAGTTTCCCTGGATATCTAGATAACCTTAATGAACTTTCTATCCAACTTAGTCTAAAGTACCTGTCTACAATTCTAAAAATAAACTATGTACCTGGCTGGAAATCTAAAAGTAAAGTTTCCATGTATAGCATCACTGCCACTGCCCTTTGTGAACTTAAATTTGAGGCAGGAAAGATCAGTAACCTCCATTTCCCTTAAATTTTAAACATATTAAAGTAAAACAATAGAGGAGGACAGAGTTAAATAACTGTATGTCCCCACCTCATGGACCCTGTACCAACTTTCAATTTGAATATCAGCCAATAACGTCGTAAATATTAACACAGCCAAGTTGCAGAAAGAGTAAAAAGTAATTTGCTAGCAGACGAAGAAAAAAGGTCCCCTGGATCACGGTAGATGTCTGGGTTATGCATCTATACTTAATACATTTATTGTTTTTGGTTTTCCTCAAAGCGCTAAATCCTCCCACCATTACTTTTTAAATAAATTGGAAATAAGGGAGTTAGTTTTTGTTAATTTATGAAGGCAGGATAGGTTAGGTTATATTTAGGACTAGGTAGCCCAATAGCGCACCACATGTTTAGGTTCACCAGGGTTATGCTGCTAAACCTGGGTGTGTTCAGTGCTTACTGGGCACTCTTAGGAAAGCACCTTACCGGCGAAGCCCAATCTGTCCTACTTTTGATTCCTGTGACGTCATAAAAATCAGAGGGATCATCCATCTCTTTTTTAGGGGATTTCTCTCAATTCTCCTCTCATCTCCCTCTTTTTATTACGTCACAGGAATCAAAAGTAGGACAGATTGGGTTTCGTCACCTTACCTTGGATATTGATATTCCAAAATGTACCAGGTTCCCATAAACTAAAATAAAAATTAGTTTAGATAGCGATTAGTTGTTTCTGTCCTTTTGCCCTTCTAAATTTTCAAATTAAATAGGATGACACATCCATAAAAGCGAATTCTGAAACGGTAGGACAGACGAACATTAATTCTTGTAGAGTGTCAGAACTGAATATGCAAAAAATAAATATAGAAGTTTATGACAAAATTATACGTATATTTGTTGCAAAACTTCTCAAATACAGAATACTGTTTAAGGACATGCTTATATTTTAAGGACTTGATTAAAGAGATGCTTCGCTTATGATATTGTACCTCGTTGTAATAGGATTCAGAACTCCAAAAATCAGATCAATAGAATAATTGTATCCCATAAAAATTTGTTGTTAAAAAAGTTAATACTCAACATGTTTAAAATGGACATACGGACATTCTGGTAACGATTATAGAGAAGCTACGCTTTCCAAGTCATACCTAACTACTACATAAATCATCATGCAAATTTTGAATCGATAGAACAATTCTAACATGCCTAATTTAACGAAAAAAGCTATCCGTAACGAACGGGCGTACGGTCGGACGGACAGATTCGAATTATTAAACCGATTTTAAAAAAAAATCGAATCCCAACGTAAGTATGGCTGAATATTTCACAATAAGTCTTACAATAACGTTTTCTTATTCGTAGACTTAACAACTTAGGGACTTTTATTGAATCTTGATCGGTTGCTTCCATTAGTTTATTGTCCAAATGCTTCAACCACTAATTGTAATCTTAAGGAGAAGTACGTTTGTGTGTCATCATTGGGGATGTACATCAATTTATCGGTCTTTGTCTTATTTCTTAAGATCCATGAAAAATTTGTAAAATGTATCAATGTTTTTTTATCACCTTTTGTAAGTCAAAGTCTGATTTAAGTTTGGAGAGTGGGCAGGACCCTGGGTTATCTGTGGCAGTCTCAAACAATCTGGATAGATAGATAGATAGATAGATATATACATAGTTTGGACAGTGGGCAGGAACCTGGGTTATCAGTGGCAGTCTCAAACAATCTGGATAGATAGACAGATAGATAGATAGATAGATAGATAGATAGATAGATAGATAGATAGATAGATAGATAGATAGATAGATAGATAGATAGACAGATAGATAGATAGATAAATAGATATATACATAGTTTGGACAGTGGGCAGGAACCTGGGTTATCTGTGGCAGTCTCAAACAATCTGGATAGATAGATAGATAGTGAGTTAGATAGATAGATAGATAGATATATACATAGTTTGGACAGTGGGCAGGAACCTGGGTTATCAGTGGCAGTCTCAAACAATCTGGATAGATAGACAGATAGATAGATAGATAGATAGATAGATAGATAAATAGATAGATAGATAGATAGATAGATAGATAGATAGATAGATAGATAGACAGATAGATAGATAGATAAATAGATATATACATAGTTTGGACAGTGGGCAGGAACCTGGGTTATCTGTGGCAGTCTCAAACAATCTGGATAGATAGATAGATAGTGAGTTAGATAGATAGATAGATAGATATATACATAGTTTGGACAGTGGGCAGGAACCTGGGTTATCAGTGGCAGTCTCAAACAATCTGGATAGATAGACAGATAGATAGACAGATAGATAGATAGATAAATAGATATATACACAGGAACCTGGGTTATCAGTGGCAGTCTCAAACAATCTGGATAGATAGATAGATAGTGAGTTAGATAGATAGATAGATAGATATATACATAGTTTGGACAGTGGGCAGGACCCTGGGTTATCTGTGGCAGTCTCAAACAATCTGGATAGATAGATAGATATATACATAGTTTGGACAGTGGGCAGGAACCTGGGTTATCTGTGGCAATCTCAAACAATCTGGATAGATAGATAGATAGATAGATATATACATAGTTTGGACAGTGGGCAGGAGCCTGGGTTACCAGTGGCAGTCTCAAACAATCTGGATAGATAGATAGATAGACAGATAGATAGATAGATAAATAGATATATACATAGTTTGGACAGTGGGCAGGAACCTGGGTTATCAGTGGCAGTCTCAAACAATCTGGATAGATAGACAGATAGATAGACAGATAGATAAATAGATATATACATAGTTTGGACAGTGGGCAGGAACCTGGGTTATCTGTGGCAGTCTCAAACAATCTGGATAGATAGATAGATAGTGAGTTAGAAAGATAGATAGATAGATATATACATAGTTTGGACAGTGGGCAGGAACCTGGGTTATCTGTGGCAGTCTCAAACAATCTGGATAGATAGACAGATAGATAGATAGATAGATAGATAGATAGATAGATAGATAGATAGATAGATAGATAGATAGATAGATAGATAGATAGATAGATAGATAGATAGATAGATAGATAGATAGATAGATAGATAGATAGATATATACATAGTTTGGACAAAGGGCAGGATCCTTGGTTATCTGTACAACAGTCTCAAACAATCTGGGTAGATATATAGATAGATAGGTAGATAGATAGATAGATAGAGAGACAGTAAGATAGATAGATAGATACATAGTTTGGACAGTGGGCAGGACCCTGGGTTATCTGTGGCAGTCTCAAACAACTTGGATAGATAGACAGATAGATAGATAGATAGATAGATAGATAGATATATACATAGTTTGGACAGTGGGAAGGAACCTGGGTTATCTGTGGCAGTCTTCAACAATCTTGATAGATAGATAGATAAATAGTGAGAAATATAGATAGTGAGATAGATAGAGAGTAAGTGAGATAGTGAGATAGACATTTAGATAGTGAGATATTTTGGACAGTGGGCAGGAACCTGGGTTATCTGTGGCAGTCTCAAACAATCTGGATAGATAGATAGATAGACAGATAGATAGATAGATAGACAGATAGATAGATAGATAGATAGATAGATAGATAGATAGATAGATAGATAGATAGATAGATAGATAGATAGATAGATAGATAGATAGATAGATAGATAGATAGATAGATAGATAGATAGATAGATAGATAGATAGATAGATAGATAGATAGATAGATAGATAGATAGATAGATAGATAGATAGATAGATAGATAGATAGATAGATAGATAGATAGATAGATAGATAGATAGATAGATAGATAGATAGATAGATAGATAGATAGATAGATAGATAGGTAGATAGATAGATAGATAGATAGATAGATAGATAGATAGATAAATAGATATATAGAAAGATATACAGATAGATAGGTATATAAATAAGATATCAATTTATGGAAAATACATAATAATACTGTTATAATATTGTACTTTGTTGTTCAAGGAATTATCATTCCAATAACAGATATAGAGAATAATCAAACAAAAAATTTTTGTGAAAATAAAGGATCTACGGAATTTAATGTAACGATTATAGAGTTGCTACGCTTAACTAATCTTACTCAACTGTTAGAGGAATCATCATGCAAAGTTTGACAACAATAGAACAATTCTAACTAAGTGATTTACCTCAAAGCCTGAACATTTTGAAAAATAAAGCAGAAGGCTACAATTCTTCCAAACATTTTATATATTCCTAAATTCTTAAAAATAATAGTTGGAATATAATTATTGGAATAATTACCAAATTATTTTAAAACCCTTCCCACCTCCTATTTAATTTTTTTTGGATGAGCTGGTAAAAGCCTTCCCGGGACCTGTAAAAAGTTTCACTGTTAAGGAGAATCATACCCTTTGATGGCACTACCTTTTTATGAAAGTCCTGACTGCACATTTTAATGAGTTGCCCTGTTTTGAGCCAAGACATTCCACCTCATTAACTATTTATTAATTGCAGTTAGCGAGATCTTTAGAGACAAACAGAGAGAGAAATATCCTATCCAGGAATCTAAACGGATAAGACAATGGACGATAAATTGATGTACTGTGGTATTCGGCAACCGTGAGCCATGCCTATGGCACCCCTGATCTAGGGTTCGGTGGAGGGTCAATGGCCCTCCCCCGAGTCCTGGGGAAGGGGTCTCGCGACCCCCTCCCTATGCTTAAAATTAATGATTGAATCTGTCATGTTTATTATGGTTAACTGTATTCTTAATTCTCCCCCACCCTTTTCAGGGATGGGGGATCATTATTGCCCAAACTGACCATTGTATATGTATTATGATGCTTTTATGTTATGATTATTTATTCCTATCCATGTAATTATTGTTGTATATAGCTTTAGTATCCTTTAAACCTTCAATAAAGTGACAACTGAAATAGATGTTGATCATTATCTAGTGAATGCTAGAGAAGCGTAGCTTCTCTATAGTAAGGTGTCCACGTCTGTCACACTGCCGTAATCTAATTGAACTCCGGTGTCTGCCACTTATCCTCGGCGGATACCACAACTTTTGGTGACAGCTGTGTGAGATTACGGCGAACCACAAGTGTAGAGCAGACGCGCATCTGAGGCTAAGGTACTCCCAGCAGTGAAACTGGCAAAACTGACGCAAGCAACCTGAATTACCCACCCTGGACAGCAAAGTTTAACTCTGCATCCGGCAGTTGTGGAAGCGAGACAGCGAAATTTGACGAAGAACCGCGAGCAGCGCCGATATCTAACGGAGAATTGAGCGCTCAAAGGGCTGAAACAGGCCTGCGGACCGGCTGAAACAAGCCAAATAAGTGTACACGGCTGAAAATAGGCCAACTTTACTGCAAGAAATAGCAGGATCCGAACCAGTGGCGCTAGCAGGACGGGACATTCCCTGCCGCCATCAGCCGGATTTGGATCAGCGGCGCTAGCAGGACGGGACATTCCCTGCCGCCGATAGGCTGAAACATGCCACATAGCTGCAAGCTGCGAGCCAACATACGAGTGTAGTGCACCAGAACAGAGAAAAACTACGTCAACTCCAAGTATCCTGAGAGGCTACAACGCAGCCACCCATCTAGAAAAATAGATATTATGTCACATTGCAGGGATTACCACCCTGGTGTGATGGCTAAACAATAGATTTATGAGCAAAGCTTGGCAAACAAATTGTTGTGTTGTGATAAATCTAAAGATAGAACAGGCTTGGATTTATTGTGTATTGTGATAACAGCTAAAAATAGAACAGGGTTGGTAAACAAATCTGTTATGCAATTGTGATAAGGACAAAAATAGAAGCTAGATGTAATATAATAAAGACCCTGATATACAATCAAAATCACCTCAAGCCCACAGCACAACAACAATACACCCCTTATTCCAGAGGAAAGGGAGGAGCCCCTCTCCATTGAAGGCAAATACAATCAGGGTGATATAATAGATAAGCCTAGGATTAAGAAGACAAGGCACTATTACACCAGCACACAGTTACCCCCCCTCCCTCACAGGGGGAACGGACGGAGTTACCCCCGTCGCCTCACGCGCTTCCCCCTTCCTACCCGCACTAGACTAAGTCCGTCTGTAGTGTGGGGCTAGCGACCGGGCACACAGAGCGCCATTCACGGGTAGCGCAACAGAGTGCGGGAAATATCATAAATTCAACGGACGAAGCGGACCAATGAGAGATCGAGTTGAGGGATAAGAGCGCGTTTTCCCCGTGTGCGCGGATTTGACGGTGCGTACGCGCGTTGCAAGGAAAGGAGATTTCACGCACACACACACACACCGGAGCGGAGCTACTCCATAGCATTTAACAGGGGTATTTTTAGCAAATAAAGACTTACAAGCTTCTCTCCTTCTAGCTCTAGTGTGATAAAGGAAAACCCAATCAGTTCCTGACAGCAGTTCAGACCCTCAACATCTATCTACCCCTACCAGCCTACCCTACAACCTCAGCACCTAACTAGTGATAAGTACAGCTAAGTTATATCGTTGCAACTAAACTACCAACCTAGTGATACAAACAGGGTTGGCTGTTAGGCTAGAAAGCCTCAAGTGACAAACCATTCATTTTAGTACTGTATAACTTTGTGCCCCGCCGTTGAACCGTTGACCCGATGGACCAGCCGCAAGCCCCAGGAGGTGATCAAGCCCCAGGATGGCTCCAGGATGACCCTCAGCCGGCCCCAGCCGAGTACCGCAAGCTGATGCTGAGCAATCTGCCGGAGTATAGAGGGCCGCCCAAGCAATCCTGGTCGTCACATATCCGCAGACTCGAGATGTCATGGGCGGCTTACCGCGTGCCACCTCATGATTCCCTCAACCGCCGCAACGCCCTCCTACTGTCACTGGTAGGGCAAGCGGCGGAAATGGCGTCCCATCTGTTTGGCGAGGCAGGCCAAGCCTTGACCTACGAGCAGGTCAAGGCCGAGTGTGAAATGCTATTTCGTCCTGCTTTTGAATCCCAAACGCTTAAACAAGCGTTTAGGGATTACAAGCAACACTCGACAGAACCGATACAGGCGTACATATCCACTAAATGTGCCCTGTATCGGGACGCCTACAGCCATGAGGATCTTGAGTTGTTGGTGGACGAATTAAATCGTGGAATTCGTAACGCCAATGTAAAACGCATCATGATGGGACATGAAATTACGAGTGTACCTGAGTACACTCGTAAGGCCATGTTTACCGTCACCATGATCACAAAGCAACTGAAGGAAGGTGTGTGCCTAGTGGACTCTACCGACGGGCTGACTGGATCCGCCAGCATCCAGTTGCCCCAGTATGATGATTCGGAGCCAATGGAGATTGGCGCCTTGGCTCCGGGTCTCCACCAGATGGGGAAGGTCGCTCCAGATGACAAGGTTCCAGGTCGCTGCTTCCGCTGCCAGGGGAGAGGCCACCGAGCTCGAGACTGCCCAATGCCTGTGGAAGTTAGCCTAGAGGAGAGACGCACCCAGCCACGCCGTGACCGTTCTGCCAAGTGCGAGCGTTGCCACTATGACGGTCACACGGCAGCCAATTGCAGAGCTGACTGGGCCCAGGTAGCCAGCCGCAGGCGCACCGCCGATAAGGGCGCCCCTCCAGGGAAGCCCAGCAGAGTGGCCCACATGGAAGGGAGCGCGCCCCCAGCACCACTGCAGCAAGCAGCCGCCCCCAAAGCTGCGGACCGAGCCGATGGGATGCCGCAGTTTGGGACTGTCCCAGCTAGGATCAACGTACTGGGCGGCGCGGCTGAACCCAACCGGGTTGGCCTAGGCTTCAGCCTCAACCATCTGGGGCCAGAGCTGATACAACCCAACAACATCGCCGAGCCAGAGATTCTGAGGCCCCAGCCTTTTAGCCTCAACATGATGGAACCTGCCCGACTGAGTTTACCCAGCAAGAGTGGAGGGGCGCTGCCCAGCGTCCCTGAGACGGTGTACGGGGAGGCCCTGGCAGCCGCCGAACGAGAGAGGCAGGAGGTGCTAGCCAGCGCCTCTGCATCGATGTATGGGACGCCACCCGGCGTCGCCACCTGGGATGACGGGGGGGTGCTATCCAGCGCCTCCCACCTGGTGCCTGGGGCGACAACCGTCGCCGCCACCGAGATACCTGGACCCTGGAACGAGCCAGCCTCCAACCTGATGTCTGGGGCGACAACCGTCGCCGCCACCGAGAGACCTGAGCCCTGGAACGAGCCAGCAGTCCCAGAGGAAGGGGTGACACCCGTCACCCCCAGCCAGCCAGCGCCACCAGCCTGCAGGGAGAGCCCAGCTACATGCCATCCAGAGCCCCCTGCCAGCCAAGGGAACCTAGCTGCCCAACATCAGGATAAGTTGAATTTGTTAAATGTGTTGTATCCAAGCTATTGTAAAACCCCAGCCTTGCCTGTGCCCCCTGCACCAGAGGCTGGGGAGATTGAAATTTGGGAAAATAAGGACTTGCCTGTGCCACATGCACTTGAGTTCCTAGGGCAGGGGAGGGAAGTGAGTAAGGGCGAGCCTGTGCCACATGCACTTCAGCCCCATGCCACTGGGCATGCTTTGGACAAGGGAAGGGAGCACTTGGGGCTAGGGGAGCCGACACCCAGGCAAGTGCCAGTCGCTTGCCAGTCTGTCATTGGGGAGGGTATCGGGGTGCCCCGGCCGCATAAAGATAACGCTCAATGGAAACTTGTATCTAGCCAGGAGCAGCCCAGCCGTGTCCAGCCCCAAGAAGCAGCCGTGACCAGAGCTGAAGATCCCCAGCCGCGTGTACGAGGTAGATGGTTGCCTGGAAGCCTCTCCCATTGGTGGATGGTCCTGTGGGGCCTCCTGCTGGCAGCCGTGTGGCCTACAACCAGCTACGTCCTGGTGGGATGGGACTGTGCCAACCCCACCCATGTCACATCCTACAATAAAGAAAAGATGTGTAACACAGAGCCCCTACACCAGGAGGTGCCCCTGGGCCATGAAGTGCACGTCCTACAACAAGTCAAGGTGAGGGAAACCACCGGGTACAGCTGTCAGCTCACCGTGTCCCAGTGGACATTCAGGTGTGGGGTATGGGGTCACCTCAAGGTGACCTCGGTCCCCACCCTCCTGAGGCCAACCAAGATAGACCCAGAAGCGTGCCGAGACCTGGCCAGGAACCGAGTCTACACGCTGCCAGGCAAGACCCAGCCACTGACGTTCCAGCTGAACCACCCCCTGTTCTTCACCATCGACATGGTGGGCGCCCTCGTCAACAGCCCCGAGGGGGTGGGTTGTGAAGGGGAGGACGTCCACTTCGAGGGCCAGCTATACCGCAATGAATTAGTGCTCCAGGAGCGACGGCTGCTGGTCAAGGAAGAGACCTATGTGGTAGAGGATGGACGGGTGGAGTCCCAGTCTGACCACCTGACCCTAGAGTGTCCCCATTCTGAGCTGTCCTGCATCACTGGGGAAGCAACCTACGTGTGGGACCACCTGGGAAGAGATTGCCCCTTGAGGCTGATCCGCAGCCTCCAGCCCAGCCTGGTGATGGATGCATATCTGGTTGACCATCAGGCCCAGTTTTTCATCAACATGACCAACCCCACCTCGATTGTGAACTGCGACTTCGAGGCCCATGCCACCAACCATCCAGCGCTGTTCGTGGCAGCTGACCCAGCCGCGGCTGCGCTGCCCAGAGTGTCGGCCAGGGATGTTGACGTGCCCCTTCAAGCCCAAATACATGCAGGTTATATTGGATTTACCCTGGAAACGCGCATGAAAAGCACCGCAGCAGAAGAAGTAGCGGCCAACTGCTGGAAGCTCCAGCAACTAGACCCGGCCCACCCGGTGCGTGTCCAGGGGAGCACGTTCTCGGTACTGAGGGGAGACATCCTGCTGCAGCTGACCTGCCAACGCCATAAATACGTTGTCCGCGAACACAAGGAGTGTTAGGACAAAGTGCCAGTAGAGCCCACAGGTTTTGTAGACGCTGTGACCCGAGTATATAGTGAACACGCCACCAAGATTCCCTGCTCCTCCACCTACCCCCTGACTGTGCACGCGGAGGAAGGCTGGATAGAGTTAACCCCCGCTCCTAAGAAAAGGCCACCCCCGCTGGATACGCCTAAGCAATTGTTGACAGAGCCCTTAGATGACTTCAGTTCAGGGGGCTTGTATTCGCAGGCTGAGTTGAACGACTGGCAACAACTGCTGGCGTTCCCAGCATACAAGAGCGCCATGCTGACCGGCCTATCCTATGGCTCCTGCGTTCAGCAAGGCAGCTGTTCGGCCACAGGAGACCATGGGATAGTGTCCTACAACATTGACCGACTGGCGGAGGAAGGAGAGGCCGCCCTGGATGTCTGGGCTGGATTTAGACAAGCCATCCACGAGTGGGGAGATGGCGCAGCCATACTGTGCTTGCTGTTGTTGATCCTCAACCTGCTGGGGGACCTAACCATCATTTCCCTGGCAGCAGCACAAGGAGGAGTCCGGGCAGCCCTGAATGCGATATCACAAGTGTTCCTGTACCATCCAGCTTTGTATAGGAAAGCGCTGGCTAGAGCCAGGCTCAACCATGCCAAGTCCCGGGACTTTTCAGTGGACTGGGACGCCATTCCCATCGGCAGGGAAGCAGCCGAGGAAATGGTGTCTATGAAATCAACTGACAGCGGGCATGACCGCCCAGGTAGGCCAGGACCGCCCTCTGGCAGACCCCGCGGCCCCTCAGGAGGACAGGCCGCTGCTCAGATGATCAACCTGGCAGCCAGCGCCCCAGCCGCTGCCAACAACAATCAGCAGGCCCCACTGCTGACCGTTCCAGCCACAACTGTGCCACCAGCAAACCTGATACCTGCCGGCGCTGACCAACGTGTCCAACCCAAGCCAGCCTCTGCCTTCTACCCCACCTTGGGGGCCCATCAACCCTAAGAAGACACTCACCACTAGGATTCCATTGAATCATTATCGTTTGTATATATATCTTAGCCCTAAGGAGCGGACCGAAGGCCTCAACCACTGTCGGAAGTCTGGTAGGGAAATCATCTCCCAGCCTTCCGAGGGGAGAGTTGTGGTATTCGGCAACCGTGAGCCATGCCTATGGCACCCCTGATCTAGGGTTCGGTGGAGGGTCAATGGCCCTCCCCCGAGTCCTGGGGAAGGGGTCTCGCGACCCCCTCCCTATGCTTAAAATTAATGATTGAATCTGTCATGTTTATTATGGTTAACTGTATTCTTAATTCTCCCCCACCCTTTTCAGGGATGGGGGATCATTATTGCCCAAACTGACCATTGTATATGTATTATGATGCTTTTATGTTATGATTATTTATTCCTATCCATGTAATTATTGTTTGTTGTATATAGCTTTAGTATCCTTTAAACCTTCAATAAGTGACAACTGAAATAGATGTTGATCATTATCTAGTGAATGCTAGAGAAGCGTAGCTTCTCTATAGTAAGGTGTCCACGTCTGTCACACTGCCGTAATCTAATTGAACTCCGGTGTCTGCCACTTATCCTCGGCGGATACCACAGTACATCCCTAATAATGATACACAAAATTACTTCTTCTGTAGATTACAATTAGTGGTTAAACGTTTAGACACTTAACCTAATGAACCAACTGCAACCATTCAAAATTCAAAGTTGATAAGCTAACGAATAAGGAAACGTTAGCATAAAAATTTGGGAACTAGTGTTATAAACAGCCTAATGTCCTCTCCCTCCCTGCATCCTACCTCTATTATAAAAGGATTGTTAACTAAATGAATAACCTGAATATAATGACATAGAAAATATACATGAAGTGGTATTTATAGGACCAAAATATCATTATCCATTCAATAACGAGTGGGTAAGTCTTTAAACCCCTCCTACATTGTTTTATGCTGTTTCTATATCAATAAATGTTTGTAGTCAAAATGTCATTATTTTAGTTAAAAATGATTTGGACATTAGGACGTTGGTGTCAAACTGACCGCTAGGACTTATGAGAAGCTCATTGTAAAGAAGAACGATATCGGTAGATTGGTACTAACACACAAAAAGACATTTTTTATATGAGTTGAACAAACTCCCCCCCCCCCCCCAATTTTAAGGAATTTTACTTAAGGAGGTAATTTTGTTTTTCATAAGTAAATAAAATTATACGGGGGTTGTGTAGGTTGTAGGTTAATAGTAATTATACCGAAGGGATAAGAAAATGGTTAATAAATCCCGAATGATGATAAACAAAATTACCCCTTATGTAGATTAAAGTTTTGCTAGTTTTGAACCAACAAATAAAAAAATTTAATAATTTTTTTGTACGAATAAGATAGACTGGTTATAAAACTTTGGTACCAGTGTAATTTACAGTCCAATGTTCCCATCTTTCCCTGGAATGAACTAAAGTCGCTTTTTACCCAGGGATCAAAGGGATAAGACAATGGCACATACATTGATGAACATCACAAAAGATGATACACAAAATTACCCTTTATGTAGATTACAATTAGTGGTTGAAACGTTTGGACATTGAACTAAATGAGCCAACCAATCAAAGTTTAATTAAAGTACCCAAAGTTTTGGAGTCAACGAACAAGGTAACAAGGATATAATACTTTGAGTACCAGTCCAATGTTCCCTTCCCTCCATGGAATGAGATATAATCGCACTGTACCTGTTAATGGCCAGAGAGAGAGAGGACAATGGGTTGTTTATTACTCTAGTCCCAAAAGTTTTATAGTACCGTTCTTATTCGTTGATTTATCAACTTTGGGGAATTTTATTGAATTATTATTGCTGTTCCAATAAATTTGAGTGTCTAACCGTTTCAACCACTAATTGTAATCTACAGAAGTGGTAATTTTGTATGTTATCATTGGGGATGTACAACAATATATCGGTGATTGTCTTATCCCTTTAGATCCCTGTACTGTACCTGTAAATGGCTAATGTTGTAAATAAGTGTGCCACAGCAGGATGTGTTCATACAAAATAACTTAAAATTCACATTCCGATAATAGCTAAATTTTGCCTTTACTTTGTAAATTGTAGTAATACTCTTCAAATTTGTATATTGTACTACCTACTGCGCCTCTAGCATCTAAAAGAGAAGAGCAGAAAAATTCAAGACTTGATTCTGAAATACAAATTAGCCTACACCAATCCTGGACCTATGTAAAGCTTTTCTAAAATGAATAATCCAATCGGTTCAGTAGTTATAGAAATCTTAAGCCACAGAAAAAAAAACTTTACTACTTTATATTATACTTGTGGCTGAGCCTATAGAATCGAGGAGCTTTGTATTTGAAGGGGTAGGGAAATGCAGAAAAATAGACTAAAACAGAATCTGTGTCTGTCTGTCTGTGTGCTTATAACAAAGGATCTAGCTAACCGCTGAACCGATATGGTACTCCTTTACAAAAAAAAGACTCTCATAAGTCCTAGGAAGGTTTAAAACTAATTTAGAGGAGGGCACCTCCCAAGAAATATTCCCCCTAAAAAAATGCCCTACCAAAAAATCAATTTCTTTTTCTTTTAAAATCTAAAATTGAAAGGCCTCTAGAAGTATAGTCGCTAGTGAATATATTTATTTATCCTAATATCGCTATTTTTTATTATCTGCTGTATTGCTGAAAGTTAAGCACAGCTAGAAACATTAACAAAATAATATTGAAAAGGTTATAATAGCTTATTAATGCCTTTAGAACAATCACCCTTTGGAAAATTCTTCCCTCACCTCTAGTTTGAACAAAAAATTTAAAGAAGAAATGTAGAAATACATTTTGGGTAAATTTTTTTCTCGATTAAATAGCTTCTATGAAAAACGCAGCCAATTCGGACCAGTTATTTCTGAGATTTTCAGCTTCGTACAAAAACCTTACTACTTAATTTTTTTGTGGAAAAATAGTAGTTTCGCGCATATTGGGAGGAAGGGGGTTCAACCGCCCAATTTATATATGCACGTATATATTCATATGTGGAACAGGGGGGGGGGGGGTAGGTGTTGGCAAAACAGCGTGAAAACCTGTTTCTTACAAAAAAATATTTATTAAACACTTTTCTAACATCAAGTTGCATTAAAAACTTTTATTTTCTTCCAAATTTACCCCTAACTACAATGAAACCATCTATAAGTAGCAAAGCACAAAAATCACAGACTGTCTTAACGCACAGACAACGTGAATTATAGACAAGTTTTGTTATTGACAATTGGCTGGACCCTAAGCACTTTGTTTAGGGGCAGCAAGTTTCATTTTTAACGTCTTTTGTATGACGACTTATTGTTGTACGGCTTACTAGAGTTTATAGACGCGTAACACTTTAGGCTAAAGCAGGGGTTATTAATCCCAGGAATCATCAGGAAGGAAGAGGACATTAATTTGTATGTTTTTCAGGTATTCAAAGTTTTTTATAAAACGTTCACCTATACGCGTACTTAAAACGTAAATTTTGTTTGGATAGTTAAAATTTTTCTGACAATAAATTAAATCTACAGAAGGTGTAATTTATTTTTTATGCTTAGGGATTTACATGAATTTATTGTCAATTGTCTTATCCTTTAAGATCCCAGATAATCACTTACTAGTAGTTATTGATGTTCATTACCAGCTCACCAGGAGACAATGTCACTTAACAGGTCAAAACCCTTATTGATTGACATGGAATACAAGGATAGAACAATGGATCTAAAAATTCTTGGGTACTAGAACCAGTGCAACTTCTCCCATTTTGGCTAATTTTTGAGATTTTGGATACTAGCGCAGAATGCCACGCATAGTCACGATGGGAATGATAACACATATGAGTATTATGTATATCCACACATGTATTATCATGTCTCAATCTTTATAACGCAACAAGGATTGAACATCTATAGCAGCAAAGCTAAACACATAAAAATATTAAACACTTATAGAGATTTTCAGTACTTATACATTCAGCCAACAAAGCGGAGACAATTTTTTACCTGTGTGATGGTGCTACTCTGGCAACCCGTACACTGGTGGATATCTTGCAGTGCTGCAAATGCATAGCGAAAGCACCAGCCCACTACACCATCAAACGTCCAGGTGTATCCACTGCACTCCAGCTCGGGATCAGAAACACATTTCTCGTATTCATTCGAATCCGGTGGATAGGAACCGGTTCTCATCCATACGAAAAAACTATGTCTAGCATCGTATTATATCCAGTTTTCTACGAATATAGAAATGTACAATCATAAGATTAAAACCAGTTTTTTTAGCCGGTGCCTTCGGCACCACGGGGCTAAAAAACTAGTTTTAATCTTATAATTGTACATTCTATATCCGCGGAAAGCCGTTTATAATACGATACGAGAAATAACTATTCTCATGGCACTCTTCCACTGTCCTAGTTTAAGGGTTATGGTCAGGATAAGAAAATGGCGGATAAATTGATGTTCATCCCCAATGATGATACACAAAATTACCTATTTTGTAGATTAAAACGTTAAAATACTCAACCTAATAAACCAATCAATCAAAATTTAAGTTCCCCGAAATTGTTAAGCCAACCGGCCAATAAGAAAACGTTATCAGAGGACTTTAGGGACTAGTGTAAGAAATATATTTAATGATTCCAATACCTCTGTGCCTAACGCCAAAGAATGACACATCTCTTCCAGGTTGGAAGTTCCAGGTAGCTCCAGTGACAGTGTTGACACACCTACCAAAGCAGCTTATAATGTCTAATAAAAAATGACGTCATACATAGCTAGGAAAGTGTGGATAGATGTCACAAATTTTGGCCTACCTATTCTATTGACATCATATTTGAGAGAAAGTGAAAGGGGGAAAGAACCCCCCCCCCAAAAAAAGATGGAGTATAAGGTATTTCCTGACGTCAATAGAATAGGTATGTCAATTTATTTTGCTAGGGCACTTTGGACAGCTTCTATTAGTCAATTAAAATACAAAAGACCAATGATAGGCCAGTATACATTTTAACATAAGTCAATTAAAATACAATTAACCAATGATAGGCCAGTATACATTTTACCATTAGTCAATTAAAATACAAATGACCAATGATAAGCCAGTATACATTTTACCATTAGTCAATTAAAATACAAATGACCAATGATAGACCAGTACACATTTTACCATTGGTCAATTTAAATACAACTGACCGATGATAGGCTAGTAAACATTTTACCATTGGTCAATTAAAAAACAAATGACCAATGATATACCATTATAAATTTTACCATTGGTCAATTTAAATACAAATGACCAATGCTGGGCCAGTAACAATTTTACCATTGGTCAATTAAAATACAAATGATCAATGATAGGCCACTATATATTTTATTGACGAATGGTAAAATGATAGGCCAGTTTTTATTTTACTATTGGTCAATTAAAATACAAATGACCAATGATAGGCCACTATATATTTTATTGACCAACGGTAAAATGATAGGCCAGTTTTTATTTTACTATTGGTCAATTAAAATACAAATGACCAATGATAGGTCACTATATATTTTATTGACCAATGGTATAAAGATAGGCCAGTTGTTTTTTTACCATTTGCATTGGTCAATTAAAATGTATACTAGCCTTTCATTGGTTATTTGTATTGTATAACGTCATTTCTTAGTAGGTATTATAAGCTGCTCCACACCTGCAATCCACATAATTACCACCTCCCAGGAGGAGGAGTGACAAAATAACAAAGTAGTCCAGGAACATGATCTAATAATCTAGTGTTTTAGTAGCGAAGCTACTCTATAATTCAAAATGACCGTCCGTCCGTCTGAGACAGAAAGAGGAAAACGTGATTTTCTTGGCTCCTATAAAAGATAGAGAGCTGATTAGGGATTAAATATGCTAACATTCTTCATATTTTCACCAAGTTTCATTAAGATTTGTCAGTTGGTTGGGGTGCTAGATCGATTCCTACATTTTTAAGTTTTCATTGTTTTCTCAACTCATATCCAACATAGACGGCTGCAATTTTCAAGGATTGAATACTTTCATATTCTGCATATCTTTATTAAGTTTTATCCAGATTTACTTATTGGTTGGGGTGCTAGTTCGATTCCTAGATTTTTAGATTATCATAATTTTCTTTCCTCCTAACTGAGATAGACAGCTGATATTTTTAGGGATTAAATAAGTTCACAATTTACTTATCCCAACAAAGTTTTATTAAGATTTGCTAATTTGCTGAGGTGCTAGATCGATTCCTAGATTTTCACGTTATAAATCATAAAAGGTTTCGTGATTTTTTTGTTTAATGTTTTTATGAAACTGCAATAAAGTACATTTTTCCAGATATCCATCCATAATTTTTTAACTTCGCTATTTATGGTAGTTTTCATCCTTGTTCACAATATGAATTGTACTATTTCTAATATTTCTTATTTTTGTATTTTTACCTTATCTTCTGAATTGTGGTCAGACAGGGAGGGAGGGAACATTGCGCTTGTTATTACAATAATCGGATCTACTACCGTTTACGGTAAAATAATGCTGGTAACGAATATTGCCAAAAATCTATGAATTTTACTATTTATGTGTAAAATTTTACTGATTCTTTATTTTTTACTGAAATTCAGTAAAATTTTACTATTTATGTGTAACCAAAATTATTTTTTTCTTTTTTGTCGGAGCCATTTAACCTAACCTCGCTGGGAGGCAACACATTGAAAAATTGACGACCTCTCTATTTGCCCCACAAATATCATTCTAGATTTATTTATCTTGTTGGTTATACTTTATTCCTGCATCCAACCACTTGATTGCACGACTTTTTTCTAGAGTATGGAAACGAGTTGCGCCCTTCCCCTCTCTTCTTACCATTAGTGCCACGCGCAGTACATAACAGCAGTAGGTACTATTATACTGCTGTCTCTAGAATGACGCGCTGTGGTCAAAACTCGAATTCGACACCTCACTGACTACAAACAGGCAACTGGAGTACTTATCCCTTGCAAAAAAATAATTATTTAGTTAAATTCTCAAATAATATTAATCCCAGGGATCTAAAGGGATAAGACAATGGCCGATAAATTTATGTTCATCCCCAATGATGATACACAAAATTACCCCTTCTGAAGATTACAATTTGAAACGTTTAGACACTCAGCATTATAATCAAATCAATCAAAATTCAATTTAGTCTCCAAAGTTGTTGAGCAAACGAATAATAAAATGTAATTATAACACTTTAAGGACCAGTGTCCCCTCCCCTCCCAAACTGGATTGGACTTTTGAGGATAAATTCATTCTATTAGTAATAAATTATTTATTAAATGTATTTTATTAATATTATAATATACATATTTTGTAAACATCACATTATAATTAATTATAAAATATGAAATAGTCAAAGTGCAAAATAACAACAAATAAAATGATAAAATCAAAAAATCTTAATTTTATCATTTTCTATGATTAACAAAATTAATAAAAGGCACTGTTAATTGTTCCATTTGTGCAGTAGATATAGGTTTTCTTTATTAATACATTTATGTTATAATTTTAATGATATGAGTTAATCATTTTAATCATTATTTACATATTGAATAAATACTTTAAATATAAACTAGCAGCTGTGCCACTAGCATCTAGGGAAACTGTATTCAAGGGGACAGAAAAGGGCTAGAAAATAGCTTAAAACCTTCCCAGGACTTAAATCTGAAACCATCACAGAAATTACGTGAATCTTAAATAGAGACCCTATTAGTTTAGTAGTTATTGAGATCAGTTTCAGACAAAAAAACCTTACCTACTTTATATAATTGTAAAGCACTATATTATTGATTTATCATTGATGTGATATTATGATACCAGCCATATTGTTATTGTATTTTTAGCTGTACAATTAATTGATGCACCAAGATGTCGTCTTTGTTGAGCATAATTTAAAAATAATAGTTTGTGCAAATGGATATAAAATGGATACTGTGATTAAGGTTGTTAATATAATTCTCATATATTGGCCAATACGTTCCTCCATGGTTAAAGGGAGGGGGTATCGTTATATTAGCCAGATGGGAGAAAACATTTAATCAGGGTATGCGAGAATCTCTCACAATATCCACATATTTTATGTCCATTTTTGTGCTTGTGTTTAATTTCTTAAAGCATTATTTTTACAGAAAGTAATATTAATTCATTTTTTTAATTTTAAATTGTTAAAAAGCATAGGTTCTTGTTTTTTTTGTACATTTTATATACTTTTTGTGCAAAAGGGGACGGTATAGAAAAGGGATTAGAGCAACAATAATAAAATAAGGTAAACATTTTATCAGAACTGTAGAGATAGCTAAATGTAATAAAATATCAAAACAGCTCCGATGAAGGATTAATTAACTTACCTATTCAAATTTACTTTTTGGAAAATAACAAAAATTTTAGGTGAAATTGAACACTAGATCTCCGTTATATAAGTACATTTTTAATGTTTTCTCAGTTTCCTTCTGTTTTAGTGACATGGAGGAATAGACAGGCTGGCTTCAAATCTTTTCCAGCGTAATCTACCAATCCAGCTTTGCGGTAACCTAAAAAGTAAATATATTTTTATTATGTGATTCTAATGAAATTTCAGAAGAAAATTATTTTTAAAACAGTCTAACAATGAAAATAGAATAAATAATGAGATTTGTAGAATAGCAATATTTACCTTCTTGCATATAAATGACAGGGATTGCAAATGATCCAAGATGCTGATCCTTCTTACTCTTGGAATGGTCCTTTACCTAAAATAATTAGTCTTGGAAAAAGCTAATGCATGTGCTTTATTGAGAAAAAAAATATGATAAGGCTATAAACTAAATATTTTGTTTTGAACATAAAAATTTGTTTGAATTTGATTGAAAAGTCGTCTTTTGAATATAATTTTTCAATCAAAAACCTGGATAAACTTTATCAGGAAAGCTACACTAAAAAGTCTTAAATTTCCTAAACAAAATAACCTTTTGTATCCACGACTTTTCATTTGAATTACATGGAAATGAGTTGTGCCGGTTCTTTTGGCCAAAACATTTCCCTGCTGAGTGTTGAACTGAGATTCGAACCTAGCATCCATCCCGAAAAATAAAGGATTCTCTACGCAATGTGGTATACCACAGTCAGGAGTCATTTTCAATAATTATTATTTCCTATAATAGTTATTTCTCGCATCGTATTATAAACGGCTTTCCGCGGATATAAAATGTACAATTATAAGATTAAAACTTACTAGTTTTTTTTAGCCCTGAGGTGCCGAAGGCACCGGCTAAAAAAGCTGGTTTTAATCTTATGATTGTGCATTTTTATATTCGTAGAAAGCTGGATATAATATGATGCTAGAAATAGTTTTTTCGTATGGATGAGAACCGGTTCCAATCCACCGGATTCGAATGAATACGAGAAATGTATTAAAAATGTCTGATTATCACCTTCAGTTCTAACATAGCCAATTCAGGAACAAGAAGGTGGAACTTGAATGTTTCTCTCCATACTGGGTTAAACCCTTAAAACATAATGTGAATTATATTTAAATGTTTAAAAATGACACTGACTTATTTTTTTTGACTTTAAACATAAACTAGCGGCTAAACCCCTAGGGAAAACGACACCACCCCATTTCAATTGTAATTTAATAAAAAAAATTGGTACTCTTGTACGAAAGGAAGCCTGTTAAGCCTTGTATATAAGTCTCTAGCGGAACTTTAAATATATTTTTGTATTTCTTTTCTAGGGGCGATTTCTCTTGGGAGGGTGGTGGTACCCTCCCCATTAATTGATATATTCCTTTTCAGGACATAATAAGAGCTACATTGTAAAGGAGAACCATATAGGTCCAACGGTTAACGAGATCCTTTTGTATAAACCCACGGACAAACATCATATTACTTATATTATAAAAGGATGAAGGATTACCATTATTTCTAACCACTTGTGTCTCCTTGCTGTTATCTTCATTCTCATAATCATCCTGATGTCCGCGGATTTTTACCTGAACAAGGATTAATTACCTCTCCAGTTGCCTCATGCGGGCGAGGCTGTTGTCCATGACATTGTAGAGGCACAGATCCATCAACCAAGGATAAATAATCTTTTCTTTTATTTCCAAAAACCCGTGGCATAGAGTTTTGGAAAACTTCAATTGCACGAGCTTTGTCTAGAAGTCCTAACTAATAATTATTTAAAATCTGAACAAAATAATCTTTCAATATGTTGCGAAATTTCTTAATTTGAAATGCTTAATAAATATGAACTGAGTAAATTCATTCCAAAGGAATTTAAGTCGACGAATGAAAGAGCATAATCATAAAGTTTTAGCTATAAGTATAATTTATAGCCTGTCCGTTGACCACACACAAACATTGCACACTGGTCCGAAAACGGAGATTTGGGTCAACAATTCGTTTTTAGCCGTATTTTGGCCAATTTTGATGCCCAATACGGCAAAATGGGGGTTTTAGGGGCCAGGGAGTCCATTTATGAGAAAAAAATATATGACCTCGAAGATCACAGACCGTTAAAATGACCTTTAAAGTCTGATTTTTGCCGTTCTCGAGGTTTTATTGGATATTTAGGGCGTGAAGGAGTTGTCAAATCAAGAAGACTCTGAAATACTTTTTTGTAGACAATTGCATTGGCTAAATATCATGTGAAGTAAAAATTTTCAACCAGTTTTTCACTAGCTGCAAATTTCAAATTTGCGCGTTTTTAATTTTTAATATCTTGATTATTTTATCTAAATTTTCTTGATTTAATCCATTTAGAAAATATTATATTTTAAATCATTGTTATTTCATCTTACTAAAGGCTAATAAAATTAGAGCATATTTTATAAGGATGCGTTTGTTTGGGTGTTTGAATGTGTGTGTGTGTCTCTCCTCACTCTACGCTACGACATAAACAAGGCGCGGATGCATACAGACACAAACACACACACACACACACACGAAGACTTATAAAGAGTAGGCTGAAAGAATAATATCAATTATATGAATATAAAACAATAAAATTGACATTTAGAAATTTATTTTAACTAATCTACATGAAATATAACAGATTTTTATACTATTTAGCTATTTTGTATGTTTTCATTTTTTTTCTCAGATATTATTCCGCAAAAATAGATCCTTTCCCCCTCTACCGTTCGGAATAATTTTAAATTACAACATCGATGAAATTTAATTGATCTAATAGTTTTTAAGATATTGCACAAAACGAACAAAATCGGATGCCATATATATCGTGAAATATGAAGCCAATTACAATATCAACAAATTCTCTTCAATAAACATGCGCAACACTCAGAGAAAATTTTGCCAAACTTACCCTTATCTTAAAAACTGAGAAAAAAACTCACATTTTTGCATTTGTACCATTTTTTGTGTTATAAATAATTTTTGAACTTATATCGGACTTATTTTAGTTGGACAATTTCCAACATACGGATATTTGATTTTATCAGATTTAAGCAAGTATAGCCAATTTAACAATGTCAATAATACGTTCTTAGATTTTAGAGTTCTGCAGCTTTGGCCCCAAATTATTTCAAAAAACATATTATCAACATGGGTTGATATTTAAAATATAGGTGGCCCAGGATGTCTTTGAAGGCTGGCAGGTCAACTTTTGTCTAAATTGATGGGTAGGAAAAATTGAATTGTTGACCCCTCCAGACCAGTGTGCATTGTTAAAAGGAGTTTACACTTTTCGGTGAAGATTTTTAAAAACTGCCTCCAAAATTTAAAATATCTAAACGAAAATGGAAATTTACCTCAAAATCCAAGTATAGACCACATACCCCCCATCCTTAATGGAATCAAGACTTTATGGCTATTTCAACCTCTCCAAAATTACCTCAATATAAGGATCCACAACCTCTCCTTCGGTGGCACCCTTGGGCTTGGGAATGTGTTGGCCCGAAATAATCTCAACGGTCAGTGTCATGCTCGGAAATCTATTGGAAAGGAAATTACTAAAAATAAAGGGATAAGCCTGACAAAATTTTACAAAAAAAGTTGAAGTAAGCGTAAATATATACAAATATTTGAATTAAATGAAAACAATAGTTTTTAAGAATTTAAAGCATTATCAAGCTTAGATTTCCGAATTCTTTTGGCATAAAACTTAGAAAGAGTTAACGAATAGAACAAGTAGGACAAAACAACCAAAAATACGCAGAATAATATTCAAATTTATTTAGATAAGGTTAATTGCAATTTAAAGTTAAATATAAAAATATTGAATTTGTGCCTAATATTCTAGCTGTTCTGTTCTACTAATTGTGCATTCCCACAAAGTGCCTAGCGACCACAAAACTTTTATTTTTTAAAAATAAATAAAAAAAATTCTCAATCCTATGCCCAATTCAACCTAACCTAAGTTAAATGTAAAACCCTACATTAACGTGCTCTATAGACTCTATGTGGGAAAGTACCCATTTATTTGATTATCTACCTCTCTTCGGCGGCAGGTGAATTGATAAAATGGCGTAATATTCGTTTTTTACTAGTTCTTAATCTAATTATTAAGTTTTTAAGATTACCTTCACGTTATACTTACGTAAAAACGGTATGCATGAAAAAGTTAAAATTAAATTAGTGAAATCTAATATTTTAGATAAGCCTTATATACTAATGAGACTGTAGTCTTTACTACTCAAATGGAAGTTTTTAACAAGTCTTTTAAAGCATATATTCAGACAAGATTTTTTCACTAGACTTCAATTAAGCAATTTGACTTTATATGAGCGTTTAATAAACATTAAATTGAAAGATATGATAAATTCACTAAGTGAAAAAGTCTTTGATACTTCCCAGCTATTTATTGAAATATATTTCGGTGGACATTGCACCCTCATCAGTCTTGAGTTTAGTTGGATGTTAAAAGTAAACAATAAACTAATTTATATTAAATGGGTGATTGGACGCTTTACACCGCAATCATAAGTATTGTATGTATGTTCCAAGGTGCGTGGAGAGAGGTCTAGTACCCGAAGCGACACCTAGCCCTCTAGAGTCTTTAACTCTTTTTTTAAATACTAAGAGAGCTTAGACAAAAAAGTACATAAACATAGTAGGACAAAAAAAATGATTTCAAATAGTTGTTTGCTGGAGTATAATGTTGACATTTAATACAACTTAAGTTTAGTGAACAGTACAATTCATTGTTTATTTTTCTGTCAAAATATTTACAAATAATTATTTACCTCAATTTATCCAATCTGTTTAATTTTGTGGGATAATAATTAAATTTTGGCGACCTACACACACACATTCAATTTAAATTATGTATCAAAATTATTCCATTGCTTGCTTAGCTTCACCTAAAAATACAAAATTATGCCTTGAGTTTTTTATTTTAGTTTGGCTTAGTAGGATAGTAGGGAAGGGGGGGGGGATTTCTTACTTTTATCCAGTTCTTATAATGTGTAAATCAATAATTACTAAAGCCCAATTCTAAGAATGTTCTGATCAACGGACAAGGCATAATTTATATTAGTACTGCTAATAAATATTTAATATTATTTAACCAGAAATTTTAAGATTTAGTAATTTTAACAACTTACATATTTGCTAAAATTTCAAAATTAAAAATATGACAATAACATGTCTTATTTTGTATTACAAAAGTATCTGTATCAAATATTTATTGCAAAACTGTATTTTTATGAAATTATAAAAATGAATGTTCCTAAGGTACTCTGGTTTGAGCCTGTATCCGCAACCCCCGTTACCCTGGAACCAGGCGGAGTTCAGCAGGTTCTGCCGGTCATCTGTCTGGTAGTTCAGCGCAACTATTAATTAGAAAGGTTAGTGTAATGAGATTGTGAAATCTAAACTTGAATTAATATCAAGGATCTCATAAATTGCCGTTAAATTTATGTACATTGTACATCCCCAAAGATTATACACAAAATTATTAGTGATTGAAACGGTTTGACGCTTGATTTAATAAACCAACCAAAATGCAATAAAAGTCTCCAAAATCAAATTTAAAATCCTCTAAAATCGGATAAAATCTAATGTTAATAAGCCTACTATGATTTTAGAATATTTCTCTTTAAATATGTCGATCAGGCTATCATAGGTGACCTAGCAATACTTGTTTTTTAAGAACCCCCCCCCCCCCCCTCCTCCTACTTAATTAAACACAAATCCAAGACTTACCTATTTGACATCCAGCGGTCAAAGGAGCAATAATCTTAAGGTTTGAAGAATCTTGTCGTTTAGCACCGGGATAAACTCTAGAAAAATAAATCAGCAATTAATAAAAGGAATCTGATAAACTTTACAGTAAAATGTTAATGTTCCTGGGATCGATTCTCTAAAAAAAAACTATGAACTTTAAGGTTGAATAGCTACCAAATGGCTGAACGTACATTTTGTGTCTACACATAGTTAAAAGCGGCATAAAAAAGCCCTGATCAAGTGATCATGGAACAAAAACAAAGTAGCGGGTTTGGTCATATTTCCAGAGTAGCTTTTCTCCAATTTCTCTAGGGCTCTATCACTGTGGGACCAATTTCCAAACCCTGCGGAACAATCATAAACATTTACCTAACTTAACCTAAAATAACCAATAAAAAATTACTGTGAAAATACGACGAAATCAGCTACTTCGTTCTCTTTCCTTAAACCGGAAGCCCTTATGCAATCTGGAATAGCCAAGATCGAACAATTTAAAGCAAAAGCTATAGAAAACACTCGTAACCTATTTCTTTACGCTTTTATATGGGCTGTGAGATAAATAAATAATCTATTTTAGTATACACTGTTCATTAAAGCCTATAGGGAAAAATCTAGCAATATTGATTCAGATTGTACTTTACTTTCAAAGTTTGTAATCTTGGGAATAATAATAATATTAGGTATATTAGAGAACCTCAAAATGGAGTAATTTTATCTTATTCAAGTTTCTGAAGATGTCTGGAAATTATTGGCGTATAGAACCAGACAATTTCAAATAAATTGATGTAAATCCTCAATGATGATAAAAAAATACCCCTTTAATTTGTGGTAAAAACGTTTAGACACTTAAATAAACAATCGAATCAATCAAAATCCAATAAAACTCCTAAAAGTTGTTAATCCAACAAATAATAAAAGGTTATTATAAAGCTTTAAGGAATAGTGTGATTAAGAGCCCATTGTCCCCTACCTTCTTGAATTAAATGGACTCTAAATATGGAACGCCTTTGAAGAAACCTAAATATTTTCAGTTTATAAGTCTAGTTTCTGTACTTTATCTTGACCCAAACCCAATGACCCCCCAATATAAATACCATACATATAAAAAACCAATATCAATTACAAACTACAAAAGTTTTGCTTATTGCTTTTTTATGAGTAGATATCATTATCGAGTTTATTTGGTTGTATTAATATACAAGATTTCTTCAACTATCCACTTTACATCTGTCTAACTAAAGTGCAAATATGATCAGTTTTCATACAGTCCTAATGTTTTTTAAGCAATATCATAACAAGTCAAACGGTCTATTTAAAGACAACTACAAGCCGAAGTCGCAATCTAAATGTGCAACTGTCAAGCCCTAATACCAATACACAGCGGCTTTAGGCAAGGCTCGGCCGCCGCGAGTGAGCTACGCCGACTCCTCAAATATAAAATTTTTTTGATGTTTGAATTTGAAAATTTTAACAAAAGATATATTACATATTTGGGTTGGGTTTAGACTTTCAGCTGATTTCCCTGAGGCTGATGCGCGGCTTTCAATCAAGGGCTTTAGGATAATGTCATGCAATCATGCCTTGGGTGTTAAGAAGGCCAGCAAATATAGATATACTAGAGGCGGCGTTCTGAAATTATCCCGCTATTGGCTGGATTGAATATTAATCTTTTTCTTCTATTGGCCTATCTCTGAATATTAATCTTTTTCTTCCATTGTCCAATCCCTGAATATCAAACCAACTACAAAAAAGCTATTACACATAAAGATTACTACGACTTTACGAATTTCGATCTGAACTTTTGCATGAGTAATCCTTGGTAGGTCTATTTTCCCTAAATCGAACAAAAAGTTGGAAAAGTAACGGCTGGCGGCTCAGCCGTTTTGCCGTTTTTTTTGCCTATTTTCAGGGTAAATCCATCATCAATTACGTAGGAATCAACTTTTAAAACATATTTTTGGTTTAATTCATGTTAAATGATAGCAATAACCATTTTTAAAACTTCTAGTACCAACAGCTACCGTCTAGAACCGTTTGATAGCGTTTTGGAGTGGAAAAGAGCCGTTACTTTTCCAACTTTTTGTTCGATTTAGGGAAAATAGAGCTACCAAGGATTACTCATGCAAAATTTCAGATGAAAATTCGAATTCTAAGTGCCATTTGCTCACTGATTACGAGATAGTTGCATTACCCCCCCCCCCTTTGTCTCTCTTTCTTTAAAATATTTTATTTCCTATATAGATCTGTCATGTATCTTGATGCAATAAAGCAAGCCGTTTTTTTATAAAAAATCTGTCAAAAATAATTCATAAGGTAAAAAACAGAAAAAAGTAGTCGCTCATATAGGTATAGAAAGGTGAATAAAAAGCATCAACGACCAAAAACCGCCCTTGTTATGTAATTTTTACAAAACTTGTACAATAGAGTAGTGTTATGTATTGGTCATATTTCTGTATGCATCAATCTCTTTCACTTTTTATAATAGGTCTGAATATCATAAAACTATTCAAATGGATTTATTATTAACTGGAACTTACACCTGATTACCATGTACTTTAATAAAATGAAAATTGTAGTTGGCTTAAATAACAATCTTCCACATCCCTTCCCCTCCTATTGACTAATAAATGATGCCCATGTTATCAAACCAAACTGACGGCAATTTATTTTTCTTCTGACATAATATCCACGAATAATCTATATCGATTACTATCCTGTACGGTTTTCCTTTTCTAAAATATAGCTTAAAACCATACATAATGAAGATGCTCAAATGTATGTTTTAACTTGCCAGAATTTTATCTCATATTTGTTGCAACAAATTCAAGGTGTTTGAAATTGACAATATCACTTGAAAAAATTCTGCTATGCAATTTACAACAATAGGTATTACATTGCAAAATTAAAGTAAAAAAAAATTGACAAGGACAATTTTTTTCATTAAAAAATGGTTAGAATATATCGGATTGAAGAGGAAACTCTTATAAAGTAAAAATACTGACAAAATAGAAAATGTACATTAAATACAATTTTAAGACAATGAAAAGTCTATAATCTAAATTTTTAAAGTCAAAACCTGCCATATTTGCTTAGTCAAGGATAAATATATGCTTAACCCTTGCGGAAAAAGCAAAAAAAAAAGAATGAAAAATTAACCAGCACCACTTTATTTTCAATTTATTTCAAAATAAGGGAGGAGGGTTACTGTGTTCGACTCGGAACTTTGAGGGAGACCGCCGGAATAGCCAAAACGCCAAATACTAACCTGCTGATTTGTCTCATATTGTAGATGGCAAACTTCCTGGCCTCCTCAGGGTCGTCCAGAATTCCCTGGGTCTTGGACTCTCCAAATGAGGACATGTGATAATACTTGCTATCTTAAATTAGAAATATCTATTAAAATTTATAGAAGAACCGACAATTAAAAAAAAACACTCATTTGCCTCAAACCGATCTAAATCACCATTAAAATGATTTAAAGATCCAGCTCAGGAAGGGGTGACATTCTGTCGAATCTTAACATTATTCCTACTCCAGCTGTATCAGATGCGAGGCAGTAAGAGATGCACATTGGCTGTTAAACAGGCGCGGCGCATAATTTATTAACATGCAAGGTAAGGACTTCCAGAAAAAGGTCGAGCGATCAAAAAGTTTGGTTGTCTGTAGGACGTTTGGGCGCGTAATCATGCACTTAATTAGCAAATTAGATCTAATGGTGAATTGAGCGTCCAAAGTTTTTCACCAATAGTTTTAATGTAATTAGGGGGGCTGTGTATCAATTTATCGCCCATAAAAAATCCCTGAGGAGAAAGGGCATCAAATTTTATCTTACCTTTATTATCAAAGCCATGGAAATGAACAGCGTGGATGTAATTTACAAGATCTGATAACTTCTTTGCAATCTTTGGAGGCTAAAAAAAAGAAAAGTAAACTTGTACAATAATTGTTAATTGGCCCAATTCTGTTATTGTATGGTGTGATTGGAGAAAATAAGAAGGAAAAGTTGTTGTTATTGAAGTAATTTGCGGTAGCAAAGTTACACATTTGTAAAGTAAAACACAAAAAACATTCATGGTATTGAAATGGAGACAAACAAACCGACGACGACATTTATTTGGGGGAAAAATGCGGGGAATACTAATAATCCGGGCTGTACCTTCTTTTTCTTTGCATCATCTCTTTCATCATCATCATCCTGATCGGGGTCTTCAGCATCTCCCTCCTCTCCGGGGGGCAGGCGTTTAGCCTTCACCAAGATCTTAATAAACAAAATATATATTTGTTGAACTTGATTTTCAGATGGAAATGTACAGATGACAAAGTTGATAACAAGGTAACATGATTTATAAACGCAGGTGAAGCCAACAAGCAAAATAATGTCAAGTTGGGTAAGGGACTAAAATCAGCTGTTTTTTGGGGAGGTTTAGTTTGGGAAAAATGTCGTAAAGATCCAAAAACTGAACTAATAAACAATACCCAAAAACAGCTGTTTTTGGTATCTTAAAGCTTCATCTGACCAACAAATTTATTTTGATTATTGGTTATACCTTATACCTGACTAAAAAATAAAATACAAAAATAGACCCTTTTATGTTTCATCGGCTATGTTAAATCAAATGAAGGCTAGATGAAGGAAGTGAAATATGAAATGCAATATATCTTAAAGTCTAATGTTACATTAAAATTAAATTAAAAGGGGAGGTACAATGTACAAGTACATTATATATTATCAATTTATCTTGCTCACATATCACTTCCATAATCACAAACCAAATGTTTACAAGAACTCCACAAAGTTTCCCTGAATGCAAGATAAATTCAACAAGACTATCCCCTGTTAATATGAAACAAACTGCAAACTCTAGAATAATTAGGTATATTTATTAAATTATTCCTATACCTTTCGTGTCACCTTTTTAGCCTTGGGGAGGTTCTTAGCCTTAACCAATATCTATAAAGTAAAGTTAAATAAGGCTTTACTTTTAGCCAGTGGTCTTAAAACTCTATGTTACCTTTTTAAATCTGCAAACAAGCTTTATAAAAAGTATGTACTTATATTTGTTTCAGTGTGATTGAATAGTATAGAAGGTATAAAGATTTTAATGGAGGGTAATCAAAATAATTTTAGTTAACTTTAATAGTTATTCAACGCATCGTATTATAGACAGTTTTCCACGGATATTAAAATAAAAAATATAAGATTAGGAACAGTTTTGTTAATTCCGAGGGGTCGAAGGCCCGGGATAACTAAACTGGTATAAATTTCATAATTTTTATTTTAATATCTCTAGAAAATTGTCTCTAATACGATGCTATACATGAGTTTTCAGTATGGCTCAGAAGTTAGAACCGATTTTAATCAAGTCGATATTAATCGGTTTCGAAGCCTTACTGGAAAGTATCTTTTCTTGACGTATCCGTCTAAACCGAACCAAACATTTTTACAAGTTCACCTTATTTATAAGTTGATCAGGGGAAGGCATATGGTCCACAGTCTCATCTGGAGATTCCTTGTACAATTTAGGTCCAAGAATACTTTCCAGATAGTGAGACATCACCTAAATAAAAATCACTAAAAAGTTTTAAGTATGATCTCCACCTTCTGATGGGTAAATAAACTAGGGTTGGCAATCCGAATCCGGAATCCGCCCAATTTTTTAGCCAATTTTGGAATCCGAATCCGGAATCCGTTTTTTAATAGCGGATTCGGATTCTTAATTGGTAGGCTAAAATTAGCGTCTTGAGTTTTTTCTTTTAACTCCCCTTTTTTGAAGGCAAAGATTATCATCATTATATATAATATCTTTTAAAATCTGGTTCGATTCTCGGAAGTGAATTATAGAGAACACCAAGAACATTAATTCTTAGGACACATGTAGCACTTAAATTTTTTAATGTTTAAAAAAGCCTTTTAAAATATTGCTAAAATACGGAATCCGAATCCGCCAAAAATAAGAATCCCGAATCCGCCTTTTTTGGACGGATTCTTGTAAGAATCCGAATCCGGTCCAAAAATTTGACGGATTGCCATCCCTAAAATAAACATTCGACCAGCATTCCTCACTGAAGCTTATTTTTACATAAACCTCACTCTAATCAATAGAACCTATCTGTAAGTCAAGGCATCAAATCTTTGTGATTCTGTAAACAGATTCAAAGAGTCAACTCCCAGAACATAAAGAACCCAACACAACATTATATCAAATAAAATTCTTAATTCACTTCATTAATAGTTAACATAATTATAAAGTTGACAATGTCACTTTTCATAAATTTTCCGTACAACTCATAAAACAATCTTTTACAAAATAAATCCATATATATAACTAGCAAATGCTATCTAGTAAATAATTTAAAAATGCTAAAACATTTTCAGAAAAATACAAAATTTAGATTTTGTTTCATGAACAGTGATAAGAAATCAAAAAGTTAAACGGCAACCACTCGGGAGCTGTTTTATAAACTTGCAGATTTTTTGAAGAAGCGGTTAAAAATTCGAAAATATGCGGCCTGTTTTGCTTGGATTAGATCCATTTTAACTCTCCTATTTTGAAGTATTTAAAAAATGTTCTCAAATTTTTCAAAATTTTTATTCTACTCCTAGTTTAACATAGGTACTTAACTTGTCAAAACTCTTTCTGACAACTTACAAGACACTTATTCAATTTGAACAAAACTTTAAAGTTGGGTTTTTGGATGAAAATAAATTGTGACAAAATTTTTACAAACAAGAATGACACCATCAATAAAACCAAAGCTGAAAACTTCAGAAATAAATAGATAAATAAAGGAAAGACGAACAAATCTAAATAAAGGAGTCTCCCCTAAAAGTGCCAAGTCAAGCATAGAAACACCTTTCCTTTGTTTGAAAGTGATTTTTCTTTCGTTTGTTTATTAAATTAAGTTAAGATAATTTTAGTACTTGGCAGCGCCACAGGGTTAGAAAATTGAAGGTATAGGGGATATAAGCTCGATTGCCACTTAACGGGAAAGCAACTACAATAAATTAAAATAATAATTCTCCCTACCTCTTGCTGTTCAATGCTACAATGGTTTTCTATGGATAAGATGAGGGGATAGGGTGACCTAAACATTGTTCAATATCAGTTATGAATAAGTAGGTACCAAATTAAAATATTTTGCTACTCAGTCCTAGTACTTTAACTGAAGCCTTATTTTAATCAAGTATACATTTAACCAAGAATCTAAAGGGATAAGACAATGGCCGATAAATTGATGTACATCCCCAATGATGATTAACAAAATACCCCTTCTGGAGATTATGATTAGTGGTTAAAACGTTTGGACACTAACCAATCAAAATTCAGTAAAAGTATCCAAGGTTGTTAAGCCAACGAATAAGAAAACGTTATTATAAGACTTTGTGTAATAAACAAAAGAACGCTAAATGAAATATAAATCAATCTTTCCCCAAGATTCTTTCCAACTTCGCAATCGGACGAAAAGTTAAATACATCCAGTTTGACTAGTCATATGTTATTGGTGTTATGGTATATCCATTTTAAAAGATTTTTTTTGTCAACTTAAAAAAAATCTTACTTTTCAAAGGCATATTTTTCACACGCCTCTATAACATCCTTGAACAATATTTTGGATGTGAGGGTGTGTCCATGGTAGATTATTGGTTCTCCGTCATCACCATCCCAACAGTCCACTAAAAAAAGTACGTTGTACGAAAACACAACTTTGGAGTAGGCATGCATTTTGGCCGATATAATGAAAAACAAATATAAAACATTGACAGTATAAATAATATTTTCTTTTCCTTTAAGGTTAAATATTTCCTCAAGCTAAAAGACAAAAGGTTTGTGTATTTTAGACTCAATAAACGCATTCGATATGTTTCAAATGATTAATTATGGCGAAGATTTTCTATATCAAGTGATAGTCCGTTGGTACGTCCGCTTTTGATCTAAATCTATGCATGTTAAAATTATCCAATTCATTTCATACTTAGCATGTTGGTTCCTATAACAGTTAGGTACAACTTAGAAAGTGAAGCAACTATATAAGCATAGCAAAGAAGTCGGTTTATTTTATCTTTAAAAATTAAGATTCTTACATTCAACACAGCGGCATCCACGCTTGAGCGCGTTGATATAGGCATCTATGCTGCTTTCTCCTGTCAGCTGATTTCCAGTTAGGTAGGTGTTGTGGGATGAGGCTGAAAAATGAATAACAATGATCCAGGAGTGTATATTTTCCATTATTATGGGTATTGATTGATACTACATTAATTGGGGAAATATATTTTACTAGCGGCATCGCCCCTAGCCTCTATGGGCTTTTCCTCGATAAAATTAAAAAACCCCCACTAATTTCAAACTGATTTTTTAAAAAATTAAAAAATTATTTTTTGTTGTTTTTTTGGGGGGTTGGGGGTGTCCCACCCCCCAAGAAAATAGCCTAAAACCACCACAGGACCAGTAGGTAAATTCCCTGAAGAGTGGTTACCGAGACCTTAAGGGACAGACGGACGGACAGACAGACATCATTCTATTTTGTATTATAGATATAGATTCAACTATTTTTTTGCTATATGATTTAAGTTAGAAAATGTATATTTTTTTTGTGCGTGTAGGGGGGGGGGGGGGGTAGAAAAAGATAAGATTTAAACGTAAGGCTTATAGTATTACATTGTTTGATAACAGCCTAAGTCATTGTCCATCATAGAGAAAAAAGGGGACATTTTAAATAAAAAACAAGAACATACCTATCCAGTAGTGAGACAAGGGTTGGCTCATATCCTCTCGTACTTGGGTTCTCTCCAGTTTATCCATAATGTCCTGTAAAAGTGATAATTACATACCTTACCTTTTTCAATTGTTATTACAGTTATGATAGTTAGTACTGAAAAATCTATTTAGAATAACATGTTACAGACTATTTCTACATTTCAATGACAAAAAAAAAAAAATCTGTGACAAACGGCCAAAATTTCTTCTTTGTGACTAAAACTACCTCTATAGGTATTATGTTAACAAAATAAACAAACTAACTAGGTATTAAATGCTTCGAAAAAGTCAAAGATACATAAATATTATGTCTACTTTGAAAAAATGTAAAGCAAAATCTCAGAATTACTTCACCACTCCAACGCACTTGGTCCCTTATTTTTAAAACATTTTACTAGCCCTATTGAGTAATACTATTCATGCGGGAACCCAATTCTGTTCTAAATTGACCTGCAGATCAGAGAACATGAGGAACTGTCTGAATCCTTCTCTACATAAAGATTTCTGGTCTTTTGATGTCTCGTGGTTCCTAAATCATAATCATATTATAAAAGTAACAGGATAGTGCTTGTACCGATGAATCTCGCTAACTGCTAAACCCGATATGGTTTTCCTTTACAGAGAAGCTTTATATAGGTCCATGGAAGGTATATAATATAACCATTTTGTAAAGAGTGAAAATGACTTTAAGGACGTAGCCGCTATTATAAACATAAGAGAAATCAATTATTTTTGTAAACTATTAATATATAATTTGTGTTGGTACCTTTTTCAATAACATATTTTTAAACCCTATTTAGTTAAAAAATTGCACAAATCACCATGACAATAACAATAAACATTGATTGGATTTAAGTGGCAATTAGTGTTTCATTTCATCTTCTATAAAATTGCTGCGAAGCTACTATAATTTAGGCATGTCCGTGCGCCTTTCATTCGTACCGACCAAGGTAAAAATAATCAAAGTAGAAGTTGACGTTTTGCTGAAATATGCTATTTTTAGTAGATATGAAGTAAAATAAATTACTTAACTATTTATCTATTCTTATTCTATGTTTTTATTACCTTATAATAGTTTCGCATTCAAGAGCTGGTAGTTCTAACTTTTGTTCTTCGCTGAAAAATCTTTGAAGATTTTCTTTTGTTAAACGGCCTTCACTCTGAAAATGTTTTAATGTTGCGAAATATTTTGTTTTGGAACCTTTAACTTCAAATATATAAATAAATATTAATAAAGCTAAAAGATGATTCTTAGCAACTCTATAACGTGGATAAAGATGGTTAGGAATACACTGATACAGTATTTTCGCAGTTTTCCTCTTTGAAGTTTGTAGTTTCTGTATGATAGTTTACTGAATATCAGGTATTCGTTGGTTAAAAAAAAATTGTTTCAGTGAAAGCATCAATATAAAAAAAATGTAACATAAGCGTTCGAAAAGTTTACCCCCCCCCCCCCCTCCCTATCTGTCCCCTTTAAAATTGAAATTAGAAGGTCTGCCTTCCCCCTTTTTCATCCCCCCAATAAATACACCCACTGGCCATAAACTGTGCAGCCTACCACACCTCAGATGATTAACTAAACTTACATTCTGATATTTGTTGAAAATATCATTGATAGCAGGATTTGTTTGCTCCATAAGCTTGTAGTAGAATGCGATAAATTCATCCTCGTTCAAAACCTAGACCAAAGAATCAAAGGAATCAAAAGATGGTAAATCTGTCCCTTTTCTTTTAAAAAGTTTGCTAGGAAATTCTTATTTTATTAGTTTTTTAACCATTGGTCTTAAGGGATAAGACAATAAACGATAAATTGATAAAAAAAACTCCAATTGTAATAAACAAAATTAACGCTTTTGTAGATTAAAGTTATTGGTTGAAAACTTTAGACACTGCAAGAAAGTTCAATTAGCCCCAATCAATATCTAATAATGATCACTGAAGCCAACAAATAAAAGAAGGTGTTTATAAAACATTGGGAACCAGTATAATTTATAGTCCATTGCCTCCCCCCCCCCCTTCCAACCCTTCCAGTGCAGAGGAGGTACCTGTGATTTATCCTTGATGTTGATATCCCCCTTGTTTGTGTTGGCCTCGTCAAACAGCTTCTGCATCGCCTCCTTCTCCATCTTGATGTTCATCTGGCGACACAATATTTTTACCTACAACAAGATTAGTTTTTAAACAAAAACTTACGTCTTAAAGAAAGATAGATTTTCAAATCCTTTATATAACACATTGAAAGTATATTCTAATACTTTAAACAAAAAAGTTGAAAATTCAAAGAAAAACGGTCAAGTTTTACAAAATTTTAAAATTTGAAGTTATCATACAACAAGAAAATTACTACTTAATATCAAAAGATTGAAACTAAAGAAATAAAACGCAATACCTAAATATTATTTTTTCAAATACAAAAAAGAAAAAAATTCAAAACAAAAAAATAAAATTCAATATTAAAACATCTGAAAAGTATCTGGTGTATTATGAATGTTAATTTCAACTGTCTGAATACCAGGGATCTAATCTAATCAGGGAAATATTTATGTAAAAATTCCCAAAGTTGTTAAGCCAACGAATAAGAAAATGATATTATAAAATTTTGGGACTAGTGTAATAAACAGCCTATTGTCTCCTCTCTCTGCTGAAACCTCCCTGTTACATTGTAAATGACAGTATCAAATGCTTTGCTAAAGTCTAAGTATCATAAAGTGTTGGTTTGTGCTCGTTAAAATCATAATCAAATTATCTTAACAACAATAAATGATAGAATTATGTGTACAATGTACATGGATAAAATTTATGTAAAACAGAAATTTAATTCAAATATATATTATATATACACTAGCGGCTACGCCCCCTAGAGGCCTCTAGAGCCACATGAGGGGGAAGGGGTTTTTATTTTGATTACCCATTTCTTATTTTATTATAAAATAGCCTAAAACCAACCCTGAACCTATGCAAAGATTTCCTGAAATTGAGAACTCATCGGTTTAGAAGTTACAGAAATCTTAAGCTAAATTAAAAAGAGGGAGGTCATTTTCTAGTAAATCCCGTAAAGGTGTGTGTTATAAGGCCTAAAAATAGTAATAGAACGATAAGGTGCTCTATATATTTGTATTCCCTATTGAATAGAACAATAGGGAAATTTTTTTTTTTTTTTGATAACCGTACCTGGAATATCTTAAAATAATACGAAATTTCTATCAAACGCTTTGTTTGGCTCAAACTGACAAAAATTTAAAAAAAATATAATTTTAATAATAATGTTTTCTATAGGTACAAGGTAAAGGTTAAGAACAATCTATACCATTAAACAAAGGACCTTGTACCTATAGAAAACATTATTATTATAATTATATTTTTTTTTTAAATTTTTGTCAGTTTGAGCCAAACAAAGCGTTTGATAGAAATTTCTTATTTTTTAAGATATTCCAGGTACGGTTATCAAAAAAAAAAAAAAAAAATTTCCCTATTGTTCTATTCAATAGGGAATACAAATATATAGAGCACCTTATCGTTCTACTACTATTTTTAGGCCTTATAACACACACCTTTACGGGATTTACTAGAAAATGACCTCCCTCTTTCTTCTTTATATAATACGATACCTATTGTTTTTCAAATTAATTCAAATTAGACAAACTTAATCAGCCATCTTAAATATACCTCTTCAAAATTCAGATATCCACTTTTGTTATCATCTGCTTTATTGAAGGCATTTTTAAGGTATCGTTCATATTCCTTCTGGTTGCTCAGGCTTCTAAATAAAATATTAGGATTCAAAATTTTATTTTCATTTGATTTTTAAAAATTATGGTGTGTAATCTCATATTTGTTTTGTTGATTGTAGTAAATTTTTTTCATGTCAGAACTTGTAAACAAATGTTGTGCAATCTAAGGGTTGGTTGTCTGCAGTTAGCAGGAAAACAATGTGATATACCCACACTCTAGCGTAAATATCAAAGGTCTTGTAAAAAAACAATCGCTTCAATTTTTTTCAATACTAGCGGCTTCGTTAATAAAACCAATTTTTCGTATTATAGATTTAAAAGAAAAATTATTTTCATTTTTTTGGGGGGGAGGGGGGGTTATAAACCTTCCCGGAACCTATGAGAAGCTACCCTGTAAAGGAGAACCCGATCGGTTCAGCGGTAAGCTAGATCCTTCGCTACAAACAAACAGACAGACAAACAGAAAGACATCGTTCTACTTTGTTTCATAGATAAACCTTCAGTTTTGGTTCAAAACTAATAAAAAAATAGCCCTTGCAGAGAAATTTGCCCTACGCCGAAAGTGCACATTTTATTATAAATTAAGAAAAGTTTGTCTGTTTCTAGAAAGAACAAACCGTCTTACGGGGGGGGGGGGGGGGCGACTTCACCCCATCCCCCACACCACAAGTGCCCCTAGAGGACTTTTTCAATTACCTGAGGGTAAGAACAAGATGGGAGATCCCTTCCACCCAAAGGTTTCTTGTCTCCTAAACATAATTGAGTCGTATAAGTAAAACTAACATTTGTAAGCATGACCATGACCTATTTCAAGGTTCCAAATATTTAGGGATCCCAAGGAATAAGATAATGAACAGTAAATTAATTTATATACCTTATTCTTATATAAATTATCGGTGGAAATGATAGGACACTGCTTGTTTATTACCCAAGCAAGACTATATAGAGATTACAAAGTTTACAGCCATTAAATGAGAGATCGTAATTTTGAATATTGGAATATTGCAAGATTTTAGGCTTGTACCATGTGAGAAAAAAATATATGCACAATGACTAACAAAATTTTTACAAAGAATTTACATCTTCTTTAATAACAGCCAAGAAAGTCAGGTTTTATTAGTCCCACAAACAGACAGACGGACGGAATTATAGTGTAGCTTCTGTACCAAAACACTAAGACATACAAAGACAAAGAGAATGTGTATTACTAAAAACCAACTCACCATGTCCTCAGCAACAAGATCAAGTTCATGCAAATTTGACTCGGGAACAAAGATCAGAGAAAACGAGGTTTTTTGAGTCATGTGCTTGCACCTACAAAAATAAGACAGATTTATATAACAAATATGTCATTTCAAATCCGTATAAAAAACCAAGAATTTGTATATACTGGGTAATTTCACACCAATGCAATCTAACAAACACACTTTTTAAGAACATAAAAAAAAGATGCTCTAAAAAAAAGAAGAAAAAAGAGCTAGCCATAATAGTTTTCTCACTGAACCTTCTGACTTTAGGATATAATAATAAAGTGTTAGATATATCACGCGTTAGACTTAGTAAATGTGGAGAAATATCTACTTTTGAAAAGTAATTAAAACAGAAGATTCTAAAAGTTGGATAAATTCTTTGTTTTCTGTTTCTTTACAAAAATAATTTTCTATATTAATTTTCAAAGTTTAATTCAGAATACGACTTAAATTTAAAATCATTCATTCTATGGCAAAAATTACAAAAAGCAATTTTAGTTTAACTTCACAAAGAAAGCAAAAAATACTTACATAGCCTTGGTATTATTGTTTGTAATTTGGTTGAAAATATCTGTACCATAATCCATCCGCACTTCAGATATATCCACAAGGTTGTAAGAATTTTCATCTAAATTTTAAATAATCTTTATTGCTTTCCCTCAAAGTGCATATTGAGCATGCATAAAGTAAAAATAAGGAGGTTGGTTTCCTATGCATATCCATTGCGGGGCTATCTAACCCTAATCACTAATTTTAAATCTACTGGTGGGGGGGTTCTTTGCTTGACTCGGCACTTTGAGGGAAACCATTTATTTCTTTAAAGTGTTAAAATAATTGCATACAACTACATATTTAGAACAATCAATAATAAAGCAATAACAAAATTTTTATTGAACAATCGAAAAGCAATTTTAGCAGGTAATTTTATCTAAAAAATTTGACATTTTTGATGTAAGTTTATGAACGTCTGATACACCTATTAATCTTTAAATTTACGTATTTTTGTTATATATGATAATCGTCAAACACTTTAATTTAGTCCAACGTGCATAATCTTTTTTTTAACAAACGATAATACTAAATTCTTAAAGGGACTGTGAACGAGAATTTTTCTCATCTTAATATCAAATCTTAACATTATCTCATTCATAATATCTCACAGATAGAGCAAAACGCGCTTTTGTTTGCTTATAAAATGGCTTTTTCCGCCGATTTTTATAAGGTACAGGGAAAGGAAGAAATTTTCCGTATTATATAAAATGTGCATTAAATTGCCTTTTTCTCTCATTATAGCTAAAATTAAACTTTTTCACATAGTTCCTGATTTTTCCTAACCGTTAAGCTATCTGTAGCTGCAAATTATTAATTAAAATATGAACCAGGCACAGAGAAATTGATAAAAGAAATCAATTTTTTTTTGGAAAAGTCCAATGCGCCATTAAAATTACATAACATAATTGACCCCATGAATCTACTGTGTTTGAAACAGTAATTTTTTCTTAGGTTCGGAATACATTAAGGCTAGCGCTTACACTCTTCCCTTTTTTGATAGCTTCCCCTTCCTTATTTTGGTACATCAGCTGGACAGCTGACTTGTATAATACATAAATATTTTATAAAAAATACCTAAACAACACGCTTGAATATGAAAGTTTATTTAACGTTTACCATTAATTTGGTGACAAGTAAAAATAACAATTGGAAGTATAAAGTAATAAAATATTATACAATTTTTAAAATATTCTTTTCCTCAAAAATAGTTGAAAATTAAAACCATAGAAAAAAAATTGTCAACTCTCTCTGTTCTTAATTCGTTTTTACGCAACGCCGCAAGTAGCCGTAGCTTTCTTAGCATTCTAATTTTTAATATAAAATAGAAAGTGAAAGTAAGTTGAGTTTTTGTAACTGTCGGTAATCGGTATGCAGTGAAGAAATAAATAATCAGGAAAGAAGGGGACAATGGACTGTTTATTTCACTAATCCCCAATTATTTATTTCAACGTTTTTCTTATTATTTGGATTAACAACTTTTGGGGATTTTATTGCACTTTGTAATGGCGCCAGTTTTTGCCATTCCCGAGGTTTTGATGGGCACATTAGGTAGGAAGGAGTTTTATATTGATGACTCTGAATTACTTTTTTTAGGCAATTAAATTTAATATTTATCATATGAAGTTTTTGTTTTAACCCGTTTTTGACCAGATGAATTTTATTTGAACGCAGTTTTATACTTTTTTTTTCATTGATATGCTACCAGAGCAGATAATGGGTTAATTTGAGTGTTCAAACGTTTCAATCACTTAATCCAGAATCACTGGAGATGTACATCAATTTATCGGCGATTGTCTTATCCCTTTAGATCCCTGAGAATTATTAGTTATTGCAATAAATCCTTATACTAAATTAACAGGATGTCTTCTGTTTGTGTGTTTGTCTGTGTGTTTGTACCGAAGGATCTCGCTAACCGCTGAACCGATCGGGTTCTCCTTAACAGGGTAGCTTCTCATAAGTCCCGGGAAGGTTTATAACTATTTTTATATAATAATAACCAGTTTTGAGTTATACACAAAAGTTCCCAATATTTGTGGGAAGATGATTTTCCTTCAGTGTTTTTCTGTCAGAAATTCTTTACATAAAAATTCATCACAGAAAACCTAACTGAGTATTTAATTTTCAGATAAAATGAAGTCAGAAATAACTCAGATATTTTCAGCGTCACACTTGCTAGTTAAGCTTTAGGTAAGTTATTAATTTCATTTCATTTGTTCCACAAATTAAGAATGATATAAAATTAGCATATACCAGATTAGAAATCTTCATCTTTTAATCTAAATTAAACTACCGGCTATAGAAGCTTTCATAAACTGAAGAACTCAATCGGTTCAGTAGCTACCGTAATCTTAAGACAAAAAAATACTATTTTATATAATAATCTGTAGTTTCTTGTTTATTTTGTGTTAGATTTTGTATGGTATTTAGATTTATGTTTTTACACAAAGTAAAGACAGTAATCTTGTTTTTAATTCTTAAAAGCATTATCTAGGTAGTGTTATGAAAACTTTAGTTTTACTTAAGACGAGTTATTGAAAGCGAAGCTTTTCTATAATAAGAGTCGGTCCGTACGTCCGTCCGTCCGTAACAGTTACCTCTTTTCGTTAATTTAAACAGGTTAGAATTGTCCTATCGATTCCAAACTTTGTATGGTGATTCCTATAACAGTTAGGTACGACTTAGAAAGCGAAGCAACTCTATAATCGTTACCAGAAAGTCCATATATCCATTCAAAACAAGCTTATTAAACGTCAGTATGACCTTAAACAGTAACATGTCAAATTTTGCAACAAATTTACTAACAATTTTGTAAAGACATATGCATTAATATTCAGTTCTGAGACTCTGCAAGTGTTATGTTCGTTTGTCCTTCCATTTCAGAGCTTCGCTATTATGGATGTTGTTATCCTTGTTAATAGATGGAGGGGGGGGGGGGGGGTGATACCATCCTTTTCTAACCCGTATTTAAGCTACTAGAGATTTGGTCATTTTCGTTCTCTCTTTCTCTCTCTCTCTCTCTCTCTCTCTCTCTCTGCCCCCCCCAATTAGGATTAAAAACATATTGAATTTGAATTGTTTATTTTTTGTTGAAAAAAAGGTTGAATGTATACCAACCCTTTGAATACACGATTGTTTTAATATCCTTTGGCAAATTGCTGGCAGCCAAGTCTTTGATCCCGATTTAAAAGATCTAAAATAAACAAGAAACTTTGGCTACAGTAGGGCTAGCTCAATTGTTCAACTTTCAGTTTTAAAATTGAATAACGGAGCCCAATCAATTCAGGACATTACTGTGTCCGCATTCTGTCATTCGTATGTCCGTCCTTTCGTCCGTCTAAGTAAGTTAGTAAAAAATCTTTTTAATTGGGGGTTCTTTTTTTGGTTAGTTCTTTTATTAAAGAGGACTATCCACGAACAAGAGCAAGTGATTCTAAGCATCTTCCAGCATTGATCCTTAGCATTTTTTTAGTGAATATACTAGGTTCATGTTAATTATTTAGTTTATTGACTAAAAAATTAGGTTTTAGCATGGTTTTGTATGAAAAAAACTGAAATGTTAAGCATAGTTTGGTGCAAATTCATCAAATGTTTTGATCAAACTGTTGTTTAAAAGCTCTGACACAAAAGTATATCATTTTGATTAAAAAAATATGTTTAGAAAAAGGGTTGGTAGTTTGTAATATTTTAAACAGTTTAATTAATGTACCTTTTGCAATTTACAGCATTTGATCATCATCATCGCCATTTATCTCTTCTTTCCAGAGCATAGGCCACGCCCAATGGTTCTCCATTTATCTTTGAATTGGGCCTCAGTAGAGGCTTCAAGCATTTGATGCTTTTATTTTATTTTGTCCTTTGAACTCAACAAAGTAGTTGATGATATTGTATCTAAAAATGCTTTACATTTTAAAGTTTTTTTCATATAAAACCATGGTGAAGCATAACTTTTTAGTCGATAAACCAAATATTTAATATAAACCTAGTATATTCACTCAAAAAAATACTATGGATCAATGTTGGAAGGTGCTTAAAATTACTTGCTCATGTTCGTGGATTGTCCTCTTTGAGCTGATCTAAGAGGGCGATACATTTCTATATATTTTGAGGCATAATTTGTTGAAAAATCCTAAATAATTTTCCTTATACAAAGTGCCCCTAGCCAAAGAAGAAAATAAGTTGTATTTTATTTCCTGTAAATGACAAATGGATTAAATCAAAAACACTCTAGGGAAAGTGGGGGGTCTGTATTGAAATTTATACTTAAACCGCCAATTAAAGTGTCTAATTATTTAGAACTGTGACTCCAAGATGCTTGTTTCCCCAGAAACTTTATTCCTGGCAGCGTTGTAACTCTTACAGGTACTTTTATATGTTACCTATATAAAGTTATAAACTTTGGAATTGGAATTAGAAAATAAACGAATTAGCGGGTTTCGTTGTATTATCACAGTACCTTTTTTCCTATTTCTAGCCCTGAGGGGGGCTCTAGTCCTGCAGGCCTATTTCCTAACCTTGCGGGGTAATCATTAACATTCAGTTAACGTAACCTACTGTAAAATAACTTATCAAAAGCTGTACACGGACTCGGACATTCAGCCTTTTTTTATGAAAATCAATCTTTGAATCAAACTATCGGCTATACTCTTAGATGGGCAATTAATTCGGAGAGGGAGGGGATACAACTTCTTTACATTTACAATTTTAGTTTTACAAAATTGAAAGTAAAAAAATGTTGGGGGGGGGGGGGGGGGGGAGTTATTATTTCTCTTAATACGTTACCCCAAAATAGTTATAAACTTTCATAAAACCTATGAGAAGCTACATTGTACAGAAGAACCATTTAGGTTCAGCGGATAGCAATATCCTTGAAAAAACGCAGACAGACACACACATACACAAATAGATATTAATAAACAGACTGTAGTTGCACAGAAAGAATTTGAAATTATCTAAAGTGAAGTTTCATATAGGTCCTTAGATGGTTTCAGGCTATTTTTTATAAATAAGTCTTGGCATGGTTTGGGCTATTTCTCTGCCCTTCTATATCCCTTCGAATATAGAACCCCTGGATAATAGGGGCGCAGCCTCTAGTTTCAAGTAAAGTAAAAGTTCAAATAGCCTCAAGATAGTATTCCATAGGGATATAGCACAGAAACTAGAAATATATATTTTTTCTTAAGAATTAAGTGAGAGGGATAGAGTTTGGCTTTAGGAAATAATTTACAGTCGTTCTATGCAGTAATTAGATACTTGTTTTGCAAAGTAGTGTGATGTATATGTGTCTGATTGGGTTTTAATTTTTGTTGTTGATAAAAGCATTAGATAATTAACCCCCCACCCCCATATCACAACCAATAATCTCAACAAAACATTGATCTTACAGACAGACGGACTTTTGAATTGTAGAGTAACTAAAATAACAGGATTCTGTCATATATGTTAAATTTGACCCCTACTTTCATGGGCGATTTTTATCGGAAAGAAGGAGATACCATACTTCAAATTACTTAAGACCTTTCCTTGACCTATTTTTTTTTATAGATTTATTGATAAGCGAGATCTTTATGTTAACACAGATATAGAAATATTCTTTATATTTTTTTTTCATTTTTCAGGTGTTACTTTATGTTGAGATTCGAGAACTTCCAAAACCAAAACCTTCATAATAAATGAAATCAATGAACATTGTTTATTTTGTACTTTTTGTATTGTATTTTTAAAAATTTTGATTTAATAAAAACAACTGTAAATTCTGTGAATTCATTTGAATTTTAAGTATAAAATATTTTTAACAGATTACTTGTTTTTATGATATTTACAATGTTTAGCTTTTAATAGCGAGGCTACTTTATGATTAGAAATTTTCGTCTGTCTGCTATGCTAATTTGAAAACTAAAATTGGAGATTAAACTCAATTGCCGCAAGGAAAATATAATTTTCTCAGCTGCTTTATAGATAGACGGCTGATTATTTTTTGTGAAGATTATAATATCAGCTATTACTATACAACGCAATTGGTCCGTCAGGTAGTCTGTATTGTGCCAGAAAACATGAACCTAAGACAGAGGTCAGATTAAAAAAAATTGCTGACATTAAAGGTCGATATAACTATTTACCATCTATACTCTACAAAGGTGGATGGCGAGGGTGACATAAAGAAACCAAACCAAAAGTTAAAGGAAGTTCACTAAAGACAGAGTTACAGCACTGAACTTTGGCTTGGCGTGGTAGATATTAAAATGTATAATGTGGAACTGTGAATATAATGTGGAACTACAGCTATTGGCAAAAACTGCCGTTTTCCGCCGAAATTTTTTTTCTTTACTTGCTAAATCACATAATAATCGGAGACAATCTTAGTTTTTTCCTATCAAAGATTTTCAACATATCAAAAAAATCTGAAGTGACGAGTGTAAATATAAGAAAATCCTCTTATAAATATTTCTTTTTTTCAATCCTTATTCAATCCTATATAAAGAAGAAAGTTTTTTTTTGTCTGTAGTGAAGGATTTCTCTAGTCGCTGAACCAATTTTAGAGTGAAGCTTCTTATATGTCCAAGGGTAGTTTAATGCTTTTTTATTAATAAAAAATGTCGTTGTAAGGTTTTAAGCTATTTTACTGCACTTTCATATCCCTAGACACCAGGGACGCAGCCGCTAGTCCGTATGATAAAGTAACAGGATGTCTGTACTGATGGATCTCTCTCAACCGATCGGGTTCTCCTTTGCAGGGTAGCTTCTCATAGGTCCAAGAGGCTTAACAGCTAGATTTGAAAATTTTGATTTTCTCAAATGACTCAAATTATTTAATTTGGCTGAGGAAAGGCAAAATTAAATTTCGGCGGAAATTGGCTGATTTCGGCAATAGATGCGGTTGTGATGGAAAGCAATTATGTAATTGTTACCAACATTTATCCTTTTTAAAAGTGAAGCTTTTCTATGATTAGGGTCAGTCAGTCCGTCCATAACAGTTAGCTCTTTTTTGTTAATTTATACATGTTAGATTTGTCCTATCGATTTAAAACTTTACATGGTGGTTCCTGTAGTGGTTAGGTACGATTTAGAAAGTGTAGCAACTCTAAAATCGTTACTAGAATGTCAATATGTTTATTTTAAACATATTTATTTTTAACTTTTTTAACAAATATTTCTATGTGTTACAATAAACCGATTGGTCTGAGTTTTGGAATCTGATTCGCACAACAAAGTACATCGTAACTCTATAATTATGTCTAAAAATGTAAGTATGTCCTTATCCTCCTTTTAGCAGTACAAGTTTACTTACAATTTTGTTTCGTATTTAATACATTGAAAGGGTGAGCAAAACAAATTCGTACATTTTAAAATTCAAATTGCACGGCTTGTGTTAATGTTAGAAAACAGGTGAGCATACGTAAGAACTGCTATAAAGTTTTTTTTTTGGAAATATAAAAACAATTCCTGTGCTCGGCATTGGTAAGGAGCTACGCGTTAAAATGTCCCAACTGACGTAAAACTTGACTTGCGAGTATATTAGAGAATAGGGTGTGCAAAAAGAGCTACGTACATTTTTAATTTAAAATTTCGTTTGTCCTACCGTTTCAGTGCTTCGCTTTTAAGGATGCTGTCATCCTTGTTAAAATTCAAATTGCGCGGCTTGTGTTAAAAGAAGAAAAATGTTATGCATACCGTTAGAACCGCTATGAACTATTGGATATACTGCAGTTCACGGTAAAATATTGCTGGTAACGAATATTGCTAAAAAAATATGAATTTTAAAGGCTGCTAGCTGCCAAACGGCTGAACGTACAGATCATGCCCGCACATAGTTTTAAGCGGCATTAAAAGGCCTACAAATAATCTGGAATAGCCATAAATCAATAATGCATAAATATCTTGCAGTGCAGAGAAATGCGCGAAAAAGACCTATTTTACGCGGTTTTTCTTCAGTGAAGCTTTCCCTGTGCATCATTGGATCTTGGCTATTAGAGATTATTTGTCGGCCTCCTTATGCCGCTTAAAATGGTGTGCGGGTATGATCTGTACATTCAGCCGTTTGGCAGCTAGCAGCCTTAAAAATTCATAAATTTTTAGCAATATTCGTTACCAGCAATATTTTACCGTGAACTGCAGTAGATCCGAACTATTTTCATGGTAATATAAGGATGGTTCTTGTGCTACAATGAAATAATCTAGGAACTAGATGATAAGATGTCCTAAATTTTACTGGCAAGTCAAGTTTCGAGTCAGTTGGGACATTTTAACACTTAGTTCCCTCACTATACGAAGCAGAGGAATCGTTTTTATATTTCCAAAATATAAACTTCATATTGGTTTTAACAGTATGCGTAACTTTTTTCTACTATTAACACAAGCCGCGCAATTTGAATTTTAACAAGGATGACAACATCCATAAAAGCGAAGCACTGAAACAGTAGGACAAACGGACATTAACACTTGTATAATGTCAGAACTGAATAATCAGAATATAAATGTATAAGAGTAAAAGCAAAATTGTAAGTAAATTTGTTGAAAAACTGCTTGATACAGGATAATGTTTATGGACATTATCATACTTACATTTTAAGGACTTGATTATAGAGTTGCTTCGCTTATTACATTATACTTTATTGTCCCAGGAATCAATATGCCAAAAATCTGATCAAACAGATGATTAGATCACATAAAAATTTGTCGTTGAAAAAGTAAAAAAATCAACATGTTTAAAATGGACGTACGGAAATTTTGGTAATGATTATAGAGTTGCTACGCTTTCTAAATCGTACCTAACTACTAAAGGAATCACCATGCAAAATTGGAAATCGATAGGACAATTCTAACATGCCTGAATTAACGAAAAAAGCTATCCGTTACTGACGTACGGACGGACGGAAATGTGACTTTCTCAGCTGCTAATGAAGATAGAGAGCTATAATTTTCAGTGAAAATTCCATTGGCAAATGCCTGTCTAGTCTATACATTATTTGCCCCTTGTCTGTCAGTCGTGCTTATAAACATGTTAATCCATTTCATGATTTTCGTTCTTTGCTACTTATGGATGGTGTCATCATTGTTTTATTTAACTTCTAATACATTTGAAGGTGGATAGGTTAAAATTCAACAAATAAAACTTGGTTGGCTCATAGAATGTATGAATCAAGAAATTCTTTCTAAAATAAGTATTTTATTTATCAAAACATAAAAAACATATAACAGTAACTTCAATCTTTACAAATAAATACAAACAATGATCAAAGTTGTGTTATACAATATTTAAAGGAGTCATTCCATGTCATTTTCAGGTGAAATTAAAAGAAAGATAAAATCCATAGGTAAAAATTATAAAAAAATGTTTCCATGAAGTGCATTTAACAATTGCAATTCAATATTCAGATGAGAATAGTTATTTATCGCATCATATTATAGATAGCATTCTGCAAATATAAAAATAAAAATGTTTAAGATATGAAGCCAAACTGGAAATAAGGGAGAGGTTGGATGTGACAATTTTTTTAAACCAAATATAAAAGTCAAAGAAATTCAATTAAATAAAGAGTTACAGCTCTGAGATTTGACATGGCAGTTGTTTTGTAGAGGTACAATATGGAAATATGAAGCAACGGCGGTTGAACCACCGCTCCCGCCGAAAACCGCCGTTTTCCGCCGAAATTTATATTTGCCTTTTCTCGCTAAATTAGACAATTTTTAATCATCTAAGATATTTTTTTCCATATAAATTTCCCTTATATGTTCACTTGACACTTGGAATATTTCAAACATGTCAATATCAAGATTGCAAGTGTCAAGTGTAAATCTATTTATACTTCATACTTCCAGTAAAACCACAATTCTCAACTATTGCATTAGCAGCCCTCCACTATCCTGACGTTCCTTATATTAGCATTTGGCGAGAAAGGGCGATAAAAATTCGGCGGAAAACAGCGTTTTTTGGCGGGAGCGGCGGTTCTTCTGTCATTTCCTCACAATTCCGCAACTGCCATGTCAAATCTCAGAGCTGTAACTTTTTATTTAGTTGCGTTCCTTGACTTTTAGTTTAGGTTTAAAAATGTCACTTCCGCCTCCCCTCTTTTATAGTTTCTGGACATTCAAATTAAATCTCAAATCTGTTATAAAATAAAAAATTAATAGCAATTAAAACAATATTAAATGTTTTGTTTACTGCAATGTGTAGGTGTAATATCATTGAATTAAAAAATATGACAAAAAATCACAAAAGTTATACATGTATTTAAGCATTGAATTATCCAGTATCATGATTTAATTTTTAAAAACAAAGCTCTGCTATTTCAAAACCCAAAATATTGAGCTTTCAACAAAGTGATTTTGAATGATTATCTTCAGTTTGTCTGATATCACCGTCGTTGCCATTATCTAAAGAAAAAAATAGTTTTAATTAGATAGTTTTAAGACAGCGTATATGTCAAGCTTGGGCTGATTTTAATTTTGAGGGATGTAAAAAAAATTGCGCAATTCGCACATCTATTATTCAATTCAGGGATCGACACTTTGATTTTTGAGTGGGTGGATGGACATATAGGGGGGTGTAGGCAACCCGCTGACATAAAAAATACACCCTTTTGTTGTCTGTTATACAGCCCCATCGATTTTTGTATAAGGAGGAGTCAAATTTTTTATTGCGCTTGACAAAACCCTGTGCACGCCACTGATTAGAAGGTGTTGTTAATTCATTTTAAACATGATTGACGTAAATCCTTATAATAAAGTAACAGGGTCTTTGTTTCTCTGTACCTAAGGATCTCGCTAACCACTGAACCGATCTGGTTCTCCTTCACAGGGCAGCTTCCCATAGGTCCCGGGAAGGTTTATAATTATTTTGGGGGAGGCTACCACCACACTCCCAAGAGAAATCGCCCGTAGAAAAAAATACCCCCTACCCCCCCCAAAAAAAAAGGCCTCTAGGGGCGTAGCCGCTAGTAAATAATAAAGTAAATAAATATCCTATACATTCATGTTCAAACAATTTGGATCAATAAAAAATAAATCCATATTTATTAAAAGCCAATCGGGGACGTGCTTTGGCTTTCATCTTAATCTGTATCAAATATTTACCTTTCACAAATTTAAGTAATACGGATGTGGTTCAACTTTGATGTTAATCACATTCTTAATTTCTGAAATTTTAAAATGTAAAATCAAACATATTCTAGGATTTTTAATATTATATGATACATGACAAATGTTATAAAGGTATTGTCGTCTAACTATACTCTTTGTTAATCCAAAAAATATAGAATATTAAGGCAATTGAATTAATATGGTATAAGAGTATAACATAATCTCATCAAAAAACATAAAAAATCATCACAATTTAATAGGACTTAATTAACTATTTTCTAGGAATGATTATATTAGAAAGGCTACACTTCGTTTATTGTACTTAAACATATATAATATATATGAAATATAAAAATCCTGATTCTTCAAAAATATTTAAGGGAAGCCCTACTACGTTTCCAATTTTGGTTTGTATGACTTATAGTTTTTAACTATTCTGCATTCACTAATTTTGTCTTTCATATTATAAAAAACTAAAAAATGTTAATATGTTTTAAAAGCTCATTTTAATCTAAAAAATCAAATCAAATATGAAACAAACTCGGAAATATTAAAAAAAATTGAACTTTCAAATCTGCTACAAAACAATAACAAAAGTCAGCTGCTACAAATTTTTCTGTAGAGGTAGAGATGGACAAAATATTAGTCGTAATTTTTAACCCATACCCAAATGAGTATTTGTAAAAAACATATGTAATTATTCATTTTTATCAAACTATTTTGCAATAAATATAATTACAGCATTATAAGACTATGAAAAACAAACTTTTATTCTTTTATACTATGATAATTAACTAAAATGAAAACGGAAAAAATACTCAGGAGAAATTTGTCTAATTCTATATATTCTATAAATTGGTATAAGGATTTGGATGGAAGTACTAGCCTAATCTAGACATTATACAGATAATTTCCATTTTAAAATGCTTCATTTATCGACAATTACACAGTAACAAAACAGTAAAATAAAAATTCGATATAACATAACTAATTAGACACTGTTAGGAAAACTTTTAAGCTATATTTTATAACCAAATTGTCATTGGAAATAGATTTAAACAGTAAAAATGTAGTCAAAGCAGCTTAAAAAATTTTTCTTCCCTTCCCCAACAAGGTTTTTTCGGGTTTAAAAAGTCAATATTTTTTTTCACAGGGAACTTTCAGATATTTTTTTTAGTTAATGTTGTTTTAAAAACACCCTTCTTTCCGTATATTAACAGAAAGTTTTAGCTTCACACTCCCTTTAAAGGCTTTATGAATTTTTAAATGATTTTTTGTTTGGGTTATTCTATTTAAATTGTGCTGAAAATACGTGATATAGGTAGGTAGGTACTTTTAGTGCAAAAAATAAAATCATCGCTTAATTTAAAGTGCATTGGTTCACCCCAAAAAAAAATAATTATGTTGAACTAGATAAGATAAAAGCGAAATTAAGAACAAAATAAAAAGATCACACCAAATAAAGCATTTTGAAGCTTTAGACAACTTTAATTTGTTTAATTTTTAAAACAACACAGCAATATATATTTTTTCTACACTCACCAGCGAAATCGTCATAAGCAACTACAAAAAACAAAAATGGATAATAAAATAAAATTCAGGCATAAGTTGAAAACGTGGGTGGATTTATTTGCAAGATATTTTAAAAAGTTTTTGAAAGGGAGGGGGAATATTTTACTTTTAAAAACTTAAATTCCTTTTGTTCCTTTTTTTGAAATAGCGCATTCGTATTCTAAAGAGCAAGGGTGCTATAAAAATAGCCTAAAACCAAATCCCAGGATTTAAATCCAAAATAATAAAATAGATGGCCTAAAACCATCACAGCACCTTTGTATAGCTAACTCAAAATAGAAAACCCAATCGGTTCAATTGTTATTGAAATCTTAAGAATCAGACAAAAACTCTTACTACTTTCTATAATAGGATAGATAGGTATGTGTACTAACATATAATAAAGTGTTAAGTGTAAATCTATGAGAATTTTTCGTTAAAAATTATTTGTAGATGCTGGGGGCGAAGCTGCGAATATGTTGAAAATTAGCAGCTGTACATAGAACTGATATAAATCATCAATTTCCTGATGTTATTGAGTTTGCCATAGTAGGGAGGATAGAACAATAGAGTATAATATAATAAAACTAACATCGTACTTTAAACTTTACATCGTAGGTTCTCATAGGACATGGAAAGGTTATAACTATTTTGAGGGAGGGTACGACCACCCCACCACCCCTAAAGAATTTATAAAAATTTCTCCTTGAAACTTAACTTGAAAGTGGGGGGTCGACATCCCATCATCCCACTCATGTGCCCCTCGAGGCTTGTAAGGGCGTAGTCGGTGCTATATAATAAAGTGTAACTTTGAGCCTTCAAAAGCTTGTAAATTAGAGCAAAAAGGGTTGTAGATTAATTAACTCATTACATAACACAAATACGAAAATCTGTTTCTGCTATGAACTCCTAGAAATTCTAGTATTCACAGAAGAAAGGTTTACCAGGGAGGGAAGGGACATTTGACTGTAAATTACACTGGTACCCAAAGTTTTAAAACCACGATATTATATTCGTTGCATAAAAAACTTTGAGTACTTTTTTAAAATTATGATTGGTTACTTCCAACATGGTAGTATCCAAAATTTATAATAATAATATTAATCTACCGAAGGGTAATCTTGTATATCACCATTGGGGATGTATGTCAATCTATTACCATTGTCTTATCCTAAAAAATCCCTGGGTTTACCTAACCTCCTGTAATAAGGTACCTTGAGACGAAGTACACAGGGAAAGTGTACCTCCTTCTTTGTGTGGTGAGTAACGCAGTGTTAAAGTCTCTAAGTCAACCCAGAATTTCCTAAATACAATATTTTTTAAATAACAATCCTTATACAAAAGTAACAGGATGTTTGTCTGTGTGTCTGTACCGAAGGATCTCGCTAACCGCTGAACCGATCGGGTTCTCCTTAACAGGGTAGCTTCTCATAAGTCCCGGGAAGGTTTATAACTATTTTCTTCGGGGGTGGGACACCCCCAACCCCCCAAAAATGAAAAATACCTCCCCCCCAAAAAATGTTTTTTTTCGTTTTTTAACTAAAATTAAAAATGATGGGGGGGGCACCTCCCCCCACCCAAAAAAAAGATTTCAACCCCCCAAAATATTTTTAAAATTTTTCTTTTAAAATCTAAAATAAGAAATTGGGTTATCAAATTCGTCTCCCCCCTCCTCAAGTGCCCCTAGAGGCCTCTAGGGGCGTAGCCGCTAGTTATGAGTAAAGTAGTAAATAAATGCATAAAAACCATATATTTAAATATCAAGAACAGCCAGGTAGACTAATGGACAAAGTTTGTTGAGTAGATATAAATGGGAATCGACACGAAGTAAAATTGCGATGCTCAACTCATGAAAGCAGCGTGGAGGGTATACCATTTTGCTAATATTAAGGTTTTATCATGGATAATTTGGCGTTTTCCTAAGTTTATTAATTTTTTCAACATTTTACCTTGTCAATTTAGGTAAGTTTTTTTTGTAAAAGAATAAATGATTAATTCTAAAGAACTGGAAGCAATCAAGTCCTAAAAATATTAAGTCTTAAGCTTTAATATAAAGGCTAGTTTGTAGCTTTAAAATCAAACCCACCAGAATGATCCAACAACTAATAATTATACCTTTTGTAGAATTTGATGCCTCTTGTTCCTTTGTCCCGGATTTTATACAATTGTGTTCCATTCTTCAGCACATCTAGCTTATCCTTCACTGACTGAGATCTTGTGTACGATTCTAAATAAAAAAAATACAGCAATTAGCTTTTGTTTGGAATAGTTTTTTGTCGCATCCTATTATAGACAGCTTTCCGTGTGTATTAAAAGAAAAGTTATGAGATTAAAACCAGTTTTGTTAGCTCCGAACGTCCAAAGGCCAGGGCTAACAAAACATATATTAGTTTTATTATTTTTACTTTAAATATACGTAAAAAATTTTCTGTAATACGATGCTATATATAATTTTCAGTTTAAATGAGAACAAGTTCGAATCCAGCGGATATTAATCGGTTTCGGAGCCATCCTGGAAAACATTGATTATTATTTTTCTATCTGTTTCAAAATCACACTCATACCATATCAAATAAATCAAAAACAAAGCATTGAAATTAAAATGCCAACAAAAATATATACAATATTAACTATGATATTAAAAGCCAAGCTTTAAAGTAACAAATTAAGAATTTAAAAAGTATAATTTAAAAGAAAGATAACTATACTTTAAATAAAAAATAATCCAATACATGCTTAAGCAAAAACTCTAAATATTATCAGGCCTATCTACAAGATTTCAAGTACTTAAGATGGTTTGTTCTTTTTTAATTTCCTTGTAGACCAAAATTCTCCACAAGGGCTAGGTCTCGAGCTGTATTGCTCTAGAGAGGTGAGTAGATTTAAACTTGAATATTTTTTATATTGTCTTTGCTTGAGCATGAATTGGATTATTTTTATACCTTTATGTTTCAGAAACCTAATATTTTTCTGTCATAAATGGAAAATGAATAAATTATTTAAATTTTTAGAGTAAACATTTCTGGCAAAATTAAATTTTCCTCACATTTTCATTTTATTCCAAATTGTTTCAATTTAGAGTTCATCTAGCTGTGTTTGTATATGAAATGGATCTAACCAAAGGTGGATTATTAAAAATAAAGGGGGGGGGGGGTTAATGCAACCATCTCGTAATCAATGTATAAATGGCACTTAGAATTCGAATTTTGATATGAAATTTTGCATGAGTAATCCTTGGTAGGTCTATTTTCCCTAAATCGAACAAAAAGTTGTAGAAGTAGCGGCTAACGGCTGACGGCTCAGCCATTTAGCCATTTTTTGGCTTTTTTCAAGGGAAATTCATCACGAAACCTAACTCCACATATTACTCTTTTTACGCTCCAAAACGTTTTCAAGCGGTTCTAGCCGGTAGTTGCTGGTACAATAAATCTAAAAAAAATAGACCTACCAAGGATTACTCATGCGAAATTTCAGATGTAAACTCGAATTCTAAGTGCCATTTATACATTGATTACGAGATGGAACCCCCCACCCCCTTAAATAAAATCTTATGTTAGTAACTCTTCTATGATTTTATTTAATTTTTGTAGATTTTTATGCTATTTTGGAGGATTTTTCACAAAACAATTTTGGTGAGACAGTGATGCAGCGACCCTATTTTTTTAAGAATCAACCTCAAAACTAACATGCAAATAAAATATGTATTACACATTAATCATGTTTCTATCATAAAATGTTTGTGAATTTCTAAATTTTGATCCTTTAATTTTAAAAAAAATCTATACTTTTTTTACAATGTGATAAAAAGCAGAAGGTATGGAGATTTAATTTTTATGAATTTATTTTCATTTTTTGTTAAGATAAGAGATGATTAATTAGTGCTCAACTAACACCTTTTAGGAAACTTCCGATTCTACAAAAGACCAACTAAGTTCTTTAAAATTCTCACAAAAATATATGATTAGTATTTTTTCTCAATCATATAATATTTATAGCTTTGTATTGTTAGTCACAATTCTTCTTTTACAATTATTCTCGAACTTATTGGAAATTTTTACTGTAAATTTAAATAGTAACCAAAGCTTTACAACATTTTGTTTGTAGGCTTAAAAAATTTAGGTTATCTTCATTAAGTTTTTATTTGTTGGTAAAATTTAAGGTATCCAAACTTTTTCACCAATAACTATAATCTACAAAAGGGATAATTTTTCCCATAATTAGAGTGTACATTATTTTTTTGTCCAATATTTTGTGAATTTTTGTAACAAAAGTATGATTTTTTATTTCTTGAATAGAAAAATGAAGAGGAAAATATGAATAGTGCTATTATTATTTTGCAGAAAGAAACATCATTTCTAATAAATACTCAGGAAAATATTGTTATGTAATCTTGACATAATAATATCATATATAATGTAAAGTATTTTTTCTTCTTTTTATAGATGTATACTTTTGTTATTATCAAGTTGATTCTATTCTAACACAATTAATAATAATTTTCTCTTATAATTTTTCTATTCCATTATTTTCTACCAGAGCAGCTGACAAATTCAGTCTACTTCTAAAAGACAAAGAATAGTGATCTTTTTATATCTGAAAGACACAGGAAAGACCATAAACTGTTTCAGGCCTAAATTCACCCTAATTTATTTCTTTTGAGAATAAAATTATGTTCAATATTTTTTTTGGAAAAATGTTTGCAGGCAACCAAACTTAAAAAAAAAGTATTTCAATCAAAACACTAAATTTTTAGCTTATAATTTTGATACTTATTTTCATGCAACACATATTGTTGTTTTGGCAATTTGACAATTTTTTGGCTAAAAAGTTAATAATTGATAACTCTTTATCTCTTTAGTTTTTTTTGGATAGAGATAATTATTTAATCATTAGACATTTTGGAAATTTCTTAGAGCTAATTAAACTAACAAGATAACACTTGTCACTAGACATTTGCTTTATGTTTATAATATTCTTTAGATCAAATGAAAGACATTATAAAATACTTAATTGAAAGATACTGTCTTGATGAGTGAATTAGATACCTTGCAAAGCCCTCTCAATATCAGCTGAAAAGTTGCTAATACTAATCTTGTTCTTATTCCTCTTCTTTGATTTAGATCTCATGCTACCAAACAATCTCCTTCTTGTTCTTGGTGTGGGGTTTGGAGTTGCTAGAGATTGATCTACAAAGCTAACAGTTGCTCCTCCAGATTTGGAACCTTCTTGGACAAAATCAGTCTTATTTGCATACTGCAGTTCATTACTAATGTTTTCCTTGATATCTTTTTCAACTTTTACTTCATTGATTACAATTTCAGGTATTGGTTCTTCTTCTTTGATAATTTCTTTGTTAATGAATTTTTCTGTTGATATTCCATCCAGTATTTTATCTTGATCTTTCTCATAGCTTTCTGTATTTACATCTGTATTTACATCTTGAGCTTTTACTAAATTAGACATTACTTCATCTTTGTCATTAGCTTTTTCATCATTAAATGTTTCTTGGGATTTAACACCTTTTGTTACTTTATCAGAGTTTTCTTTTTCCTCATCTTTTTCATTTTCATCTTGATTAACATCTTCTGATTTAGCTTCTTCAGTAGTATTGTCAGTATCTGTTATTACGTCTGATTCATCAGTAACTTCTGTTACGTTTCCTATAGCTTCTTTATTTGGACTTTTGATTTCTATCTTTTCTCTTTCAATGATGTTTTCATTATTTTCCTCAGAAATTATCTCAATTTTAAGTTTAACTCCATTTTCTAGTATATCAATTCCATTGACTATTGGTGTCATACATTCATTTGTTTCTCTATCCACTTCAACAACATGATGCTCTAACTCTTGGTACATATGGGAGCATCCAGTCATCTCTTCATTATGCTTACACAAAGGGCAAATGCTGGAAAACTCTTTATCATCAACAAGTTTAGCTTGTTGAACAAGATCTGCTGGTGAAAGAATTACGTCAGCCTCCAATCCATTAGTAATTAAACTATGGTTATCATATTCCACTGTACTAACTTCTGATGAAATATAATTACCATCTGCTTGGTCTTCATTGTTTAGCATTGTAAGCTGAAAGCTTTCCCTGGTAACTCTTTCTATTATACTTTCCATGTTGTTAGTAGGAGTAACACTCTGCTCATTAGCATCATCGTCTACAATATTATTGCCATTTTCATCAACAGAGGTACCAGGAGGTAGGATATCTCTTTCTACATTGGAAACAATTTCTGAAGAGTCTTCAATATTTTTCTGTATATCTTTGGCATTTGAAAATCTTCTCACCACCAATACTTCATGATTTGAAGGTTTTTCTGGGTCAAAAGGCTTCCATGGCCTATGAATATTATTTGTTGACTTTATTGAAATATCCAAGTTTGTCACAAATTAAAATAATCAATGTTTGTTTATATTATATTTTTTTTTAGATAAGGAACTTTTATTTGTATTACTGTATATGGACATGAATGTACAAAGTTTAATTTCAAGTTAAAAATACTTAAGGTACATTTTAAATTTGTGTTAATAAATTAGAACCATTTTTGCACTGGTTTATTCACATATTTTTCATACACTATCCTATCAGTATGCTTATCTATTCAAAACTAACAAAACTCCAATGATTGAGAGCTAAGAAAGAGAGCAAAGTTTTAACCCACCAATCTTGCACACATATTATTCTCTCTACATCATTATTTCTTATTTAGGTGTCTACTTACAAACATTTTTCCCAATGGATTTTTAGGTTTCTGATCTTGCCACAAGTGCTATATAATATCCCTCCCCCATAAATTTTTAATAACCAAGGTAAACTGTAGGTTTAGATAGGATTAAAGTGCCTATATATGTGCTGTAAAGATCTGATTGTACTTTGTTATTAACCATTTCCAACGGCATCAATCACACACATATATATATATATATATGTATATACTATCAGCTACGCCCTCTAGAGGCCTCTGGGTGCACTTGAGGAGAGGAGGGGGGGGGGAGGGAGGGAGTGGAACTAATCCCACTTTCAATTTTTATTGAAAAGAAATGAAAAAATCTTTCATTAGAGGATAATTTTTTTCTAAGGGCGATTACTCTTGGGAGAGTGATGATGCCCTCACCCAAAATATTTATAACCCTTCCCAGGACCAATAAGAAACTAAACTGTAAAGGAGAACTAAATCAGTTCAGCGGTTATCATGATTTTTGAAGGAAAACAGACAGATAGATATCCTGTTCCTTTTATATAAGGTTTTTAAAGTCAATAATATTCCTGGGTGCAATGTTAAAATATTTCTTATCCATTTAAAACTTTTAATTAAAGTTATCTGAACTATTCAAGTTCATATCACTAACTAGCTAATCCTTATCTTTTCAAACATATTTGAAAAACAGAAGGTCTGTAATTTCCAACCACAAAGTGTAGCAACTTGAAAACTTAATGAAATAGTTGATAATGTGTTTTGTCATCAGATTTCTTTTTGACTGACAGAATTTTACGAAGTATTGATATGCCCATTAATTACAAGGCAATGAAAATTAAGTTTAAATTTTTAAAATGTAGGTATATACTGCTTCTAGTAAATACTTAATAAATCAATGTAATTAATGTCATAATCATAATTAGAAAAATAATTATCCCTGAATTATTTTCATGCTTGGGTTCTTTTGATTATCTAAGGTCTCATATTTTTTGAGATTTATAAAAATCAAATCTTTCGTCTTGCTAATTATTCAAATTAAAATACTACTATACTTGTTTTACTTTAGATTGTCATAATACAGAGCTTTATGTAGTATTTTCCAATCTTATATATTTACATTTCCTATCATCAGCTGGTTAGGATTATGTAAGACTTGATTTAATAGAGATTTAGGTAATGTGTCATTGCTTGTATCAACATTAGTAAATTCGGGATTCATTTATTTTAATTTTTATCTAACATTAGCGGCTTAAAAACTTAAAACCATTTAAAGACTTCAATCTGAAAATTAACTAGCCTTGAACCATCCTGGAACCTATGTAAAGCTACCCAATATAAAGAACCCCATGAGTTCAGTGGTTATTGAGATCTTAAACTTCAGACAAAAAAACCTTACTAGATACTATATATATAAGGATGTAAAATAATTTCAAGAAAAAAAAGGAGAAAATACCAAGAGTATGTGAAAAAGTAAGACCAAAAAAGGCCATTATATTTAGTCTAAAACTATTTACTTTATACTCTTAAAATAAGTCTGTACAAACCCCAACTATGAGACATAGAATGCAAGGTGATTACAAATACAATGTCTGTATGTGTGTGTGTGAGTATACACAAAAATAAATAAATACAAGAAAAATACATCCAAATGCAACATGAATAGGTAAATAAATATAGCAATTAAAACACAAATATTTACATAGGTTTTTATTTAAAAACTTGAAAGGGTCCACACTACAAAATTATTAAATACAGAAGGTTTACATGCTAAAACTTCTAAATCAAAACAAAATTAAAATCCCGTATGTAATATTTGAAAAAAAAACAAGGATGTCAATGTCCATTAAAGCGAAGCTCTACATTTAAAACCATCAGAAAACCGAATATTAACAAAGGGGACTATCCACGAACGAGAGCAAGTGATTCTAAGCACCTTCCAGCAGTGATTCTCAATGTTTTTTTTTAATGAATATAATAGGGTTATGATTAATATTGTCATACCAATTTTAAAAATTAAGCTTTACCATGCATGGTGTTGTATGGAAAAAGCTTCAAAATGTTAGGATTTTTTTTACTATACATCATCGAATGTTTTGTTGAGTTCAAACTGCTGTGACACAAATGTAAACCTTCTTAATGAAAAGTGTTAATTTAGATAAAGGGATCGTAACTTGTAATATTGTTAACAGTTTTATTAGTGTACTTTCGTAATTTACAGCATTTGATTATGTTTTGGCATGTTATTTTATTTGAACCGTTAAACTCAACAAAACATTTGATGAAATTTCATAAAAAAATGCTTAACATTTCAATGTTTTATTCATAGAAAATTATAGTGAAACTTGTTTTATTCAATTGATATAACGACATTAAACATAACCCTAGTATATTCACCTACATAATATAATCAGTGCTGGAAGGTGCTTAACAGTAATTAACATAGAGTATCTATAAATTGTACCTATCTGTTACGGGAATCATCATGCCAAATAGGATCGTTTTGACATGCCTAAATTAACTTCTAGACGTATTAGTTTTGGACAAAACTTAAATACAGAAAAGATTTGGTTTTTAAAACATCTATGTATATCAATACTTCTATATATTTATTAGAAACAGGGTGTCCGACCTCTGATAGGATGTTCCAAATGTTCTGAGTGGATTGAGAGTCTTGAACCAGTGTGGTTATTGCATAGTGGTTCATTTAACAAGGTTAACCCTGCACAGTCATTATATTTTATTCAACTTTTTTTAGACACCGTGAATTGGGGTAAGGGAAAGGGGTGTATTACCAGCCTTTAAAAATATTTAATAAAGCTATCAAAATAATAAAACATTGCTGTACTTTCGTATACAGACAAACAAACCTCATAAAACGTCCAAGGGTTATCTGACACTAATAAAATTAGAAATCCGAAGAAAAATAGCCAAGATACTTAAATTTTTAAAAGGGCATACCTAAACAAGCTGTAAGGTTAATGGCAACTACAAACATGTTCTTTGCTTTTTTTGCTACGTTGGAAAAAAAGACATTAGACTCGATTAAATCATGTTTGATCTAACATTTGAATAAAATAATCGCAAGATTTTCTCTATTTTTGCTGTATCACAGTTTCTTGTCATTTGATATATATCTAATGCTGCGCTACTTGAAGGAAAAATTGTCCTTGTTTCATATTGCACCAAAGAAAACTACATAATTATTACACTTACTAATGATTTGTATGAAAAGAAAAATTATGTGTATTGTAACATAAAACTAATTAACTGGTCGTTATTTATATAATACAAATAAAAATTAACATATAGAGAAATAGAAAAGTAAAGTAATATTATATATCGCATCGTATTAAAGACAACATTCCACGAATATTTAAAAAAATCATAAAATTAATACCAAATTTGTTAGCCCATGACCTTCGGACCCTTGAAGCTAACAAATCTGTTTTTAATCTTATGATTCTTCATTTCAACATCCGTGGAGAGATGTCTATAATACGATGCAGTCAATAACTAATAATTGCTTATTAACTTAATTATATTTTATATTCGGAAATATAGGATAATGTAATTGATAAATTAGACCAATAAACCTACATAAATGGATATAGAATACGTGGATATTGTGAGAGATTCTCGCATACCCTGATAAAATGTTTCTTCAGTAGGCTAATAAAAGGATACCCCCCACTCTTATGACTTTATCCCCTCCCCTGACCATGGAGGAACCCATTGACCAATATCTGAAGACAATAATAGCAACCTAAATTGACGACAAAATTATCCTGTCACAATATCCACGTATTTTCTATATCCATTCTTACAAACTGCCAAAAAACAATGAAATAAACAAATAAATAATAGACGGACAAATTTTAAGACTAAAAAGGAAGAAAAATAACAAAGCAAAGGGGTAGTTTCACAAAATGCATTTGAACTTAATTTAGTGCACCGCATATTTTTTACTGGTTAATTGGTTAAACTTAATATGGCATATAATTGAAAGAATTTCAATTTTCTACAACGCAGTTTTTAAATTATCAAGACTTGAAAATCGTCTTTTTAAATTGCATATATCACAAAAAGACGATTTTCAAGTCTTGATATTTTCAAAACTACGTGGTAGAAAATTGAAATTCTTTCAAATATATGCCGTATAAAATATAGTTTAACCCATTAACTAGCAAAAAATATGCGGTTCACTAAATTAAGTTCAAATGCATTTTGTGAAACTACCACTTTGATTGCCTTGTTCTAATACAAAGAAGGGGGGAAGGTTCCTCACCATTTAATTTAAGTTGTATTAATCGTCAATACCCTAACTATACAGAATAAAACCTAACTACTATAAAATAGGATAATAAAACAATGAGAAATTAAATGACCTCGCATCTATTTTAAACAATATGATTAAATAGTAATCATACATTCTGATTTATATAAAATAGAAAATAAAGGTGAAATAAAAATTCCTGAAAAGCATCCAATATTATCATCACCTGACATCCTTAGGCTGCGTAGAATTAGTAATAAGATAGAGACTGTGTAGAGTATTATGTTTTTAAATACAAGATAATATTAATTTTAGCATTATATGAATTTTCTAGCGGTTGCGTCCCTAGCATCTGGGTGCTCTGTATTCTAAAGGGTAGGGAAATGCAGAAATATAGCATAAAATCATATATAAATCTAAAAATAAGAGCCTAAAACCATCCCAGGACCTATGTAAGCTTCCCTTAAATGAAAAACTCAATCGGTTCAGAAGTTATCGAAATCTTGAGCTAAATACAAAATAACCTTACTACTTAATATGATAACTAGCGGCTAAGACCCCCCCCCATTTTTAATTTTAGTTAAAAAAATTTTTTGAAATGGTGGGGGGGTAATTTTTTCTAGGGGCGATTTTTCTTGGGAGGTTGGTGTTACCCTCCCCAAAATAGTTATAAACCTTCCCGGGACCTATGAGAAGCTACCCTGTTAAGGAGAACCTGATCGGTTCAGCGGTTAGCGAGATCCTTCGGTACAAACAAACAGACAAACACACATCCTGTCACTTTATTATAAGGATAGGATATGTTGAAAATCTTTTTAAAAAATATGAAATTGTTCTATTTGAAAGAAAAATCCGCCAATGAAAAAATATAGTTCATCTTTTGTTTAAGAAACTAACATAGTGTACTTCAATTGTCAATTATTGTCAATGAAGAATTTTGAAACAGCAAAAACGTTGATGATTTCTTTATTTAAAGATAGTATATATAAAACAAAGAAATGTTGCTCAAAAATTGATATTTATTGATATTGTTTATTATTGAGAGATAATAAGGTTAATTTGATTACATTAATCATACCTTTTTTGTCTGATTGCCAATATAATAATAATCAGAAGTACTGGGAAGGGTAAATAAATGATAAATTATTATTTACTTCAATATTAGCTCTTATAAAAATTGACAAAACAATTAAATTCCAGAGAGAGAGAGAGAGAGAGGGGGAGGGGGAACAATTGACTGTTCATTACACTAGTCCCCAAGGTTTTATAATAACGTTTTCTTATTCGTTGGCAACAACTTTGGGGACTTTTAATAAATTTTGATTGGTTGCTTTATTAAGTTGAGTGTCCTAACGTTTCAACAAGTAGGTAATTTCAATATATAGAAGGGATTATTTTGTGTATTAACATTGGGGATGTCCATTAATTTATCAGCTATTGTCTTATCCCTTTAGATTCCTAAGTTTTTCTTACCTTTTTTCATAGAATTTTTTGGTGTTATTTTTTCTTCTGAAGCCTTTAGCATTTTTTTTTGTCTGAAAATAGGAATTTTTTATAATAACTTTCAAAGGATCTATTCCAAATCTTTTTAAAAATCTAGCAACCTACTTTTTCATTAATTTAGTAGGGAAATTAAAAAAATCTATAAGAAGTTTACTAAAAACTAAGAATTCTATAAGCACAATGGTTGGCGAGATCTTAGCCGACATAAACCTGATCATTTATATGAGGATTAATCATACAAGAAAAAATCATAGAATTTCCTAAATATTATCCGTTATTATTAAAGTAATTAGGTAATAATACTCTTTAAAAGCGAAGCTTTTTTGTAAGTAGGGTCGGTCCGGACGTCTGAATCGAATAGCTAAGATCTTAAATTTAGGAATTTTTTGGCAACAAATTTTTAAATGATATGCCTAATTATTCTATTAATCTAATTTTGAAATTATGTTTCCTAAAACCACAAGGAACAATATGTTATAAGCCAAGCATCTTAATAATAAAGTATTTAAATGAAAGTATTCCAAATTAAGCAACCTGTAATCAAGTAATTTTAAGGAAAATTTATACGGAATTTTGTTTTTACTTTTAACAAATTGTTGAATATTTAATAACTTTATATATATGTGTCAATGTTCGTTTGTCTGTCTAATTTTTTTATCTTCACTTTTATGAATGTTGTCATCCTTGTTTGTCCTTTCTTTGTTTTGAATAATTGTTAAATAATAAAACAATGAGCCTCACAGAGAATAGAGGCCATAAATCCACTAAATAATATTTGAATTACATTTGACTCGAAAAAATAGGTTCTTAAGCTTTATGAAAACTCGTTAATAGAAATATCTGAACTGGTTTAAGCAGCCTATTACCAGATTTTTATTTGCCCTTTCATTCGCTATTTTGTCCTAGCTTTTACCCAATAGTTGGTATGACAAGGATGACAACATCCATTGAAACAAAACAGACAGTCTCGGACATTTACAAATATAGATTGACAGTGCATATAAATTGCGTAACTAGAGAAGATTCACTTAAATATTGTGCCGTATTGTCACAGGAATAAGCGATTTAATAAACTATGTAAAATTATGTAATCAAATCATATCTAATTCGGTGTCAAGATAAGTGAAAAATCAACAAGTTTATACAAACGTTTCTGGTGTGTGAATTAAGACTTCAAAGGATAACAGGAATCATCATGCAAGATTTGATATCATATCAATAACATGTCTAAAAATTAACTAATATAGCTTTTCATTATGGATAAAGGGATCGACTGTAACTGTAGATAAGCTTCTCTTTTAAACATTTTATGAGGGTTTAAAAAATTTCTTAATGTGTACAAGTCACTTTGAAAACAATAAAAGATTGATATGATTTAGTTTACGAATATAGAATCATTTATGTCCAGTTATTAAGCCCTACTGCTTATTCCTTTATACCCGGCCTTTTAATGTCTCATTCTAAGAAAAGCTAAAAAATGAGTCATTTAAATTTCTTTAGAATCAGTTTAAATTAAAACTTGTTATTTTATAGGCGGGACATTTTCATGAGAATAGGCATTCTAAAGTTTTTATGTCTGAGACAAAATTTGGGGGGGGGGGGGGGGTAATGCAATACTTTTAGGGAAGCCTTAACAGTTGCATTAATCTTATTGTTGTTTTTAGCTATCTAATAGGGGGGAAGGGTGGGGGGGGGGGCGAAAGTGACACTTTTTGAAACCAAAACTAAAAGTCAACAAAGGAACTCAACTAAAAAAAGAGTTACAGGTCTGAGATTTTGCATGGCAGTTGCTTTATAGGTGTACAATATGGAACTGTGAAGAAAAAGCGGCGCAACCGCCGAAAACCGCCGTTTCCCGCCGAAATTTTTTTTGCCTTTTCTCGGCGGTTTTCGGCGGTTGCGCCGCCGTTTCTTCACAGTTCCATAATGTACCCCTATAAAGCAACTGCCATGCAAAATCTCAGACCTGCAACTCTTTTTTTAGTTGAGTTCCTTTGACTTTTAGTTTTGGTTTCAAAAAGTGTCACTTTCGCCCCCCCTTTAAAGTATTTTATTTTTTAATTTCTCCATTAAGATTTCCAAACAAAATAGAATAGTTTATATATTAGATCTATAGATTCCCTAATGATGCAACTAGAGGCAAAAGGGAAGCCGCTATAAACCCAAAACAAGTTTAAAGGTGTAAGTGAAGCACCTCTAAAAAATGACAGCTTTTGAGGGAAGCTTCTTATATACATATAATATGTCTTATGAGGGTTCCAGTAGACAATTAATAATAGAGTATTACACAAAAAATAATAATGAATAGGTATAAATACTTAATTAAAATATTAAATATATTTTTTAAAAATAAAAATTATTTAAAATGTACATTTATCAGAGCTGCCGCTTAAATTCAAACGTCTTCTTATCACCCCATTTTATTATAAACAAATAAAAAACTAGTACATATGTCTCTTTTGATTATTTTGTACATTAATAATAATAAAGGCTTCGCCCCTGGCCTAGAAGATTATGGATTCTTAAAAGGTATATCCCAGCTCCTAGATAATAGCTTAAAACTATGATAAATATAAATATGCCAAATTGGTCCAGTGGTTGGAGACCTTATCTGTACGTACAGACTTCTTTCTACTTTGTGTTATAGAATAGCGGTTTTGGCCCCCTACCATTTAAGAACCGTGTTTTCACGTTAATAGCCTAAACCCATCTAAAGGCATAAATATTAAATAAGCTTCACTAAAACGTACAGCCTATTATTATGCCCGTTTTGCTTTCATAAAAATGTCAATAATTTGATTACATACAGAGCTGGATCTTTATATCATTTTAGTGGTGAGTCAGATCGGAGTGAGCCGAATTTCAGCCAATCACATCGCGGCATATCATAAAATGCTGTGCTCTCATTTTTGGAAAATTGGCTCACCCCGATCTAGCTCACCACTAAAATGATTTAAAGATCCAGCTCAGGATAAAATGTTTGAAAATCACTACAAACAATCACATAACATAACCATGAAACGTCAAAATTTTAACTTAAGAAGGTACAGTATATATAAACTTACTCATGCACTAAATGGCGGTTTCTAAGTTTGTAATGTTGTGTCACAATAGAATTTTTAAGTGGGTAAACCTACTACAATACTGTTATAAACAAGGAATAATAACTTCTAGAAACCATCCTATTCAAGCACTTACACCCCCCCCCCCCCTCCTTTAAATTCTCAGCCTTATTTCTCTTCCTAAATGTTGCTATCTCACTTAAAGGCTACTCTAAGATTTGACTTTATTAGCATAAAATTCAATGTGGTTATGATTTTTTAAAAATCTTAAACATGTTTTCAGATAATTTACACAACTTCTTTATAAAAATCAACTTTTGAAGATCACTTTTTTTTTATTGGCCTGACAACTTAAGGGGCTTTTATTTAATCTTGATTGAATGATACAAACAATAATATAAATGCTCAAATTTTTCCACCAATATTTTAAATCTACTAAAGTGTTATTTTTGGATAATAATTTGGAGTATGTATCAAGGGGGGGGGGAGAGTATAGACTTTATTTTTTGACTGAGAGGATAGGTTATTAAAGATAAAATCATTCTTATATGATGAAATATCCGCAACTTTAAGATTTTTTGAATAGGCCTCCAGGTTCCGGAGCTCCAGGCCTCCAGGTTGTCTCTGTACAGGTAAAAATAATTTTTTTTTTTTTTTAAGAGTTAGAGGTCAACTTATAAAACAAAATATGCAACTTTTTGAATGTTATTCACATATTTAATGAAAAAACATGCATATTTTGTTTCTAAGTTGACCTCTAACTCTTTAAAAAAAATTCTATTTTTATTTTTACCTGTATATACAGAGCCCACCGGAGGCCTGGAGCTCCGGAACCTGGAGACCTATTAAAAAAATCTTAAAGTTGCGGGTATTTCATCATATAATAATGATTTTATCTTTAATAACCTATCCTCTCAGTCCAAAGATAAAGCCTATAATCCAGGTTTACGCAATACGCATGTGTCAAAACTCCCCCCCCCCCCCCCCCTCCTTCGTTCATTGTCTTATCCCTTAAGATCCCTGGTTATTTGCAGACCTTTAAGAACAGTAATTTAATTCTTCATCTTTCTACGAAAAAACTTAAAATATACATTTGCATTTAAATAAGTTAAATAAATAAAAATATAATCATGTCCCTTTATCGTAAATATGAACAACAGCAAGACGCTAGAAAATGTAATTTCATAGAAGTATATAAGGTGCGGCGAGTTCTGGAATAAAGGAATAGAAAATTAATTTTATTCGGGGAAAATATACCTATATGTATTAATGTCGGAAATGAAGGGACCATAGGTAATATATCAAAAATAAGTTTATGTATACCCAAAATTACAAGAAACAAAATTACCACTTCTGTAGATAGGAATAGAAAGTTGAAAATTTTGAAATTGTTAGTTTGAAAAAAAGAATAATTGCTGAGTATTTTAACTTTTTTAGTATATAATTGTAATTGTTTTCATTCTGCATTTTTAATTTAATTTCTATTTCACAATTAAACCGTCAAAGATTCTTTTATTTACCAAGCAATAAAATAATATTTGTAATCTACATAGTAAAACTTGTTACATTAGATAAGGAATAATAAAAATATCATCAATTGTAAATTATAGAGAATTTTTGTTCATAATTCTTTTACATCATTAATTTAATACGTGTATACAAGTAACAGGATAACTGTCTGTCTGTCTGTTTGTACCGAAATATCTCGCTAACTGATAAACCGATATGGTTCTCCTTTACAGCAGTGGCGTGCACAGTTATGCATCAGGGGGTATAAACTATTAGGGGGTGAAAAAAGTTAAAGGCACCCCTCCAAATTTTAAAAATTTTAAGGGGGGTATTGACACTCCTCTTAACCCCCGTACCGCACGACACTGCTTTACAGTGAAGCCTCTGAAAGGTCCAGGGAAGGATCATAACTATATTAAACCTCTCTGAAAAAAAAAACGCAAGCAAGGTTGTTAAATTGATTTTCTATTCCTTTATGTGTGAATATTTCTACCTCTCTATTACAACAACAACATTTAACAACTGCCAACAACCTCTAGTGATGTTGCTGTTGTGTGAGTGTTCTTAGATTTCCAAATACAGTGTAATAACAGTAGGAATATCAAAATGTAAAGATAGCTTTAGATTATAGTAAATAAAATACTTTTTAAAAGTATATGCTTGGTCCCTATCCTCCAGGTGGTTGACTGAAAACAGCTATAATCAAGTCACACTCTCTAAATAACGCTATCTTAAATCATTACTGGACCTATAAGAAGCTTCACTGTAAAGAACAAAAAAAATCGGTTAAGCGGTCAGCCAGATCCTTTGCTATTGATAGACAGACACGCATCTTGTTACTTATATATTTTTTAATTTTCCAAACTAATTCTATTTAAAAATTAAATTTACTTTTGTTGTAATACAAACTTTTTAAAATGAAAATTTATTAAATATGCACAAAATATTAATTATCAATGTTAAAATGATAAGATTCTAATTAAAATCATTATGAATCATCTAATCTAGTCTGTAAGTATCGAAGCAACAATAATCTAAAAATATTTAGATCCATAGTAGGGACGTCTAAGCTTTTTATTTTGAAGGTTGGTTTAAAAGGTTTTAGAGAGGTAGTCTAATGTATTATTTAAAAAGTTAAGAGGGTAAAGTGAGGAGTTTCGAAGCTTGAGGGGGTTGAACACCCAATTACCCCCAACCTTGGAAGTTTTGAAATATGCTATCTAACAATTTTGCCATTTCTTGTAAAAGAACAAAACAAAAATTACATTGATATAAGCGAATCATGGCTATAATCAAGTCTTAAAATTTATGCAAACTCTATTTTGGATGGTTTTTAGAGAGCTTTCGTTCAGACTTCTAATAGCAATTTTACTCCACTTATAGTTATCAGAATTTAATGATTAATGGCTTATTTTCTTCGTTTTTTCATGCAATTAATAGAACACCAAAAAAATATTTCAGTTTTCATTTAAAAAGTACAGTAAAATCTAAAATTCAAAACTTAGGTGTCAACATCTAAAAATGGTTTTAGTGCATTTATCTTATGCCTTAAACTTCTAAGAAAAAAATTAGATTTTCTGTAGTCGACTTTGGGGGGCCAGTACTTCCTCCCTGGTTATGATATGACCTTTAAACTTTGATATGTTCTAGTAAATGTCCCTGATAGTATCTGTACACATTTTTAGCTCTATATCTAAACTTTAAAGTGTTTTGCAGCCATTCTTGCAAAAGGTTGAATATTTGAGCATAAGTAAAAATGCGCTAAAACCATTTTATATATTGGCACCTAGGTTTTAAATTTTAGATTTTACTGTACTTTTTGAATGAAAACTGAAATATTTTTTTGTTGTTCTATTAATTGCATTAAAAAATGAAGAAAATTAGCCATTAATCATTAAATTCTGATAACTATAAGTTGGGTAAAATTGCTTTCAAAAAAGTTCTCATAAGAAAAACACACTGTATGTATGTACATTACCATCAAAAGTAAACATTCTAAAATGCCAAATAATTCTATAAGTGGGGAGTATTTTTAATAAAATCAATAAATGAACGTCATTCTTCAATTCAAAAATAAATAACATAACATAAAAAACATTTATTCAGTGACAGATTACGCCCCGTCTTACGAAGCAGTACATACAATAGTACACCAAGCTACTGCTTAGTACCAGGTGTACTTTACAATTTTTCATAATATTTATAAATTTAAATTGCATGACTAACACTAGATGTTATGTGTGGCACTGATTAGGCTTCCCTAAAAGTAGGAATATGCATATCCGAGATGTTTGCATTGCCTTTTTTAGGTTGGCATTAAAATAATAAGAAAAATAAGAAATAATAATGTCAAAATAAATGTAGGTAAAATTAGATGGACAGGGGAAAAAGAGAAGGAAAGAAGGGTTACAACAAATTTTAAGGCTAGTTTTTCTTAAATTTTAAAACCATTTCTGTAATTAATAATGTAAGGTTTTTAATAAATCCAGGCAAATCAATATATTTTAAGTAAATTCATTACATTCTTCAATATTACATATAGATTTAAAAAGTTCATCTTTAAGATTTAATATGGACATGCTATCACCCCATGCACCATATATTCTTAGGGTAGAGCCTCTGGAGGCAAGGAGTGCAGTATGAAATGTTTTTGTTAATTCAAGGAAAAGGATATCTGAATAACCTAGTTTGGTTGTACATTTAGGGAATCTTAGTACGCAAAGGGGTTAGTTTTACACCTATTTACCCAATAGCTTGACCCCTCAAAGAGATAGAGCGCAGCAGCTAATCTAAAATATACCTAGTGTTTTTTTTTTTTTTGGAGAAATATCTCTGAAACGGCTGAAATAAATGGGTTGCATGTACTTTTCAGAAACGCATCCTTCACTTACGGCTCCACCGAGCCTGAGCCTCACCAAAATCAAACGGCTCCACAACACTGCAATTATATAACAATCACATTGCATATAAACAATTATTATTCTTAATAATTATTTGGCGAATCAATAAATTAACAAACATAAAAATGTTATTTTCATCGTCTTTTATAAAAGAAAGTCCTAATTACATTTATAATAAATCAATAATATAGAATTATTACATGGATCTTGAGGGATATGGATAGGACAATGGACGATAAATTGATGTAAATGACCAAAGATTAAAAACAAAATTATCCTTTCTGTAGAATTAAAATCATTGATAGAAAAGTTTGGGAACAGCACTGTTATATTTGAACTAACCAATCAGGATCAAATAAAAGTTCAAAAGTTTTTAAGCCTAAAAAGAGAAAGCTTGTTTATAAAACTTTGGGTACCAGTGAAATTTAAAGTCCATTGTCCCTTCCCTCCCTGGTTAATACATGATTATTTCACTAATTAATTCGGGTGTACACACAATTCATTATTGATTCACTCAAAACATTGCTTGAGACTGACTAACAATAAAAATAAACAAGTTAGAATGCCTTAAAATAATAAACAAGCAGACAATTTAGTTTATTTACTTTGCGGCTTTCTCTTTTTAAAACCCTTTTTTGGACGTTATTTTATAAAAATTTTAAGGTCATATTAATCTAAAATATAAATATAAATACAGCAATTGTGTCAATTATTCATGAAAATAACATACTTATTTGACATAAGAGTAATGTTTTCTATTTTGAAAACAATTGGGACTGCCTGTCTGCTAAAAAAAGGGCGAGGATTAGTATTTGGACGAAAGTTCTATAGACAAAATATCCCTCAATTAAAAATAATTTTATTGTGAGTCATACGCTATATGAACTTTTGATCATTTAAAATTTAGGATCTGAAATTATCCATTAATAATAAAATATACATGACTATACCGTCAATTGTGCTCCTAGCCTCCATGAACATTTTTGAGAAAAAAGAAAATTAGGGATTCAAGAAAGCCTAAGCCTTCTTAGGATTTAATACGGAGCTTATCTGAAAATTGACACACTAGCTAATAAAACCATACTATACAAAATCCAAACAAATAGAAAGAGCACCAAAGTTTTATCTCAATTTGAAAAAAAAATCCGCAAGGAAAATAAATCCGTCAACAGGTGGGGAAAATTAGTTTGGTAGATTTTGTCCCTATTTCATAATAAGTCGCGGCATTTCTAGGCATTTGCGCAAAACTTTATTTTGATTCAACACAAGGCATAAAAAAAGCACTTATACATGACCAAAAGTGTTTTATTTACCTATTTTTGTGATAATATTGATACTAGAAGCAATTTTTATGTATATTTTTCAATGATAAGCTCGAAAAATATTAAATATGTTAAATTAACTGTTATTATTTTAATTGTAATATACAATTTTTCATCTTCAAAATTTGAAACTAGCTTTAAAAAATTAAGTTTGTATATTTTTAGATACATAATGTGACGTATTCTCCAAAGAATAAAGAATGTAAATAATAAAAATGACTCCGAGAAAAGTATTTTCTTTAGTTATTGTAAGTAATTTGCGTTTAATACATACAAATCTTATTTATAAAAATATAATTAATTTCAGCCTATTTATATATATTTATATTTCATTTGATTCTTATTTAGATATTTTGTACTGTAATTTATCCTGCACACCTTGAAAGTGGGTAAGAAACTTGTTTATATTGAAACTAATGGAAATATAGAAATTCCCTAATATTACTACAGTAGGTGTTATATTTTGTTGAACATTTGTTACTAAATACCTCGAAGGGTATTATATATTCTAATAAATGCTAATACAGAAAAATGTGTTGTTATAATACATATTTTAGGTCCAACACACACGATGATTCTACATTAAACTGCTCAAGTCCCAAAAGAAGTTCTTTCCTATGGAGGTAAAGTACATAGATAATTGAGGATTTAACATGCATTTTTATTTGGTATATATATACACATGCACAGGGTTACATGCATAGTACATACCTTTGACTGAACAAATTTTTTACACATAACCTTTGTCTTAAAGTCCTAAGAATATATGCATTTATGAATCAGGACCTTCTTCATTTTCTTACTATTAATAGTACAACCTAACTTCATTTAATGTTATGATATTTTTTTTTTAGGATAAATACTTCCCCACCTTCCTACTTTTTTGGATCAGTTCATGTTCCATATACAAGAGTTTGGGATTACATTTCAGATAATGTTAAACAGGCTTTCATGGTAAGTTTATTTCTAAAAACGTAGGTATTATTACTATTGTGATGATTAGGTTACAGAAATATTTCAAATTAAATAATCATATTACAAAAGTTTTATACTTAACAGCTTGGACGTACTCTTAAACAAAGGGTTAAAAAAATATTTGATTTCACAAATGATAGACGAATAAGTTTTGAGATTATTTATCATTTAATTAATTTCTTTGTTTTTAGAGAGCCAACAAAATTTATTTCGAGCTTGACCTTACAGATGCGTATACTATCCATGCGCTAACAACATGCCAACTTCTTCCAAAAGGAATAAATCTAACTCAGGTATTCAATTTAGACAATAATGAGGATTTCTATTGGGAACGTGGGGGAACCCTCCCCCAATACAGTTAAAACATAAACGGTACCTTAAAGAATTTTCACTGTGAAGGAAAATCATGTTGATTAAGCGGCTAGATGGATCATTCGCTACAAACAATCATCATGTTACTTCTAATTTTATTTATGAAATTACTAGGTTCTGCCAGAAGGGGTATTCAGACGCCTGGAGTCCCACCTTAGTTGGGTGCGTGGAGAAATGGGAAGTTGGTTGACCCCAGACCAGCGGGGTAGGGGCCTACGCCCTGAGTACCTTTTTGATTCATTAACAGGTATTATAGTATCCATTCTTTGCTTTCCATTCCTACAGAAGTTAAACTCAAAGTATTAAACAGAAAATGAAAAGTAATCTTAATTAGGTATTATCTTAATAATTGTAGGTATGTAAAGGATTTATATATTAATCTCCTGTTTTAAATACTTAAGTATATAAAATAAAATATTTACCTTTAACTTTAAATTATCAGGAAACTGGGTCAGAAAAAGACCTGTTTGGGCCATGATGATGTTGTACAGTTTAACCCCGAGTGATATTGCTTCAAGGTGACTTATGCATTCAGTTTTGAATGATATTCTCCAACATTGATTTGATTCTCTTGGTAAACACATGCTAATTAAATTTTGTTCTAATCTTGATTTTATAAAATGAACTTAAAATGGTAGACTTAAATAACCATTATTATATTATAGCTATCAATGTTTTAGGGGATTTCCAGTATTAGATTTATACTTAGCTCAATTAGCAGTCAAACATAAAAAGGTAACTAAAACTTATTATTTTCTATTAATTTTGTTTTAGTGTAGAGAACCAAAAAATAAACATAAAAATATGACAAAAATAAATTTCTGCCTATTTCATCATATTATTAAATGTAGATTTTAGCTTCTCTACCTAGTAATTGAAGTTTAATGATTCTATATATTTGGATAATGCAGAAATTTCTGAGAAATTGAATGAACACTTCACTTCTGTAGCAAGCAAGATATCATCTAAAATAAATCCTTCTAACATTGATCCGTGTAGCTATATACCTAATTATAATTCCAGTTTTAAAATGCATACAATAAACCCAAATATAGTTATAGATATTGTTAAAAAAATGGGAAATAAACAAAGTATGGACATTTTTGGCCTGTCAAATTCTTTTTTAAAGAAAATAATTTCTGTTATTGCTCTTCCTCTCTCTCATGTCATTAACCAAACTATTTTAACTGGAAAAATACCTTCTGAATTAAAAATCGCAAAAGTTATACCTATTTTTAAGTTAAAAGGGAATAATTCTAATGAAAAAGCTGATCCATCAAACTATAGGCCAATAAGTTTATTAGCTATTTTCTCAAAAGTTTTAGAAAAAGTCATTTATCAACAACTTTCTTGTTATTTGATTAGTAATAATATCATTTTTGAACATCAGTATGGATTTCAATCAAAAAAGTCTACAATACACCCTGTGGTACACCTCTTAAATTATATAGCCGAAGCAAAAAACGATAATAAAACTGTAATTGGAGTCTTCTGTGATCTTGCAAAATGTTTTGATACAATTCCACACCATATTTTAATTAAAAAGTTGTCAAAAATTGGCATTAATGGCATTGAACTTGAATGGTTTAAAAATTATTTAAGTAATAGACAGCAATTTGTACATGTAAACAACACTGACTCAACAAAGCTGAAAATAGATAGAGGCGTCCCACAGGGCTCTATTTTAGGACCAATTCTATTTTTAATCTACATAAATGATCTTAAAAACTGTACTGATTTATTTACCCTATTATTTGCTGATGACAGTAATTTTTTAATTTCTGGTAAAAACTTTACAGAGATAAAACTGAAATTAAACAATGAACTTAAAAAGATATCTGATTGGTTTAGGAGTAATCAAATGAGCTTAAATCCTGATAAAACTAAAATTATGATATTTAATAAAAACGAAAATACTATTGATTGGAATGCTCTTAATATTAAGCTAAACTTTAACAATGAAAATGAGTTTGATCCTGAGAAAATAAAAATCTTAAATTATGTCAATTCAAGTAGCAATATTCCTGCAATTAAATTCCTAGGTGTATTTATAGATCCTTCTTTAAATTTTAAATATCATGTAGAACATTTACGTAAAAAAATTTCTAGTTCCTTATTTCTTATAAATAGAGCTAAACATATACTGAATTTAGATAGCAAAAAAATGCTTTTTCATTCCCTTATAAATAGTCATTTACTTTACTGTTTACCTGCCTGGAGTTGTGGTCTTAAATCTACTATGGAACCATTAATTAAATTGCAAAAAAAGGCAATAAGAATTGTTTTTAGTAAGAAACACATCTCACACACAATGCCTTTATTTAAAAAAATGAATGTCCTTCCTTTACATGAATCAGCTAATTATTTGAAATTATTATTTATGTATGATTTTATAAACAGTAAGCTACCAAGTTCCTTTCAAGGTACATGGCTTCGCCGTAACCAATTACATACCAGAAATCTTAGAAACTCAAATATGTTTGATGTTAAAAAGCCGAAGTTTAAATCTATTGAAAGATTTCCTAAGTATCATTTTCAAGAATTATGGAATAACCATTGTAATAATGATTTATTAACCCACAATCAACCAAGAAAAAAATTTATTAAAAATCTAAAAGAATCTTTGTTATCAAGCTTAATTCTAGTGTGTAACAACCCATTATGTCAAGAATGTAGATAAATTTATATTTCTTTTCAATATTGTTTGAAATCTGATAAATTAATCAAAATTTATTTGTTTAAAATTTTTTAAATTTCTATTATTGCAATAATGGTGTGAGACTTGTATGCCCTAATCAATCCTTCCTATTATCATTCTTTCCTCTCCAATATGATTTCATTTATTGCTTATTATCTTTTTTTTTGTCTTATTTATATGGCCTGTATGAAAACAATGTGTGAATACACATTACTGCATACTCCTATTTTTTAGGAAACTGCCATTTGGGAAGAAAATATTTTTATAAATTAACTATATCAATAAAATTTTCTGTATATATAAATGTATATAATATTCATTTAATTCATTTATTATTGTAGTTTTTTTTTCTATGTATGTACACCCAAGAATAATAAATCTATCTATCTATCTAATTGTACAAATTCAGATTTATTTTACAAAAAAAATATTTTGTTCTGAAAATTCTCCTATGATTGGAGGTTCTAACAGTGTATAGCAATAAATCCCACCTTTTATGCGCCAAGGCTATCCCTATATCCTTTTATTAAAGCCACTGCTATGACAATTGAACAATCAAATGTTTTCTTTGTTCCAGGGCAAAGGAGCCGTAGAGACTGTAGAGGAGCAATGTGGTCCTATTAATGGGCTTTCATTGGGGCAAGTTATTTTTGCTCTTAACCAAACTTTAGAAGAACAGGATAGTTATAGGTAAAGATATTTTTTATTACTGATTACCTGCTTATTGCCTTTTTGTTGCTTTGAAATATTTTTTAAGCGAAGCTTTTCTATAATTAGGTTCGGTCCGTCCTATTCGTCTGTTTTAATAAGGATTCACAAGACAACAACAAAGTTCAATATTATAAGCGAGGCATCCCTATGATCAAGTCCTAAAAAATAAAGTATGTCTTTTTACGGTATCGTATATTTACGCAATTTTGCAGCAAACTAATGTAGAATTTTGCTTAGACTTACAAAGTACCTAATGTTCTGCTTATTAAGTTATGTCACTATACAAGATTTATTGTTCCTTTGTCCTTCCTTCTGATTTTAGAGCTTCGCTTTTTTTATGTTGTCATCCTTGTTCTATATTGCAATTAGTTTATTTCAAAGTTTGGTTCACTACTTTTTTTTATAACTTTACAAATTGTTTGTTCTCTTAGAATTTCATCATTGTTGCATTATTTGAAGGTTTGGACGGAGTACCCCTGTATATACAACGGAGAAAATAGTTGATAGTTATAAATGTGGAGAAATAGACTCGTTTAGCATGTTCTCTTCGGAATATTCATCAAAGGTAATTATCAGGCCTCATCAGCCGTCACGTGAAAGGGCCTATGGACCTCCAAAATAATGGTTTCCAAATTTTTTTTTTCTGTTGTAAATGTCGCTACCCTATGTTTTTTGCCCTCATTTTTTAATGCGAATATATCCCTATCTAGGCAGGTATTAGGGAAGGGGCAACATAAGATGAATTAATCTTATCTTACCCACGATTTTCATAATTTATCTGAAATTCTTTTAATTTTGATGAAGTTCAAAGTGTATTTTAGAAATTTTAAAACATTGTATCAATCTAATTTCTTCTATTTTACTGAGATTTTTCCCATTTGTAGATTATCTTTTTTTCAGGTACCTCTTCTGACTCCCAAATCAGATTTAAGCAAGGAGCAAGCAGAAATTTCTGAGGAAATTAATCAATATTTTAAAGAGCATTTAATTAATAGGTGAATATTTATTTTTTTCTGCATATAGTATTTTACTTAACATGGATATCTGACTATATAAAGTAATAAGCTTTTTTTTGCCTGTTACGAAGGATCTCACTAACCTATGAACCGATTTAGTTCTCCTTTTCAAAGATTCTTCAAATATGTCCCAGGGTGGTTTTAGGCTATTTTATTTCCAGATTTATGTCTTGGGATGGTCTTAAGCCAATTTTTTGCGCTTTCCTACCTCTTGAAATATAGAGCCCCTAGATGCTAGGGGCGCCGCCGCTAGTAAAGTGATAAGGTAATGGCCGATAAATTGATGTATATCCCCAATGATGATACACAAAATTACACCTACTGTAGATTACAAATAGTGTTTGAAATGTTTGGACATTCAACTTATTGAACCAACCAATATGAATTCAATAAAAGTCCCCAAAATTATTAAGCTAACGATTAAGTAAATGTCTTCATAAACTTTGGGGACTAGTGTATTTATGGATAGTATTTACAATTGATAAATTGTTATTTATTTATAAAATCTTAAAATACCTATTTTTAGGAGAAATAAGAAAATGAGCAGAAGAGTTATAGGTAATACTAATATTTTTTCAACATATATTTACCTAGATTTTCAAGATTCTATATTTTTTAGCAAGTTTTGTTTTTATAATTAAAAGAAAAAGAATATTTGTGTGTGTGTGTGGGGGGGGGGGGTGTAGTAGGGTGGGTCGATTTTTGACATTTTTTGTGAGACCAAAGCGGGGATCTGCAAATGATTTTTAGGAGTATAATACACCTCTGGATGATTTAAAATTTATCCTAAGTCTTAAAACCGCTGACGACCAGGCATTCAATTGTATAGCTATTTGTAAATGGGTGTCAAAAATTTTTCGAATCAGAAATATGGCTTCATGGTGCTCCCAGGAAAGGCATTGAGGAGTAGAATCAGGAACTTTTGACCGTTTCAAAAAAAAACCTGATAAAAACCTCCAAAAACCTCTACAAATTGGACAATTTTCAATAAACCTTAAAAAATTATGATTTTTTAGTCATTTCTAAGACTAGGAACATGATATTTTGAAACGGACAAAAGTTCCTGATTCTAAGACTCAAGGCCTTTCCTGGGAGCACCATGAAGCCATAGTTCTGATTCAATAAATTTTTTAATCTCATTTACAAATAGCTCTACAATTGTATGTATTGTTGTTGGTAAAATGTTGGTAAATAAAGGGTAAGGAAGCGAAATATGACTTTGACTGACTTATAGTCGGAAATTCATTACTAAACTGGGGAAATGCACAAAAATTAGTAGCCATCTAGCACTAATAGCAACTGAGATAATAAGTGGAAAGCATTTGAATGTCGTTTTTGCATATTTTTTATTAATTAAATACATTTTTAAGTGGTCGCATTCTAAATTTCAATTTTTTTAAATTCTTTTTCTGTCAGAAATTTTATTTGAGTTAGTTTTATCTGTTTTATCTCCAAAACAATGGTCTCACAAAAGTTTTTCGGCAGAAAGCATTGCCAAATAATTTTCAGTCATGAAGTTTATGTGTCTGTCTAAATAAATTTTTGTTATTTTTCTTCGCATTATTTTTGACTTTAAGTAAGTATCCTAAGTTTTATGATGTTTGTATGTCTTTAATAGAAGACATCAGTTTTTCATGAAAATTAATCCATTTTGAATTGAACATATATTTTTTTAGAGTTATTATTGAACAATGACGACCAGTCATTTTTCTTTGTGTTTGGTGCCGGGCATTTTGTTGGTAACAATTCCGTCATTCACCTGGTTAGGAAAGCAGGTACTACTAATAAATCATTTTCAGTAGAGCAGCTACTCTATATATAGACTATATCAATACGTTATATGCCCGAAAACGTATTTTCGTACCTATCAATTTCTCGTTAATGCATAATCATTCTTAACATGATAGTTAAGCCCATTGCCTCTTAGATTTTGTAGTTGTTTAATAATATTATAGCTGCAAACTATTTTAAAGATCATAAGTCACCTAATTTTTTTCCTTTGGCATGGGATTTCTATGAAATCGCAAGTTAAAGCAGAGTGATAGCTTTATAAATGTCTCACAATTTCAACAAAAAAATATTTTTGAAAATGGTATTTTTATTCCTTATTTGATTTTCAGGTTATCAAGTAGATGAAGTAGGTTTTGATGAGGATTTAAATGCCTGGAACGGCCCAAGGTTTCCAGGTATAGATGTCTTTAAGTAAAATAGATATATTTCTGTGGAAGGCTTATCATTTTTCTAATGCATTTGATCTTGGGAATGACCCACCCTTCTCATTGTCAGTTAGAAAGATAAAAACTCGTCATATAAGAAGCTTCTCTGTGAAAGACAATCAAGAAGGACAAGCAGTTAACAAGGTCTTATTTTACAAACAGAGACAAACAGACACACATCATCTTGCCTTATTTATAATTAGCTGCGGCGTACCTAGCATTTAGGTACTCTTTATTTAAAGGGGTAGAAAATAGCCTAAAACCATCCCAGAGCTATAAAATAAAAAATATTAAAAGACCTACCTGCAACCTTTTCGCGTTTCTCTCAAAAGGAGACCTCAATTCGGCTAGTAGTTATTGAAATCTTAAGCCTCAGACAAAAACAAAATTTATTTCTATATAATATGATTTTTTTCCCAGGTATGAATGGAAAGCCTGGACGGGTGGCAGGAACATTCCATGATCTTTCAGATGAAGAAAAAACCAAAGCTTTCCTTCAACTACTAGAACATCAATTAAAAATGGACAAGGTAAAAAGTTTAAAATTTCTTTAGTTTTTTTTACTTTAAAATGATATACCTAGTTGATTTTAAATAGTTTAATTTGGCAAGAAAGGACAACTTTAGGCAGGCAGCCTGCGATCTACGATTATTTTAGCTGTTTTTTTTAAAGATACGACAAAGAACATAAAAAAAGCTTTTTAATATTTATGAAAAGTTTTGCGAATCTGTCTTGGGCATTATTTTATCATAATTTTGTACCCAAAACTTTATTCATGTTCAGGAACGAGGTGGCAATAAGAATTCTAAAGTGAATGAATTATGGCAAAATCTACCTGCTCCAGATTTATACAGGTTTGTACCTTAGCTGTGTCGTAGTCCATTGTTACAACTTACAGGAATCCTCATGCATGAATTGAATTTGAAATCGATAGGAAAATTCTAACATGCCTAAATTAACAATCAGATGTATCTATTATGAACATTGTTTGTGTTTGTGTGTGTTGGGGGGGGGGGGGGGAGGGGGTGTAAAAAATTTACCAAAACTAACATTTTTACCTATTCTTTTTTTTAGCAATGAATCTGAAGACATAAATGCTGTAAGAGAATCCGTTGAGGTAAGATTTAATATAATTTTTAGGGAGGGATATAGCAAATGAAAAACCTATTATTACTTTAACTTTTTCTTCAGTCAAAAGAAACTGTTTAAATAAATGCTGTCTTTCTTTGAAATGTTTATCCTTGCCTGAACCAGGAATTTTATCAGTCTGTGTGTAGCAAAAGATCTCGTTAATTGCTAGACCAATATGTTTTTCCTTTACAGTAAAGTTTCTTAGAGGTCCATGGAAGGTATATAACTATTTTTTGGGAGGTTATCTCCACCTTCCTATGAAAATTCTCGCATAAAAATCTGCTTTATTACGATCCCTTAAGTGGGCCTAGATTACACTTATGGCGCGCGTAAACGCTAGTGTCTCAATCAAGTGGAATAATTCAATCTAATTTCAGATCTATTATGGATTATCAAGCCATGGGCCAAGACAAGCTACCACAAGTTCTATTCTCTACCTCACTACCATTATATTTACTTCATTTTATTATATACTCAATAATTACAGATGCTTATAGGTTCAGCATATTAAAATGTATAAATTAGATAGGGTTAAAAAACTAGTAACGCAACTATAAGTTATAAGTACTCTTTCACTTAAATTCAGGATTTTGTATTAATAGTATTAACAGCTTGTTGTTGCTGTGCTACTTAGTATTAAAGTTGTCCTTGTTTTTAGTTTATAAAATTACACAATTGAACGAAATATTGAATTCAAGTTTTTTCCATCAAGTTTCTTCAATATAAATTTTTATCATACTGCAAAAAAAAACTTACTTTTTACGCTTAAAAGCTTTAAAACTAACAACTTTTTCTTAAATGGAAAACAAGGAAAAATTAAAATGGAATTTTTATAAAAAGATTAGTTAAACCAAAAAATTAAATAAGTACTAACCATAAGAACTTAAATATATATGTAGATCTGATTAGTGATCTCAAAAATAGACTTTAATAGAAATTTTTTATTTTCAACATTTTATAAACACCACATAAGTATGAATTAATATGATTCTCTAAAAATTTTCTAACAGTTAGATTATTATTATGATTTTGTCTTCCTTAATTATATTGCTCAATTATTTAAATGACTATTACATTATAACTTTATTTACAAACTATTAGATATTAATTATTTTTTTTTTAAAGTTAAAATATCTTAATATTTTAAAACTAATTTTTTTATGATGTACCTTTTTTATTATTTTGAATTTACCTCAAATTTTTAGAATATGAAATTATTGATTTCTACTATAGGTACTTAGTATATGTAAAATTTGAATATTTAGGTATAAACATGGAATTTGTATAGTAAATTCATTATTGTAGGGAAATTATGTACCATTTTGTGATGTTTATAATAGAATAGAGATTTATTAGAAAAGTAGTTTTGTAGTTTAAGATTTTGCATGTGTAGACTGTAAGTTAAAAATATTATTTTATAATGCAAAATATGCATGTTTCATTTGTAGAAATCTATTTTGCTTCCACTTATTACAACCTTTAGGTATTTGTACTGCCTAAAATTACAGGCAAAATATATTTACTTTTTATATATTTCTTTTAAGCAAAAGAATAAAGAGGGATGTGCATTAAAGTAGAGATCCCGTAAAGCATGGTGATTTGTATTTATAAAAACATCCTAGAAAGCTTAAGAATATGATATATAAAATGTACTGAAATGCCATTGCCAAGTTTTACGGAATTTCTACATACATTAACACCCCCTTTCTGGAGATTTTTCGAAGTTCATGTTCTTATAATATATAAAGATATATGTACTTTATACAGCTTTTAATACCTCAGCAATGTTACCAATTTATAAAACATATTCTAATTTAGCATTAAAATAATAGATAGGTATGAAACTTTATGAATCACAAATAATGGAATTTTTGCAGCTAAAGCTTATTTTGCATTTATTAAAATTATTTCGTAATATTGAATGTATTAACCTTTAAGCTTTAAATATTAAAATGAAATGTGATTAATATTATATTAAAATTTTGATTTTGAAAAAAGATTTAATCTTAAGCAATAAAAATGTAATATTTCAGGAGGCAATTCATGAAAGAGTTATGTATACCTAGTTAAACAGCTGATAAACGCTTGATTTAACTAAAACTATAATTAAATGTATTTAATTTTGAAAATGACAAATTTTGAAAGTCTTTCACCTTCTATAGATTTAGTTTCTCTTTCTTGAATATTCTCATTTTGTAAAGTTGTGAATAGTTATTTCTCGCATCGTATTATAAACGGCTTTCCGCGGATATAGAAAGTACAAGTTCGGCACCTCGGGGCTAAAAAAACTAGTTTTAATCTTATGATTGTACATTTCTATATTCGTAGAAAGCTGGATATAATACGATGCTAGACATAGTTTTTTCGTATGGATGAGAACCGGTTCCTATCCACCGGATTCGAATAAATACGAGAAAACTTCTTATGAAGGTAGAATTTAGAAATATTAAGAATTTTTTAAGAGTTAAAAAGATAATGTATTAGTATTTTTAATTGAGTCTTGATAAAAGATTCACTAAAGCAATATGATGTAGAATATTTATTGTATCCGTGGACAAGTATTCTGATAAACAAAACAACTTTTCAATTTTTATTAGCCATTTTATTTTATGGGGAATGTCGGAATTTTTCCTAATTTAAAACATAAGTAGTACTTTAGGTAGTTTTCTTGGTTTAGTTAATTTATTTTATTAAATAACAATTTTGTCCCTCTCCTTTCTTAATTATGGATTTAACCTCCATTAGAATAAGTTACAACTCTTCCTCTAGGTATGATGAAAATCTTAATTTTATTTCTAAACTATCAGATTACTTGTTCTTACTCCTGATTGTATCATGCCAAAATTTAGACAATTTCAGATTAGACTTGGTCCTAGTTGTTGAAAACCCACAACTAAAATGTCTAGATTTGAGAGGGTAAAGCAGTGGTCTACTTTTGCCAGAACCTGGCATATTTATGATGCCAAGTGGCAAAATCCTTTTCATTCCGCTAAGGTATGTAAATCTTTTTTAGAAATATAAAAAATATGAAGTATTAAGTTTTTTGTTTTTTTGTTAGTCAAACAAGATCTCGCCAAAGACTTGATCTAATTTCCAATTTCAAGGAAGGTTTATTTAGGTGAATGATAAGCTTTAGTTTTGTTTTTAATTAGGATGTTATTAAAATCAAGGTTAAATAAATCCAAAATTTATCAGAATTTTATGTATGTAACACTTTTTTTCAAAAAGGAGTCAATTTTTTTTACAAAAAATGTTATACTTCGCAATTATTATTATTAATTTTATTCTTGTTCATATTTTAGATTATAACAAAACATTTGGACGGAAAAATGAAACCAATTTACCATCCCAGCAATGATTGCGGGGACCATGTTATTGTTATTAATAGTAAACAAATTGCTTTATTAGGTAAGTTCTAAGTATTACACAGCTCATTTGTTGTTTCCAGTAATCAAATAACATTGCGAGGCCTATTCTATATTTTATATTATATACTACTTATTTAAGAAATGTTAATGTAAGGTATTTAAATACCTAACAATTTTGAAGGAATTGAATTCCACATATATTTGATTAAAGGAGAGTTTTCCTTAAAGTGCCTAGGCAACCATGGAAACCCCAAACCTTATTTTAGATAAATAAAAATTAGGGAAATCCGAGTTTTCATTGTTTAATCAAGGGTTTGTAAGTGCACCGTTGGGTTAGAGACCCCTGCAGGCAGGGTGGGCATACAAAAAACCCACCCAAAAAAACCCACCCAGGGTTTTAAAAAAAAAAACAAAACAATAAAACCCCCATAAAAACCCTTAAGACCCTGGGTTTTTAAGGGTTTTTGGGTTGGGTTGGGCTGGGCTTTTTAAAAAAACCCTGGGTTTTTCCCCACCCTGCCTGCAGGGGTTAGACATAGGAGAAAAAATACTGAATTTCATATTTTTAAAGCTAAGGGCTCCATATGCACTTATGAGGGAAAACATTAATTAAATTTCGTCCCCATTTTAATATTTTTTAATTTTACACTTCCATTGTAATGCAGGTAGAGAATGGCAATTTCGAGTATATTTTCACCATACTGGTTATCCCAAGGTGAAAAGTTTTTTCCTTGTTTATTTTTAAGGGGGTAGAGAGGTATCACAAGCCTGGCTAATTTATTTACCTGTGGTTATGTTATGTTCAATTCTGCGTACTTTTTAAATAAAAAATCCCCTAAATATTTTGTATTTTCATCATTTTTTACTGAATTTGGTAAACTGTTTAGAACGAAAAAATCCATTGGTGTAAATCGTTTTTTGGCGTTGCTGAACTAGGTACCTAACCTACCTAACATTTCTATTATTTATCTAATTAGGCTTACAAACATATGGGAAATGTGAATGGAGCCCTATGGATTCCCGCCTGGCAGTTGCACGATAGAGACCCAACCCTAATCATGTGGAAGGTTAACCTTTTATTTTGTTCTAAAGCTACATTCATGATTGTTTTTGTATTTGATGAATGGAATGAATGTTGTATGAAAGAAAGGCCCAAATAGAAATATAGCAGCTTTGCTGCTAACCGTTTTTTAGAGCTTCCCCAAAATGAACAACACAACCAATATAGCCTTTGTCTTTTAAAAATATTCTTTGTTCTATTAGAAACCTTATTACAAGATAGTATTAATATTATATTGTATTAGAAGAAAAAAATTAAAGCCATGTAATATTTAATGCTTCGATAAAACGCTGGATAATATATAGATTTATAATTCTAAATGGCCAATTAGACTCAATAATCCGTCAAACTCAAAAGAGGATATAAGTTACCTATTTCTAAGTAATTTATAGCTGACTCATTGTATGAATAAAATAAAAAAAAATAACGACTCTTCCAATAAAACCATGGCCGGATTATTCCATTAAAGTTTACTGAGTAGAAATCTAGATCTCATATTTTTTCGCTGGATTATTTAGGTAGGAATTTAGGCAAGATTTAAGAGATATAAAATATTGTGAATGTCAAAATATTTTGTTTAGGCTTGTTATAATAATATTGAGGGAAGTTTATTGAGACCGAAATTCATGGCTAGGCTGCATATTTATCCAGATGAAAAGGTAAAAATACAAGTTTCAACAAGGACAATTGGTTTCATGAGAACTGCATCCGTCTGTACAATCTTAAACCCAATTCTAGGAAGCCATATCTAATGCAGTTAATTAGCCTTCTATATATTTCAAATACTTTAAATAAGAATCAATACTATTAATATATTGCATCGTATTATATTGGCAGAAAAATATAACTAGAACAGGGGTGTATATTCTGCAAATTTGACCCTGCTAAGGAGGGGGGGGGCGGAGGGGGGGGGTAAAAATAAAAAATTACGGGGTAAAAAAAATAAAAATATTTTGGGGGGGAAAATGTAAAAATTAAGAGAACTTAGAGCATTTTTCTCCCCTCTTTGGTAAAAAAAACGTAAAGAATATGTGTGAGGGGGGATGATATGAATAAAATAAGAAGTTCTGAAAATATTTTTCCATTTTATCCCCTTCCTTGCTGGAAAAATCTAGGAGGGAAAAAAATATAAAAATTTGCAGCAGGGAAAAAAAATTAATCTTGTGCAGAATATACACCCCTGAACTAGAATTAATATTATGATTTTATATGATATGATTTTATATGATATGATTTTATATGTTTCTAATATTCGATTCGAGACATGATTTTTTTTAGTATGGCTTAGAACAGGTTGTTCTCCAGCTGAAATTATTAGGTTTCAAGGCCATACTGGAAAAATCTTATTGTGTAGGTACCTGAAGAATTACTGGAGAATGTAACCAACCAAATACCTGGAGTCCGGCCAGTACCCAAATCTTTGGACCAATATACAGGTAACGTATTCAGCTGTTTACGATATCGTAATTGCTAAACTCAAATACTAGTAACAATATTAACATTTGATACTTCTGGTAGAAAAAAGACAAGTATGACAACATTCATTAGTAGCGAAGTACAAAAAATTCATGGTTGCAGAAACGACCAAAGTCTCAGTGTGTTACAGAGTAGATGTTCAAATGCTACATAAAGGATAATAAAGAGAGAATACATGATGGTTCATAGAAAATCACGAAACCGTTGCAAAAATAAGTATTTTTGATAATACCGTCCTATATTTCGAGCATGAAAACAGACCGACGGACAAAGTAAATTATATACTGAATGCCCAGCTCATTGGTACAGAGAATAACCTCTAAAAGTTACGGATGGACAGAAAGACAAAGTGTACTACAAACAACTGTATTACCTAGCATGCTTAATTTGTTTCAGATAAAGAGAAAGAAGAATTTCCCAAGATGTTTGATTACAAGGAAGACTTTGTCCATGATTACAAAGGACTTGATAACCAGGCAGGGTTTATGGCATAAGTAAAATAAAACCTATACATTGCATAATAGGACCCATTTGAAGTAGGTACCTACTTAAAACTTTGAATATTTTTTGCACTTAATTTTTAATTTGAGAAAAAATGATTTTGTGTTACCCTAGAACTATCGAATTTTCAGGCATTAGTTATAGTTACAGTAGGGGGAATGTCAAAGCCAAAAATGGGCGCAACGCATTACCGTGCAAGCAGCGTTGCGGAAACGTTTGATTTTGGTGCGGCTCCAGCGCCGACCTAAAAATCAAGAAAAACTCCTCATATTTTTTTTGCCAAATCTATTTTTGACTTTAAGGTTTTAAAAGTTCAATTTTTGATAAAAATGAACTTGAAACTTAAAAGAGGCATTTGCACACGACACATTAGAGTTACCAAATTATAATCAATAAAAAAATTCCTAATTTTAGCTAACCCGGAGCCGGAGCCGTTTTTTAACGAAAATAACGGCTCCAGCTCCGGCTCCACAACGCTGCGTGCAAGGGTAATTTTTTCAGACAAAGATCGTGCAATAAAAGGGTAGTGTTCAGACGGGCATTTAACCATATAATCGTGCACAATCACATCATTACGCAAAATTTGTTCAGCCAAAAAAAAGCTCATGGTGCCTCCAGTCCTTTATTGGCTATCCTAGATTAAGTCACGCTTAGTTATCCATTTACTTATGCCTTAACCCTGAAAACTAGGTTAATCCAAAAGAAGCAGAAGCCATCAAAACGCTGTTTGCGCCAAAACCAATTAAATATTATTAAACAAAGCATCATTGATATCTTAAAAATATGTTTTTTTTCTGAAATAATATTTTTTCTAATCTTTGTAAAGTTTTAAAAAATTCTTTATAAAGCAAAACTTTTTTATTTTAATTACATGTATAATAGGTATATAAAAAGCATTTGTTTTGTTTAGAATTCATTATCTAGTCCATGGCAAGTCATCAAAGTTATCATAGGCAAAGTTTCAAAATTGATTAGACATGAAATCATTATCCATTGTTCCATCATTTGATTCATCAAAAAAAGATAAATATCTTTTTTATGATTATGCCAAAAAAGGTCAAAAAAAGAACCCCAGATTTGAATTACTGTATGAAAACTTTATCGTGTAATTTATATAGTTCTTTTAAAAATCTGTAAGTAATTTGAGCATAAAAAAAAAACTTTTTATGTAAAACATTCTTTCAGAAAAAAATGACAGAAATTAAAAATGAAAATGGGACAAAAATGGAATTAGATAATGGGACAGATGATGTTGATATTATAAAAGGGATTTCTAGCTTTACAATGAAATCAGGCGCTTTCACACAAAGTACCTTGTTAAGCACTGATAACCCTCGTTTTTTGTTTTTTTTGTTTATTGCTTTAGGTCAGATTAGGTAAGGTTATTTTAGGTTCTTAGTATATATCCATTCAAACATTCCCTTGCTTAAAACATAGACGTCCCAGGGGGGGGGGGTGGATGTTTCCCCTCTCAAACGTTGAAACCCCTCATATTACCCCCCTTAAAATTTTAAAAAATACATTAGATTACCACCCCCAAACCTTTAAACTGAACACCCTCATTTTACTCCCCTAAAAAAAGCTTGGACGTCCATTAAAATCCCTGGTAATTTTTTGAATACTTGTTCCCTTTGTTGTTTTCCAAAGCTATTAATTAAACTACCAGAGGGAGAAACAGTTGTGCTGCAAAAGTTCAACTACATGAGAACTCATGTCCTCAATTCCAAAAGAACTTTACAGCTGGGCAGAGATGTTGTAAGCATGGAAGGTAAGCAAGAAAAATATGCGGTTTCCTGCATATTGCAACGGAACCTCAAACGAACGTTTATAAGAATGTAAACGTCATCTGTGCTTATTTTTTGGTTAGGTTAGGTCAAGGCTATGGGGGGGGGGGGGGGTTGCAGGGAGAGTGTTCAATAGCCAATAAATAAGATTAAGTGAACAATAAAAAATAGATGTTTGAAGCCAATAGAAGCATGCAGAATTTTGATAAAAACAATGTAGGATTTAAACAAAAAAAATCTGAACAGCGTCCACAGACATTTGTATCTTGATGAACAAACACCCTAGATGAAGAAAAGCTGCGTTAATAAAATCCACCAATAAACTTTTTCTTATTATAAAGGTTTGGTGGGGCACAAGTATGGAACTGCATTCGAGATGGTTGGTAGCAAGACAAAGAAGAAAGTTTTTGATCTAGTCAAGGCAGATTTTGTTTACTTTTGATCAGCAATAACAAATTTTGAAACTTTGTCTCACCAAAACAGTACTGAAAAAGACATTAAAAAGACTTCAGTTTAGAGGGAAAGCTCAATTTTAGTCCTAGTTTTAGGGTGCATTTAGGCTATTTTCTTGTTAGTCCCCTTTTTCAATACAGATCCCTTAGATACAAAAAGCACAGCTGCTAGTAGTAAATTATAATACACTTGCAGCTTCGCCCCTAGCCCTCAGACAGACAGACGGACGGACAGACGGACAGACATCGTTCTACTTTGTATTATGGATAGGTATATTTTATATTTAGTCAAAATTTAAATTTAGATTTTTCCTATTTAATAACTATTAAATCACAAGTCAAATGAGGAAGAAAAACAGTAAATATTGACGCAATTATAACAATTTCTAACCAGTTTAAAATGATTCTTAAACAAAAATTTTTCCCATAGTTTAATAAAATAATTTGTTTACCTACCATTAGTGAAATAAACTTTAATAAAGGCAAATGAAGTTGTAGACTTTGAAGAACTCTTTCTCACAGGAATATATTCTACATTCAATATGCCACATAAGGCGCAACACATTACCATGCTATAGCTCAGTTAACCCGCGGTATTAGCGAGTGTAAATGATAGCGTGCCTGCTTGCTGTCGGGGAGGTTTTCTTTATCTAGATTTGATTGAAATACACCCAGACAAGGACGTCCAAGCTTTTTTTTTTGGGGGGGGGGGGGGAGGGATAAAATGGAAATAAAAATTTTGGGGATGCCGTGCCGTAATAAGATGATTATTATACCATTTATTCCCCAAAGTAATATTTAGTGATGGCAATCCGTCGAATTTTTGGGCCGGATTCGGATTCCGGATTCTTAAAAGAATCCGTCAAAAAAAGTGGCGGATTCCTTGTGGATTCCGGATTCTTATTTTTGACGGATTCCGGATTCGGATTTCGGATTCTAGCAGTATTTTTAAAGGCTTTTTAAAAAAAAATTAAGTGCTACATATGTCCTAAAAATTAATATTCTTGGTGTTCTCTATAATTCACTTCCGAGAATCGAACCAGATTTTGAAAAATTTTATATGTAATGATGATAATCTTTGCCTTAAAAAAACGATAGTTGAAAGAAAAAACTCAAGACGCTAATTTTAGCATACCAATTAAGAATCCGGAATCCGCTGATAAAAAACGGATTTCGGATCCGGATTCGGATTCCAAAATTGGCCCAAAAATTGGGCGGATTCCGGATCCCGGATTCCGGATTCCGGATTGCCAACCCTAGTAATATTAACGTTCTCTTATTCTTTGGCCTAACAAATTTTGGTTCTTATATTGAATTTTAATTGGTTATTTCAATAGGTTGAGTGTCCAAACGTTTCAACCACTAATCGTAATCAACAGAGGGGGAAATTTTTTGGATTATCATTGGGGATGTACTGCACATTGTACACCAATTTATCGGACATTGTCTTATCCTTTTAGATCCCTGGATACACTAAAATAAGAACTGATGATGTATCCCATCTTTAAAAGGGTATCCAGATTTCCAATAACAAGGACAAAAATGTAAAATATAGCGCATGGCTCCAGGTGAAGGTGGACAGGATAACAGAGATCTTGGAGACACAGAGGGATCACAGAAATTATCCAGAGAACAAGTGGAAGGAAAAATACAAGAATTTATATTGTATATTTGTAACTAGCAAAGCTACTCTACTAGTTTCACCTGTTTGTCTGTGTGTTTGTTTTAGTATTGGTCTTTTAACGTGACATAGAATTTTTCTTTAGAGGATTTTCACTAGGTATACTATCTTATAACAGTACTGTCTTTTTTTTTAAATTTTCTTGTTAATATTTCTACCTACTGCTTTTTTGTTGTTGAAATGTGAGTTAGTATTTGATTAGATTCTGCGCACCTAGCCTTTTTTTTGGGAGGGGGGGGGTACCATTTTGGGCTTTGACCCATAAGATTACGAGGGAACCAATCCTAAAATTATCTTTTGTTTTAAAGAAAAATTTAAATGGGTGATTTTTTTGCCAACTAGTCTGAAAAGCTTCCCTAGACTTATTTAAAAAAAAAACTTGTTAAAGTCGTTTACAAGAACTTATTGGACATATTACATTTTCTCAATGCTTGTAATAATTGACTAGAAATGAGAGACTCTGGGGTTTCTGGTAAAGTTATCATGGAAAAACTTATTGAAAACAGTGAAACATTTCAGGAAAAAAAAAATAACTATATAAAAATGGCGTCATTTATTTTTAAAGGGGGGGGGGGGGAAGTGACACTTTTTGAAACCAAAACTAAAAGTCAACAAAGGAACTCAACTAAAAAAAGAGTTACATGTCTGAGATTTTGCATGGCAGTTGCGCTTTATAGGGGTAAAATATGGAACTGTGAAGAAACGGCGGCGCAACCGCCGAAAACCGGCGTTTCCCGCCGAAATTGTTTTTGCCTTTTCTCGGCGGTTTTCGGCGGTTCCGACGCCGTTTCTTCACAGTTCCATATTGTACCCCTATAAAGCAACTGCCATGCAAAAATGTCAGACCTGTAACTCTTTTTTAGTTGAGTTCCTTTGACTTTTAGTTTTGGTTTCAAAAAGTGTCACTTTGCCCCCCCCCCCCCCCCCCCTTTGTAACTTTAGGACAATGGCAGATGTTGAATCTATTGAAAACATGCCTGCTTGTTCTAAATTTTAAACGCATATCTACTTAACGCCGCCTGTAAGATTTACTAGGACTATACATACAGTTTTATCCACTGAAGGAAGGATTAGAACTTAAAATAATTCAAATCTCAATTTTTGAACAAAAAGTTATTTTATTTTAATATCCAGAGTAAAACAAAATTTTCACAAGCAAAATTTTTGAAAAAGAAAGCAAAGAAGTATCACCACTTCATTATTATAAGAAGGCCAACTATAAGGTAAATGGCGGTGTCCGTCAAAGTGCCTTTTCTTTTTTTGAAAAGGGAATGGGAACTCTGATTTTTGTTTGTGTTTCATTTAGGTTAGGTTTATATTTGTTAGAGGTTAGCCACGGTTTGTTATTAATATTATGAAGAAATAAAAATTTCAGCTCTTGCAGGAGGCTTTAATCCAGCATGGTCCTATCCCTACGTTTATTATCCCTGCAAGACTTAAATAACTAAATTAACAATAAAATGTTGTTTTTATCTTGTAACATACACATTTCAAATACCCTTTTTTCATTTCATCTGCTTTTATTGGTACCGTTCTTGCTGTGCTATTTATGGGTAATATTGTCCTTGTTTGCTATAATTTCATCAACAATTTTATTAAGGTTATTGATGGATATCTTGTACAGTATGGATCCAATGAAAATTATGAACCTAAGGATTGATTCCCTGTCCCAAATTCTCAATATGGTTAACATTCACAGGTATAATGCTATTGTGCGCAAAATTTTCCAGGTCTCGAACCATAACATTAAGTAAAAAGATGATGGGACAGTATTTCCAATTTGCCTTCAAATCTCCGGCTCTAAGTCATACAGAATATTAGCATGAAAAACTATTTTTCACGAAAAAACATAGAATTAATCTTTTAATGTGCTGTCAATGATCCAATCCTCCATTATGATTCATTCCTATAATAGCAAGGAAAAATTTTTGGCCATCAGAATTTATGAGCAAGCTTTATTCTTGAAAATTTAACTGGTTATAACGGAATTATTTCCTATAGATATAGAAAAACAAGAGGTGGCTCGATATAACTATCTCGCTATTGGCTAGTTTTCTATAAGTACATATCTATTTATCTATTTCTCAATAAATCAATTTTCCTCCCCCGCCATCCTTGACAATAAAAATAAAATCACAAAATTTTTCAAAAAAAAATTTTCTTTAATTTAAAGTCAAAAATACTTTTAATTTTCAAGTCTGAACCTAAACCTTAAAGATTGGCTCTCATCAAGAGAATATCTGAGATTTTATATAAATTTAGATAGATTTTTCCATTTTTCCCGCATTTTTGTTGAGTCCAAGGATCCGGATCCGAAACTCTGTAGATTTGTCATGGATCTTGAAGCAATAAATCAAGCCGTTTTATAAAAAATCAGTCAAAAATATTTTATGAGGTAAAAAATATAAAAAGTTGTCGCTCTTATAGGTATAGAATGATAAAAATAAACGTCCCTTTTTAAATGTACACTCTTACCTACCAAACGTTTGGTCAGATTTTTTGTTCACTGTAATCCTTTAAGTTCAATTGATGGATTTTTGATCTAGACGTGCTACATTTGTTGTGAATTTGGTGCGATGGGTTAAGTTGTGGCTTCATAAAGTTTTCTTTCTATTTTTTAAATTTATTTCTAGTGGAGGAAGGTATATGGTATACGAAACAGGAGCTCAAGGAATTGTGGTTGCTGGATTATTAGAAAGATTAGGAGGTACAAACTATACATCTAACATCTATTTATCTATCTGAGGAGTAGCTGGATTTCTGCCCAGTGTGTCGATAGAAATTCGGTACTGTCATTGAATTTTGTCGGTACATTCATAAATGATAGAGAAATCATGATATAAATAGCGAAGCTACTCTTTAATTTAAGTTTGACCTGGGAGACTCAAATATCTCGGCTGTATATAAGACAGATATGTTATTTTTTGCGTAGATTCCCTGTACCAAAGAGCATTTAGTATACAATTTATTTTGTTCGTTGGTCTGACAGTCATGCTTTTAAAGACATATTTGTATGTTTAGTTAAGGTTTGGTTAGTTTCAATATAGTCGTGATATCTTCTATTCCCTCTCTTCTTTATGATCACTGAATATCTGCGTCATAACATAAGTCAACATATTTTTTTATGTTGCGCTACTTATGGATGTTGTCATCCTTGTTTGTATTTAGATAATGGAGAATTGATACATGTGTATCAAACTGGTCAACCTCAGACCGCCTGCCTTAATTCAATGGGCCTACAAAAGGAATTAAAAGAATGCTTATCAGAATATTAATTATTTTTTTATACTATAAAAAAGAAATGTTTTCTTAAATATTAAATTTTTGATCTGGGCTGTCATTTTGTCTACCATACCCTTACCTGATATAAACTATCCTAACCTTACTTCTAGTAAAGCGCAAGAACTATAAACTAACCCCCTCCCAAAATTTTGCATTCATTTTAAAATTTTGGAAGGGTTTCTGTGCTCGACTAGGCACTCTGATGGAAAACTTTAAATCAGTAAAATTAATTTTAATTCTGGAAAGGCCAACCGCTCAAATCCACTATTTTTGAAGTTTTTCCTCCTTACCTATATAAAATCTTATAAAAAACCTTTTGCTTTTATATTCAAGAAGGTTTTATTTTCTTTTTACGCCTTTTTTCATTCTTTTGAAACTTTGTATTGCAGAGTACCTTACTGAAGAATCTGAATATCCAGCATTTAAGATCTCTGGAACAGGGAAGAGATATCTTGGAACATCACAACAAAACAGTAAGTTTTGAAAGTCAATTCAATGTGCCTTTGTTCATGTTTTTTTTCTGATTTTAGAAGCAAAGCTTTTCTATAATAAGGCGGCTCAGTAGGTTTGTAACGGATAGCTCTTATGGTTTTCCATTATATATCAATTAGAATAAAACTCTAGAGGGGATGGGGCTAAATAATTGTATGTCCCCTTCTCATAACACAGCCAAGTCGCTACAAAAGAGCAGAAAACAATTTGCTAGCAGACGAAGACGGTCATTAACAGGGGGGATCCAGGTAGTTAACTGGTTATACATCTAATATTTTTTATCATATCTCTAACCTATTTTTTTATTACCACTGCACAGATTAACTGCTCCATAACTTTCTTTGTATGTTATGTCTCCAAGATTTTTTTTGTGCTTCGCTACCTATGGATGTTGTTATCCTTGTTATTCTTAGGAAGAACCAGCACCTAAAAAAGCTAAAGTAGATATTGAGGAGTCAACAGATACAGAAGCAAATGGAACCAAGAATGGAAGTGAAGCCCAGGATAACTCTGAAGAGAATAAACCTGTCAGAATGAATCTAAGGTGATTATTTTTTTATTAAATTGATGACAACATCCATATAAGCGAAGCACTGAAACGGTAGGACAAACGGACATTAACAATTGTATATTGTCAGAACTGAATAATCAGAATATAAAGGTATAAGAGTCGAAGCAAAATTGTAAGTAAATTTGTTAAAAAACTGCTTTATACAGGATAATGTTTATGGACATACTTACATTTTTAAGGACTTGATTATAGAGTTGCTTCGCTTATAATATTGTACTTTGTTGTTCCAGGAATCAGTATACCAAAAATCAGATCAATCGGATTATTAGATCACATAAAAATTTGTTGTTAAAAATGAAAAAAAAACGTTTAAAATGGACGTACGGACATTCTGGTAATGATTATAGAGTTGCTACTCTTTCTAAATCGTACCTAACTACTACAGGAATCACAATGCAAAGTTTGAAATCAATATGACAATTCTAACATGCCTAAATTAACGAAAAAAGCTATCCGTTACGGACGTACGGACGGACCGACCTTAATTATAGAAAAGCTTCGCTTTTAAAAATTGAATTTACTAAAAATGCGGGGAAAAATAGGGCTATAAGTATACAGGCAGTGTTGTCTAATCACATTCAGGGATTATGCAGGGGGATCTTAAGGGATAAGACAATGGACGATAATTGTTGTACAATTACATCCCTAGTTATGATAAACAAAATTACCACTTCTGTACATAAAAATTATTAGTGAAAAGTTTTTATGCCTCTACTTAAAACAAAATAATCAAAGATTTAATAAAATTCTAAAGCTTTTAAACCCAACGAATAAAGGGAGAGGTCATTTTCTAGTAAATTCCGTAAAGGTGTGTGTTATAAGGCCTAAAAATAGTAGTAGAACGCTAAGGTGCTCTAGATATATGTATTCCCTATTGAATAGAACAATAGGGAAAAAAAAAATTTTTTTTTTGATTACCATACCTGGAAATTCTTTAAAAAATACGAAATTTCTATCAAACGCTTTGATTTGCTCAAAGTGACATAAATTAACCCTAAAAACGAACCTAACCTTAATTTTCTCAGAAATCATTTGATCAATAGAGTTGATTTCTTGAACTTAAGCTTTAATGAGTATGAACATCTCATGGTTTCGAAGTCAACCCTCTACCCCCACCCCCTAGCCCTCCGGGGCTAAAAAACCCTGGAAATGAACCTACCCCTAATTATCTCAGAAACCATTTGATCTATAGAGATGATTTCTTAAATTTAAGTTTTTAAGCTTATAAACTTACTTATAGTTTCGAAGTTACCCTCCTGCCACCAACCCCTAGCCCTCTGGGGCTCAAAAAAAACCTGGAAATGAACCTAACCTTAATTATCTCAGAAACCATTTGATCTATAGAGATAATTTCTTAAACTTAAGTTTTTATGCTTATAAACTTACTAATAGTTTTGAAGTTACCCTCCTGCCGCCAACCCCTAGCCCTCTGGGGCTCAAAAAAACCCTGGAAATGAACCTAACCTTAATTATCTCAGAAACCATTTGATCTATAGAGATGATTTCTTAAACTTAAGTTTTTATGCTTATAAACTTACTTATAGTTTTGAAGTTACCCTGGAAATGAACCTAACCTTAATTATCTCATAAACCATTTGTTCTATAGAGATGATTTCTTAAACTTCAGCTTTTATGAGTATGAACATCTCATGGTTTTGAAGTCAACCCCCTATCCCCACCCCCTAGCCCTCCGGGGCTCAAAAAAACCCTGGAAATGAACCTAACCTTAATTTTCTCAGAAACCATTTGATCAATTGAGATGATTTCTTAAACTTAAGTTTTTATGCCTATTAACTTACTTATAGTTTTGAAGTTACCCTCCTGCTGCCAAACCCCAGCCCTCCGGGGCTCAAATTAACCCTAAAAATTAACCTAACCTTAATTTTCTCAGAAACCATTTGATCAATAGAGATGATTTCTTGAACTTAAGCTTTTATGGTTATAAACTGATTTCTAGTTTAGAATTCATCCCCCTGCCACCAACCCCTAGCCCTCCAGTGCTCAAAAAAACCCTAAAAATGTACCTAACCTTAATTTTCTCAGAAACCATTTGATCAATAGAGTTAATTTTCAATCTTAAGTTTTTATGCTTATTAACTTACTTATAGTTTTGAAGTTACCCTTCTATGGCCAAACCCTAGCCCTCCGGGGCTCAAATTAACCCTTAAAATGAACCTAACCTTAATTTTCTCAGAATCCATTTGATCAATAGAGATGATTTCTTAAACTTAGGCTTTTATGCTTATAAACTAACTTCTAGTTTAAACTTAAAAGTAACGTTAAGTTTAGGAGTCATCCTACTGCCGCCAACCCCTAGCCCTCTGGGGCTCAAATTAACCCTAAAAATTATCCTAACCTTAATTTTCTCAGAAACCATTTGATCAATAGAAATCCTTTCTTAAGTTTAAGCTTTTATGCTTATAAACTAACTTCTAGTTTAAGATTCAGCCCCCTGCCACTAACCCCTAGCCCTCCGGGGCTCAAAACTCCCTAAAATGAACCTAACCTTAATTTTCTCAAAAACTATTTGACCAATAGAGATGATTTCTTAGACTTAAGCTTTCATGCTTATAATCTATCTTTTAGATTAGAAGTCACCCCTCCTGCCCCTAACCCATAGCCCTCCGGGGCTTAAATTAACCCTAAAAATGAATCTAACCTTAATAATCTTAAACCTTCTAGTTTAAACTTAAAAGTAACGTTAAGTTTAGGAGTCACCCTACTGCCGCCAACACCTAGCCCTTCGGGGCTCAAATTAACCCTAAAATTGAACCTAACCTTTATTTTCTCAGAAACCATTTGATCAATAGAGATGATTCCTTTAATTTAAGCTTCTATGGTTATAAACTAACTTCTAGTTTAGAATTTACCCCCCTTCCGCCAACCCCTTGCACTCCAGGGTTCAAAATAAACCCTAAAAATGAACCTAACCTTAATTTTCTCAGAAACCATTTGATCAATAGAGATGATTTCTTAAACTTAGGCTGTTATGCTTATAAAATAGCTTCAAGGTTAAAAGTCAGCACCCTGCCGCCAACCCCTAGCCATCTGAGCTCAAAAAACCCTAAAAATGAACCTAACCTTAATTTTCTCAGAAACCATTTGATCAATAAAGCAGATTTCTAGGACTTTTATGGTTTAGAAGTCACCCCCCTAGCCCCCCAGGGCTCGAAAAAACCCTAAAAAATTAACCTAAACTTGATTTTCACAGAAGCCATTTGATCAATAGTGCAGATTATTTTGGTCTAAAGCTTATATGATTATAAAATAACTTTTAGTTTGAAAGTTTCTTAACCTCTGTAACCACATTATTAAATGTTCAGATGAAAGTTTAAGATATCATTTCTATTGATCAAATGGTATCTGTGAAAATTTAGGTTAGGTTCATTTTTAGAGTTTTTTTGATCCCGGAGGGATAGATATTGGCGGCAGGTGGCTGACTCTTAAACTAAAAGTTATTTTATAAGCATAAAAGTTTAAGTTTAAGAAATCATCTCCAATGATCAAATGGTTTCTGAGAAAATTAAGGTTAGGTTCATGTTTAGGGTTTATTTTGAACCCTGGAGGGCTAGGGGTTGGCGGCAGGGGGGTGACTTATAAAGTTTAAGTTAGTTTATAAGCATAAAATCTTAAGTTTATGAAATCATCTATTGATCAAATGGTTTCTGAGAAAATTAAAGTTAGGTTCATTTCCAGGGTTAATTTGAGCCCCAGAGGGCTAGGGGTTTGTAGCAGGGAGGTGAATTCAAAACTAGAAGTTAGTTTATAACCATAAAAGCCTAAGTTTAAGAAATCACATCTATTGATCAAATGGTTTCTGAGAAAATTAAGGTTAGGTTTATTTTTTTGGTTAATTTGAGCCCCGGAGGGCTAGGTGTTGATGGCAGTAGGGTGACTTCTAAACTTAACGTTACTTTACAAGCATAATAGCTTAAGTTTAAGAAATCATCTCTATTGATCAAATGGATTCTGAGAAAATTAAGGTTAGGTTCATTTCCAGGGTTAATTTGAGCCCCAGAGGGCTAGGGGTTGGCCATAGAAGGGTAACTTCGAAACTATAAGTAAGTTAATAAATATAAAAACTTAAGTTTAAAAATTAACTCTATTGATCAAATGGTTTCTGAGAAAATTAAGGTTAGGTACATTTTTAGGGGTTTTTTGAGCCCCGGAGGGCTAGGGGTTGGTGGCAGGAGGGTAACTTCTAAACTATAAGTAAGGCAATAGGCTTAAAAATTAAGTTTAAGAAATCATCTCAATTGATCAAATGGTTTCTGAGAAAATTAAGGTTAGGTTAATTTTTAGGGTTAATTTGAGCCCCGGAGGGCTAGGGTTTGGCAGCAGGAGGGTAACTTCAAAACTATAAGTAAGGTATTAGGCTTAAAAATTAAGTTTAAGAAATCATCTCAATTGATCAAATGGTTTCTGAGAAAATTAAGGTTAGGTTCATTTCCAGGGTTTTTTTGAGCCCCGAAGGGCTAGGGGGTGGGGATAGGGGGTTGACTTCAAAACCATGAGATGTTCATACTCATAAAAGCTGAAGTTTAAGAAATCATCTCTATAGAACAAATGGTTTATGAGATAATTAAGGTTAGGTTCATTTCCAGGGTAACTTCAAAACTATAAGTAAGTTTATAAGCATAAAAACTTAAGTTTAAGATATCATCTCTATAGATCAAATGGTTTCTGAGATAATTAAGGTTAGGTTCATTTCTAGGTTTTTTTTGAGCCCCAGAGGGCTAGGGGTTGGCGGCAGGAGGGTAACTTCAAAACTATTAGTAAGTTTATAAGCATAAAAACTTAAGTTTAAGAAATTATCTCTATAGATCAAATGGTTTCTGAGATAATTAAGGTTAGGTTCATTTCCAAGTTTTTTTTTGAGCTTCAGAGGGCTAGGGGTTGGTGGCAGGAGGGTAACTTCGAAACTATAAGTAAGTTTATAAGCTTAAAAACTTAAATTTAAGAAATCATCTCTATAGATCAAATGGTTTCTGAGATAATTAGGGTTAGGTTCATTTCCAGGGTTTTTTAGCCCCGGAGGGCTAGGGGGTGGGGGTAGAGGGTTGACTTCGAAACCATGAGATGTTCATACTCATTAAAGCTTAAGTTCAAGAAATCAACTCTATTGATCAAATGATTTCTGAGAAAATTAAGGTTAGGTTCGTTTTTAGGGTTAATTTATGTCACTTTGAGCAAATCAAAGCGTTTGATAGAAATTTCGTATTTTTTAAAGAATTTCCAGGTATGGTAATCAAAAAAAAAAAATTTTTTTCCCTATTGTTTTATTCAATAGGGAATACATATATCTAGAGCACCTTAGCGTTCTACTACTATTTTTAGGCCTTATAACACACACCTTTACGGAATTTACTAGAAAATGACCTCTCCCTTTTTTTTTTTTTTTTATAAAACATTGGGTACCCAGGGAGTAAGGGAGGGGACAATGGGCACTTAATTCAATATAAGAGTTATCAAAGAAAGGGCATGAAATCCAGTTTAATCCAATAAATTTGTAGGAAATTATAAAGGGATTGTTAATTGAATAATAGATTTCCATAGCGTCATGTAAAGTGAAATCACAACTTGTTTTTGATGAAATATATTGAGGTTTTATGGTGTGATTTTTATATTACAAGATTATTGGACCCGGCCAGCTGCTAGCAAGAATATGACTGCCCCTTTTTATTCTGTTTATTTCCCTTGCCCCTTGCCCCCACCTCCCTTCTCCCCGTCTGCTACTTTCTAAACTAACACAACGAGTAGTTATTTCCCTTGCCCCCACTTCCCTTATCCCTTCTCCCCGTCTGCAATATTCAAAACATACACAACGAGTAGCGGCATTTCATGCGCAAGTACCCAAACTCAGTCAGAAACTGCTTAATTCTTGCACATTCCCTTTAAGCCAGTACCCAAAGTCTGAGACTCCTAAAAATTGAATATTCGATCCATTGTCCCCTCTCTTACTCCCTGTTGGGTACCAGTATGTCCTTCCTTCCTATATTATTTGATAAAATAAAACATATAAAAATATTTAAAATTGTTCATGTGTAGGTAAAACTTACCCAGAGAAAAAGATATTTGAAAAAATCCACCAATTTAAAATAATAAATCCATTAACATTTTTAGAGAGAAATCCGTGGAAGCATTTAACTCAATCAAGTCTGAATCTTTAGATGGTTTAGGTAAGCAATTTATATTCTTTGCTTATTTTAGCTTAAACAAGGATGACAATATCCATAAAAGAGGATCTTCAATAAACAGACAGACAATCATATGTCGCAACATGCTTCAAAAAAATAGTCTCAACTTAGATTTACTTTTATATTTTGTTTCGTTGAAAATCTTTTTTTATTCACTTTTAAAATAGGGGGAGGGCTTATGTGCTCGCTAGCCGCTTCCAGTGAAAGCAGCTTACATTTTGCTATTATTTCTTAGATAAAGATATACAAACATAACAGGATATTAATTTTACAAATAAAATTACGAAACCTTCAGAGATAAACTCTTATCTAAAAAATCTGTGTTGTTTAGAAGTCTTTTGTCATTCTAATTACAGTTTTATCATTTTATTTTCAGCCTATTCAAATATTTAAAGTTTTATTGCTTGTTTGTTTTTATAATAGCTTGTAAATAAACTTAAAACACCGTCTATTTACAAATATATCTAAACGGGCTAACAAAAGGATTTTTAATGTCCCATAAAAATTCTTTTTAAATGCGAAGCTTTTAACTAATCAGGGTCGGTTCGTCCATAACGTATAGCCTTTATAATTAATTAGGCATGTTAGAATTGTCCTATCGATTTCAAAATTTGCTGTTGATTCCTGCTATAATTAGGTATGGTTGAGAAAGCTTAGCAATTCTTTAATGTTCTTTGTCCAACCTTATGATTTTAGAGCTTCGCTTTTATGGATGTTGTAATCCTTTTTGTACAAAATATATCCTTTCCCTTTCAAATGCCACTTTCCCAGCCGGAGATACATTCAATTAGCAATCCCCTTGAGCATCACAGACTGACCAACGAACCAAGTAGAGGCTTATTGCTCATTGGTGAGCAGAATCTCCACACAAAAAATTAGCAACCGAGTAAATCATATTTCCTTGTAAGACAAACGGACAGACATAAAAAGTGAGTTATAGAGTATCTTTGTCATTTTAAAGGAGCTAGAGTCGAGGGTTGCTTTTTTTTACCTTGTATCATTGACATCTCACCCAAAAGTAGCGTAAAACCTTCCTGGGAACTATACAAAACTTGCAACTCCTTTTATTTGCAACTATTTAACGGATGAATTTTTTCAGTGATAATATGCAAGCAGCATCCTGGAAACCTGATCAAGTTTCTGGCAAAGTACATCAAACCTGCCCGACCATTTGTTGTCTACAGTCCTTATAAGGTTAGTCAATACGAGTTAGGATAGATAAGACGTATAGAGATGCTTTGCATTGATTATTCATCGTTAAACTTTTTGTGAAAAATCCTCGAATATTTATATTAAAATCTTCCAAAATTTCCAACAACATAAGTTTTTCTTTTATTCTTATTAATTTTAGAAAAATAAACAATTAAACAAATATTTATTAAAAAAATACCTACAAAAATAATTTACAAATTTTTATAAACTAAGAAAAAATATGTTTGCTTTTTAAAGCAATCTTTCATGTCAATGATTTCTATTATTTGCACTTTTCATTTGAGACACTGATACGCTTCCTGAAAAAGAATAGCAAACAGATTTAAATCACAATTAATTACCTAGTTAATTAATTTATTTAAGTTAATAAAAATAAACAAAATACCTATTTATTTAAAAAATTGTATATTTTAATATTTTTATCTATGTCCTTGGTACAGTTATGCATTGATAAGTAGGTCACAAGATTTCTAAAACCTGTTTGCAGATAAAAAAAAGAGTTATTCGATACTCCCCCCCCCTTTTTATATGTCATCAAATCTCTCCTTTTTATCTCTTCTTTATCGGCCAATCCTTTCTCTTTCTATCTTTAGATTTGTCTCCTTATCACTTTCTATTTTTCTCCCCTTTCCTTATGCTCTCTTTTTTGCTTATCTATTATATAAAGTCAAATATAGTAAATCTTCTTAAAATCTTAATCAATCTTTACTTTTTTACCTACCTATTCTTTTTAAATTTTCCTCCCTTATACAGTTTTTTAGTCATAAATTTAAAAACCTCTCTGATTTAAATCCAATAATCCTGAAAAACAACTTCAACAGTATAATAGAAAGGTATCGTATTTCGTGTGACTTCAACTAAAAAAGAGATTTTTTCTCGAAATAATCCCCTTTTTTCGCCTCAAAGGTACTTTAAAAGTTGGTTTCTCGTGGCCTCCAAATTGTTAGTGTCACAGTATGAATTCTGCCTGTAACTCTTCTGTTGCTGATCGCCTTAAAAAAACCACCCTTTATTTCAACAAATTTTTAGGATATGTATTTAAATAGCTAGGAGAAAAATTTTGACAATATAATGGCTAGGATTAGATAAAAGGGGTAAAAGTTCAACTTTATTTTTTAATATCAAATTTAAGTCCAATTATCTTTCTTTCTACACTTGTCTAGTATGATACTTAACCCTAAAAAATTCCCAATGTTACCCTTTTAAAATTACTTGCAACATTCTCTATAATTTACAGTAAAACTGCTGAACCATATAAAATGAAATTCAACTTAATTATCATGTTATTTTCCTGTCGATTTTCTCCATTTCCCAAGGATAGGGCTAGCGATCTGAAAAAATTATTAGTAGCAAATGATCTTGGTACAAGATCGCATAGATCGTAGGCTAGATTTAGATTATATTATTAATATCAATGTCTTGGAATGGATTTGTTTTAATTTTTATTATAGAGAGCTCTTAATACAATGGGTGATGAGTAAAATAGAAAAAGGAGAAACTCGTAAGTGTCTTAATCAAAAAGTATTTCTTTCTTTAAAGCTTTTATCTAATATACCTTTTTTGATGTACCTAATGTTCTTCTGTAGTTAAAAAACCAAGTTTCTTTGAAACTATTAATATAAAATTGATCTTTAAGAGTTGATATCTCTATCCTTTATAAAACTACCTAATTTTTCATAAATCCTTGAATTCAAAATTATTAATTTTTTTTAAGTCTAAGTTTTCTTTGGGTTTGACTTGTTGAAGAAAATAGTTGACATTTGTGTGTGTGAAGTCGAAGATATTCCCCTGTCTGGAATTGGGATTTCAAGGGGCATTGCCTGGCATAAAACACGGCTGGATGCCCCGCAGAAATACCCAAGTCGGTGGGGTCTTTAGTTTTTAAAACTTTGCTAGGTTTCGATCTTGTTGTAACTTTGGCTTTTGGATCACTGTATTATCACCTTATCTTATTGGACGAGAACTGGTAAGCTGCTAATATGTTGTTATAGTTAACAGGTATTTAATATCATGTTTACTTTTTAATGTCTTGATTTCTATTTTATTTCCTTGTTGGAACACACAAAAAAAACACCAAGTGACAGAAATTTAAGAAAAAACTCCAGGAAGTGCGGAGGAACTCTTCCGGGATCCTGAAACCCGGGGTTGACGTGTTGACTGTTTGGTGTTGTGAGTCCAACTGAATGTGATGAGGTTGTGTAGGTTGTACATGGTATGGGACACAGGGGGCGATGAACTCTGGAACCACAAAATACATTTTCTCCTGACTTGGGAGTGTGTGTTGGAGTATATGTGTGTGTTCGTGTGGGGGGTGTTTCTCAAAAATCGCAACAATGTTTTTAGTTGGCTTTTTATTTTATGAAACAACATGCACTATTGTTATAAGTTACAGTATCTGCAAACATTTACAGTTACTTCTTTAAATTACAAAAAGTAACAAAATCCAGTAAATACTGTTTGCATCAATTTCTTACAGTCATTTAATGATCATGTTTATTTTAGTTTACAGACATTTTTAAGTTTTCTGTATATGTAACAAAAGTCTTTTTTTTTACTTTTCCTTGAGACTTATTTTTTATGGCAATTTACCTTTCAACTGGTGTAAATTATTCAGCTTTTCATATTTTTGTCCAATTTTGTCTGAACACAACTCGAGTATGACAGGAGAGATATGTTATACAGTTAGAAAACTGGGAGAAAGCTTATATGGTTATAGTGTGTGTGTGTGTGTGTGTGTGTGTGTGTGTGTGTATGCATGTGTATGTGAGAGTGTGTGTGCGGGTCTGTTAAGTGTTTGTATGTCCGTCTAGGAGAAACCATCACATATACTGCTAGAAGAATGAGAGAAGTTGCCAACCTAGTCTAGAATTAGGCTTCTTGGAAGAGGCCCCTTTTTAAGGGGCCTAATTTATTGAAGTTTAATTGTTAACCTTTCAAGCATTGTAGTAAAGTTCTAATTAAGTCTTAGTTAAATTATGATTTTACCAGAAGCTGCACCCCTAGCATCTAAGAGCTCTGCATTCATAGTGATAAGGTGGAGGCAGAAATAAAGCCTAAAACCATCTTAATGCTGAAATAGAAAATAAATAGTTTGAAAACAATTCCGGGAGCTATGTTAAGCTTTCTTAAAAAGAACATCGCAAATAGTTCAGTATTTATTGAAAATCTTAAGCTTCAGACAAATAGAAATTCTAAAATATATAACAGGATAATTGATTTCAATTAAACTTGTTGAAACTTAAGTTAAAATGTGCCTTTAAAATTAATAGGAAGGGAGAGGACTTATAGGTATAATTATTTATTTTAGTACCAATTTTATCCATTTTCTTCATTTCATATTAGCAGGTATTTAAATGTTAGTAAAACAATTGAAAATAAAATGGTATAAAAGACAGGTGACTGTTTGGTAGATTTTTTATAATTCGTGTGTGTGTGCGTGCGCGTATTGAGATTGTCGAGGCGCGCGCGCACCTCAGCCACCAAAGAGAAAGCGAGTAAGTATATAGTGCTTTAGGGAAGTGGCCCACGGGGGTATGGGGGAAGGGTGGTTGTAGTAATAAGGAAGGGGAAATGGTTTTAGTGGGGTGTTGAAAATAAGAAGGCATGAAAATATAGATATTTTTCAATAATACTAAAATAATAATTTGTTAAATCAGCAAAATACTTTGTTTTCACTAAGGCATTTAATCTGATAATTCTACGCTGATTAAAAATCAATTCTGGACCGCAATAAAGGAATGTTGTCAGAAAAAGAATTACGTTCCTAATCTGATAGTGTTGGAAAAGATTTTTTTATATCATCATTTTGATTTGCGTCCAAAAATGTTTTACTACATGACCTAAAATAAACTATTATGGTTTTATTTCATGAAATTCTATTATTTTTTAAATCTTTTTCTTTTTAAATTTAAGCAGTTCTCTAGTAAAATAGCAAAAAAATAACAACTTTATGAGAATAACCGTAAAAGAATATTGTAAGAGGGTAACAAGTGTTCCTCCCTATTTATATGTCCCCCCCCCCCCCTAAACACCTTATTTCCCCCTCTCCTACTCTCTTCCTTATTTCTTTTCGCATATGAATGAATTTTAAAGGAATTTAAAGATAACTTCTCTTGCTTTTTATCATAGGAGCGTAGCTGCTCAATGATTTCTCCTGTCAGTGTTCACTTCCGTATTTTGGTTTAAGCTATTTGTATTAGAAGGATATTTTTAAATTAAAGTAAACTTTTAATTCTTAAAACTAATATATATAAGTTATTGGAAAGTTTTTTCTCGTATTCATTCGAATCCGGTGGATAGGAACCGGTTCTCATCCATACGAAAAAACTATGTCTAGCATCGTATTATATCCAGCCTTCTACGAATATAAAAATGTACAACATAAGATTTAATCCAGTTTTTTAGCCCGTGCCTTCAGCACCTCGGGGTTAAAAAAACTGGTTTTAATCTTATAATTGTACATTCTATATCCACGGAAAGCTGTTTATAATACGATGCGAGAAATAACTATTCTGTTATTTTCAGTCCAATAATATATATAAGAAATTGAAAAAAAGTTATGTGTAATAAATACAAAATCTAGAAAGATTTTCATCACTTTCTTGAATTGTTTAAAAATGATTTTTAAAACACAGGTTGGGTTTTTTGAGAGAAAACATTTTAAATGAACTAGGACTTTTAAAGCTTTTCCAATGATAAACAGGTTGAGGACTTTTTAAGCTATGCAACTTTGCTTTTAAAATCCTTTCATTGCATTCTTAATCTTGATGAAATAGATACTGGTCTTTCCAAAAAGGATTTTTAGGAATTTTTGCTTCTTTTATATTTGGCTGTCAAAAAAGGGTTTAGGATATGCTTTAGTGTAAGGCCAAATGTCCTAGGGCTTTTAAAACCTCTAAACTGCCATCCAAAAATGTTACTAGGCGATAAAAAGATGGAATTTAAAATGAAAACTTGTTATATTTTTTTTATAAAAAAAAATTTTTGTTTGATGTTTTAAGGTTTTTTTTATGGGGTTTGATCTAACTTTACCTTTAAATAGCTTTAAATTTGCCTGGAAATAATTGAATGATCTGTCCAACCCACAGTCAGACAAACAGCTGCCTTATTTTACCTATACATACCTAGACTTTATATTTGTAAATTATCTTGGAATAAATCCTTCTTAACGATGAAATTTTAAAAGCTAAAGTCTCCAAAAGCAATAGATTTTTAGTAAGATTTGATATCATGGAATATATATATAATGATTGTATTACAAAAAAATCTTAAAAAAAAACAATTTACTTAACCAAATAGTTTAAATAATCAATGTTCAATTGTACAATATTTTCGAATCTTGAAAATCTTTTATAATAAATATATTAAATTAGATGATCAATTCCTCATTTTAACCAATAGGAATAAATGAACAGCATTTTTGTTAAGAAGTGTACCTACCCGCGACCGTGGCTCAACACGTAGCGCATTCGCTCGTCGTCGGGAAGGTGATAGGTTCGAATCTCGGTCCGACACCGCGTCATAACTAAAGACGTTAAAAATGGTTCCCACTGCTACTATGTCAGATGCGCGACGTAAATAGTTAGAGTGGGGGGAATGCCTTGGCCCAAAACAGGCGCAACTCGCTACCATGCACAGTTGGGACTTCTCAGACAAAGGTCGTGCATCTCAGAGAGTTGGTTGTCTGATGGGTGATTGGACGCTTTACACCGCAATCATAAGTATTGTACGTATGTTCCAAGGTGCGTGGAGAAAGGTCTAGTACCCGAAAGCGACACCTAGCCCCCTAGAGTCTTACTCTTGTACGAAGGGCGGTCATTTCAATAAAGATAGAAATGTATATCTAGTCTTTTCTGATTAAATACCACTTCGGAATTATCTTGAAGTTTATCAGTAGAAATCTTTCAAACACCAAACAATACTCTCCCTTTATTTTACACACACACTTATATACATACACTAGAGTTGGCTCGATATAACTCTCTCGCTATTGGCTAGTGTTCTATAAGTATATATCTATTTATCTATTTCTCAATAGATCAATTTTCCGCCCCCGCCATTACTATCTAAAAGAAAGTAGTAGATATTTAATAATTTAAATGATTTTAAGATTTCTTCAATTATATTTTTTTTTTCAGTTTACCATCATCAAAGGGTTAATATGATTAAAATTTTAGTTTCAATATTTGAACACACAGGAAGTGTCGCCACAATAGAATTCTTTTAAAACAGAGTTTTCTTAAATTTACTATATTATAAATTTTTATTTTTTTTTTATGATTATAAATTAAATACATCAATATAATGTAAATAGCAACATGAAATGAAAAAAATGAATTTATTTTTAATAAAGTAAATAATGGGTCTTATCGTTCTGGGCAATGAGAGTTTATTATGGATTATGGGAGCACTATGAGTTTTAAACGATTTTTCATTGGAAAATTTGAGCTCGTTTATAGACATTTATTTCCTATATAGATCTGTCATGGATCTTGAAGCAATAAAGCAGGCCCTTTTGTAAATGTTAAAAATTGGAAGAATCTATTAAATAAAAGTTATCGCAAATATACTTAGTAAATAAGCTTATATGTTAGAAACCTGCAAACAAGCTTGGACAGAGACGTTTATTCTAAATTAAAAACCATTGTTATGTTTGACAATAATATATTTGAGATGAAAAATAACCAGCCAAGTTTTAATGAGAAAATATTTAGTCTTTTTATGCCTTTTTTCTAAATCCCTTACATCTCTTTTTGATCACAACACAGAGAGGAGAGTGTGTTATGATAAAAAAAACTACCTAAAATTACCCAAAGACATTTATAATTCTTCCCTAATACAAACTTGATACTTAATATTATAAGGATTGTTGATTCCAGTAATGATTAGCTATAACTTTTAAATTTGTCAATAAAAAAGGAAGGGTTTTGGTCAACACTAGATGGACATACTAAAAGATACGGAGTAGCTATGATAGCTAAAGCTTTTATAATTTGTTTTATGAATATTAGTTCCATCTTACAAACAAGCAGTAGAGTTCTTTTGCTTTTTCAGTAGACAGGACAATTTTCTTGGTATTTTGTGCATTGAAGACAAAATTGTATAGCTGCTTTATAGGATTCATATGTTCAAAATTATACCTAAAATGGTCAGTTTTTAGTTTTAATATTCGAATTTAAGGTAATTTTTTGAAACAACTAAAAAAAAGCAATCTCCGAAGGATTTATCAAAAAGTGTTACATAATAAGTTGCAAAAACAGTTAGCTAGGTTGGATAAGCCTAAAGGAAGTGTCACTGAAAATAAAATTTTGCCAAAAATATCAATGGCTCTTAAAATTTTTTTTTGTATTTAAAAGGATATTGATATTTCTCTTAAATATAGACGAATGAGGATGACAACATCCATAAGTAGAAGATAAGAAAACGGACAGACGGTTGAACTGAATTATAGAGTAGCTTTGCTTCTTTAAAAAATAATGTTCCATCCTATTGAGCCATGCACTAGCACCTACCCTGGAGAAATTTTTGACTTAACGGTACCCCCTAAATTTACAGCACACACACACACATGAGTTCTTTTTTCTTCCACTATGCTTTTGCTTAAACTCAGGGATTTAGGAAGAACCAAATATTTAAACGATTTTTATATCTGTAAAATTTTCAACAAGTGCACCATGTTTGGAATAACATTTTTAGCTAGATTTGATAAAACCATATTGCAAAAAAAATCATCTTACAAAGAATTACAGATGAAAATGGAATAGCTTTAAAGCTTTTTTACATGAAGTGTTGGTTGTGCGTCTTTCAAAGTGTTAGAAAGTCAATGCGAATTTAATCATAATTAACAAATTAAAATTAACTAAATGTAGTTGATTTATCTTTGATTTGTTCTGTTATGATATTTTACTCATATCTACCTAATCTGTACTATCTTAAAAATATGTTTTGCATGTTTTGAACTAATTTTATTATTTCTTTATTTCTTAGATGTTCTGTATGCCTTCAGGAGAAACTGTTATGTTTTCTCTGCCTTTAACCCCCCCCCCCCCCCATACACTTATACTCACATACCTAAAGATATAGTTTACCCTTTCCCCCCCCCTACACACATTCAAATACCTATGGATATGTTTTAAAAACATTCACACATACTTGAATCACCCCACCCCCCTGCCCCTCCAATACTTTCCCTTCTTTTTTTTGAAAGGGACACTCTGCGTCTTTCTGATTGTTGTCATTCTTGTACTAGTATAAAACATAGATATGTACTTTAGGGGTTAGACATAAATAGACATTATCAGAAAAGGTGCAAAACTAGTAATAGTTATTTCTCGCATCGTATCATAAACAGCTTTCCGCGGGTATAGAATGTACAATTATAAGATAAAAAACAGTTTTTTAGCCCCGAGGGGCCGAAGGCACGGGCTAAAAAAACTAGTTTTAATCTTATGATTGTACATTTTTATATTCGTAGAAAGCTGGATATAATACGATGCTAGACATAGTTTTTTCGTATGGATGAGAACCAGTTCCTATCCACCGGATTCGAATGAATACGAGAAATATATTTCAATAACCTCTTTATCTTATTCGTTGGCTCACAAAGTTTGGGTTCTTCAATTATAGCCCAGTTCACAAAAGACAAAGGTCGACCTATAGAAGCTTTATGTAGACCGATTTTATAAAGGTATTAGTGGGCATAGGCGTCCAAGGGGGGGGGGAATGGGGCGATTACCCCCCCCAAAAATTTTACCCTGGGGGTAAATTTTGGGGGGGGGTAAACAAATTTTACCCCTGTCAAAAAAAATTTTGGGGGGGTAAAAAAAATTTGCGAAGCGCTTCGCGCGCCATTTTACCCCACCCAAAACCGAATTACCCCCCCCCTTAAAAAAATTTCCCCCCCCCCAAAATAAAAAGCTTGGACGCCCCTGTTAGTGGGTTGTACTTGTTTAGGTTGACCTACAGAAAAAAAATCGGTCGATCTTTAAAAGTTATTTGTGAACTGGGCATATAACTTTATTAGTTGATTCTTAACTTTGCAATTAATGATTTTAGTCTTTAGAAAGAGTAACTTTGTTTATTATTTAGGATGTTAATTAATTTATCCTTTATTGTCTTATACCTGAAAATTCCTGAACGATTGTGTACTTCTCAATAAAAATTGATAAAAGTTGGACATGGGAGACTTTCCCTTGAAGTTGGATAGGCCGGTTTCATGTCATGCACACACACACACACACATATGTTCACCTGAAAGAAGGAAAGGGGGGGGGGTTGATTTTGGCTTTCATATGTGTATAGGCATAAATATACCAATCTCTCTTCATTGGGAGATAGAAACCATGCCTTTTGCTTATTTGCTTCAGATTCTCTTGTACGCAATTTCATTGGTTGATAAATATTTTATGGTCCAATAGCAGAGCAGGGGGGGGGGGGGGGGGTGGAATTGTGAATTTTTATTAAAGAAGATTTTTGTTGAATATTTTTTTGCTTGTTTTCTCCCTTCCACTTGTTAGAGTGTTGTGTGTGTGTGTGTAGGTGTGTGTTGGGTTGGTTTGCAGCTATTTAGGTCATGGTTTTATGGTATTTTTCGTATAATTATCTCACACACACTCAGGCCTTTTTTTCTTTTTTCTGCGAGGCATATAAATCCTCTCTTTTTTCCTGGACGGGGGGGGGGGAGTAATCATCCTCCTTACTTTCTAACATTTAACTCTAACTTTAGATATGATTTGTTTTCTAACTGTTAATTTTTATACTGCTAAATTTTTTAGAGCTTGTAAATCATCTATTCTTATTTAGAACATTTTTAGCTTTGTTATTTTAAATCCTATATTCTTTTTTCAACTTCACTATAACTTCTTGAACTTAGGTTGATTCTGTTTTCGTTTAATTAAGCTAGAGATATTTAGTTATCTTTTTAACAAATTAAAAGGATCTTTGTCTGTCTCTTTGTACCGAAGTATTGCGCTATGTGGTTATCCTTTACAGTGTAACTTTTCATAGGTCCTGGGAAGGTTTATAGCTATTTTGGGGAGGTAAATCACCACCCTCTCAAAAGAAATTGCTAAATATCAAAACATTATAAATAGCGAATTTTTTTTGGTAAACAAATAAACTTAACATGGAAACATTTTACGTTACCCTAGGGGCCTAGCCGCTAGTATTAAGATAAATTGTTCATATTGTTAATAATTGTTTTACAAAGCTAACACCTTGAAATAAGGGTTAATAACAATTTGATATTGTAAACAAGTATAATAACTTATATGAAGATAAACACAAACAGATTAAGGTCAAATCAGCCTGGGGCGAGAGATTTTGATTAACTTATTAATTCTGTCCTCATATTAGGTTAAATGGCAATTAAGGCCATATTTTTATACAATTTGTATTGTACACAATAAACAACTTTGGACATGTAGGTTTCTCAAAAATTGACAAGAAAGACAGTATCCATAATATCTATGCTTAAATAAATTTACTCTACAAAAATGCTATATGGACATACTGACTTTCAAACTATGACTATAGAGTTGCAACGCTTTAAAAGGACTCTCCACAAGAAAATCAACTTTGGATTTTTGAAAATCTAACCTGAAATTATTATTCTCTGTTCAATTTTAGGCATTTTTTGTTTTTGTGGCATCGCGATCGAAGCCCTTTGAAATTTTTGACCTCCTTTAAAGTTTACACTCATTAAAGGAATTCGTGTACAAAATTTGATATCGATTGGATAGTTTCAACCTGCATAGATTTACGACTAGAACTATTCATACGGACAAACAGTTTCGCCTTGAGTAGAAATAAGCTTTGCTTTTTAATTCATGTAAAATAAAATGAAAATGATATATCTAAATTTTAATTTTATAAACATTAATAATAAAAATAATTTTTGCTTCGTAAGGCCTTACGAAAGCTAAGGCATATGGCTATGTGAAACAAGTCAGAATTGCACTTTGTTCCTCGGCATTTATTTGATAATTTTAAGTAGGATTAAAACTTATGTAGTTAAAGATGAGGGGGAGGTAGGGGTTTTACTTTGAAACCAGCAGAACTATAGAGAGTTACCCTTGGAATTTTTCTTTTTAAAATGACTTACTGATACAACATTGTATGGCATTAAATCGCATAAAGTACATTTTTATTTTATTTGAAATCTATCCGGCCAATGTATTTTCTATAAGTTGTTTATTAATTTTATCAGATGACGTGTCTAAATTTATGTATTTATAATTACTTTGATCTATGACCAGATTATCATTTACATGTAATGAAGTGAAATAACGATACCCACCCTCCCAATCCTCCTTTACGCCATCCCTACCCTCCTACTGGATGAACGAACTGACCAATAATTGATGTCCATGTTAGCCACTTAAATTGACAAAAATATTTCCTGTAACACATTCTTTATCCATTGTCTAAATCAAACAATAAATCCTCTAGAAAGATTGTAATTATAATTAAGAAGGCATGTGTTTTGCGGATTTAAGATTTTTTGAAAATATGCCACATGCTTATAAAAATGAAATGAGAAATCTTGGTAGATATATGTAGGTATATGTGAGGGTTCATTCACCTTACCAGAGCTTTTCCCTTCCGTGCACACAAGGAAATAATATTTTTAAAGGGGCACTCCACGTTTTTAAAATATCTGCTTTTATAGTATTATTGTACTAGCGGCTACGCCCCTAGAGCCCTCTAGGGGCACTTGAGTAGGGGGGAGTCGAATTTGATAACCCAATTTCTTTTTTTATATTTTATAAGAAAAAGTAAAAAAAATTTGGGGTGTGGAATTTTTTTTTTTTTGGGGGGGGGGGGATGCCCCCCTTCATAATTTATAATTTTAGTTTAAAAATTTTAAAAAAATTTATTTGGGGGGTATTTTCATATTTGGGACCTATGAGAAGCTACCCTGTTAAGGAGAACCCGATCGGTTCAGTGGTTAGCGAGATCCTTCAGTACAGATACACAGACACACAGACAAACAAACATCCTGTTACTTTAGTATAAGGATATACGTTTGACTTTAAAAGTTATGAATGGCTATCTTTTCATTTATTTTTTTATGTTTTTGACCAGCAGCTGCGCCACTAGAGACTCAAACTTTAATTATAAAAAGCTAAAGCAAAAATAAAAGTTTTATCGTTGGGCAACATTTTCTAGGGGCGGTTTCTCTTGGAAGTCATATTGGTCTAGTGTTGGTTAGCAAAATCTTCTTGTACAAACACTTAAGAGACAACCATTCACATTTATAAAAGAATTTGTATAATTGTAATATTTATAACAAATTGGGTTTAAAGTCATATCAAAATCAAAACAAACACTGGCCCTCATGGCGCCTCATGTAAGCGCATCAGAGACACAATGCCGCGCTATATTGTTACCCCCCCTCCCCTTACCTCTCAGAGAAAAGGGAAAAAATGTCTTCTTTACATCACACAACCCTTATACCAAAAGTCCCATTAAAATATCAGAAACAATTTTCATCTTTTCTGAAAACAAACAAAAATCATTTCGAATACACATATATTGACAAAACCTTTCAACAATTGTCTCAAATTATATTTGATACTTTATGTTACATCTTTATTTTGGATTCTAAAATTTCATTAAACAAATAAGTTATATTAGTCTTATTTAAAGGGGGGAATGGAATTATATAACAGTGTTCGCAAAGTTTTACAAGTTTATTTTTTTATATCATTTATTTGTTACATTTCTTTCTTTGTTGACATTTAACTTACTTGATGTTAGAATGGATTTTGATGGATCGGCTGCTCCCTTAGTGTCTATTGGTTTTACATAAAAAGAGTAGGGAATAAAATGGCCTTTAACCATCCTGGGAACTTTCTTACAACTTCCCTGTAGAATTTAATCAGTTTAGTAGTAACCAAAATCACAAGATGTAGACAAAAATCTTTACTACCTTATGTTTTAGAGATTCTGTCAAAACTTTTATAAAAATAAAAAGTTACAATATCGTAGTATCTCTTTAACTCGACTCTACACGCTGAAGTTAGTAGGACACTCTCTCTCTGTGTGGCGTTTAAATCCCCGAGCTTCGGTGAGAACATGTACGTACATACACAGGCGGATGGAAGCGAAGCTTCTCTACAAGTCTTATTTATTTATTCTGCCGGCCTCGAGAAGTGAAGTAGAAAAAAATCATGGAAAAAGGGGACATTAGGCTGTTTATTCGCTAGTTCTTAAAGTTTTATAATTAAGTTTTCTTAATAGATGGCTTAACAACTTTAGGGACTTTTATTGAATTTTAATTGGTTGATTTATTAAGTTTGGTGTCCAAACATTTGAACGACTAATAGTATTCTATAGAGGGTAAATTTTGTAATAATCATTGGGAATGTACTTACCAATGTACTTATCAGTTTATCGGCCTTTGTCTTTAGATCCCTGAGTTAAAATTCAAAGTTAGTAAAGCAGCACGAAAAATAACCTAAAACCTGTTTCAAAGAATAATGGCGACTGGACGTAACCAATGTTCTTTGTTTAGGAACCTTTGATGGAGACCTACATGATGCTAAAGGATGATGGACTGGCTATTATGGTCAATCTATCTGAAACATGGCTTAGAAGCCATCAGGTATAGTTATAGATGAATAATAATATGGATTTGGTTATAGGATAGAAGTATTTGATTCAATAGATTAAATGAAAGGGTAGGTTTAACTCTATTGGGGCTTTGCTTTAGAAGAGAAGGAACCACACCAAAGCAAGCATATATGAAGCTTCCCTAAAAGAATAAATATTTCAATGGACAACCATTTTGGAGATTTTTTTCTTCTTTTTATCAAAGATGACAAACGAATTATCAGATTATGAAAATTAGTAATGGGATAGATAATAAGTTCTATGTAAAAGATCCAAATCATAATGTATAGTTTGTTACATTTATAAAAAAGCTGACAAAAAGATAAAAAAGTTATATTATTATATTAATGTTTATAGAATAGATATTTATGATAAAATGTATTTTGCAAGAAAAAACTAAGACGACATTAAAATTAAAAATTACATTTATTAAGGTATTGCCTCAAAGAACCCATCCAACAGTGCTGATGTCTGGTGGAGGCGGATATATTCTTACGGGAATATTCGTTCAGAATTAACAAGCATTCTACAATAATGGATATAGAATACGTGGATGTTGTGATAGATTCTCGAATACCCTTATATAATGATTCTTCCAGCTGTCTAATATAATGATCCCCCAACCCTCCTTTTGGTCTACCCCAACCCCTCCTCTGACCTCTGTCACAATATCCACGTATTTAATATCCATATCTGCAATTGAAAATAGATAAGTCAGGGAAACAGGTAGAGGGTAATTGAAAGATAAACTATTCCTATTTTTTTTTTGTTTTATGTATTAGTAATATCCGAGAAACTGATATATACTTCAAAATCCGAACCTAATTTCAACCTAGGGTCCTAATCCTTTCTCTTAAAGTTTGTTCATTATGGCCCACTTTAAAATAAAGTAGAATAGCCGATTTTTCTGCTAGCTTCCTTTGCCTCCCTGACAAAGAGTAAAGAAAATGTGATACCTTTTTTTTACCATTAATTTTGTATGTTTTTTAATACACCTTCTTATTCATACAGAAAGAAAACAGTATTTAACACATATTATTGAAGAAAATATGTGAAATTTCTTGTTATTTTTTACATTATATTTTTTTATTTTTCAGATTTAAAAATGGCGGTAAAATTTAGTAACATGAAAAGCCTAGTTCCAAGATTAAACGGCAACATTTTAGTTCAAAATGTCGCCGCTAGGCGGTGTTTTGCAAGTGCTTTAGGAGCTTCGGACGCGCCATATTCGAGCAATGATGAAATTGCCCCAAGAATTCGGAATAGAAATCCTTTGAATTTGGAAATGATGCAAATAGGAAAGAATAGTAACATAAACTAGAATCGATATAATATTACTTGGATAATGCTCCAGATTTTCATGAACTCTGAACAAGAGATGCTCGCAGCTGGCTAAAATAATGATACCTCACATCCACCCTCTTTACCCCATTCCCTCAGCTCTTAATGGATGAACGAACTGACCAATAAATGAGGTCCATATTAGTACGCGAAATGGATGACAATTTTTCATCTGTTAATATATTCAAGTATGTCCTTTATCTATTATAGTAACATAAACTTTCTAGAACAAATCTTTTATTTTGCCTGAAACTTTCTTGCTAATCCAAAATAACATATTGTTTGCTTTGTTACTAACAATGTTATTTTGATTTTAATAATGTGTAAAGATAATTTGACTTGCTGGTAATTTTGAGGTGAAATAGTTCTACATAGATTTACATTTTTCCAATTTTTTTACACTTGTGTTACTATTCCTAATGATCAGGACGCAAGCCTCAAGGATTTCAGTTTGATTACAACACTCGGTCTTACTGGAATAAATTATCTTTGGAAATATCTAACAGACATACTACAGCAATGGTAAGAACTTTTCTCGTATTCATTCGAATCCGGTGGATAGGAACCGTTTCTCATCCATACGAAAAAACTATGTCTAGCATCGTATTATATCCAGCTTTCTACGAATATAGAAATGTACAATCATAAGATTAAAACCAGTTTTTTTAGCAGGTGCCTGCGGCACCTGGTGGCTAAAAAAAATAGTTTTAATCTCATAATTGTACTTTCTATATCCGCGGAAAGCCGTTTATAATACGATGCGAGAAATAACTATTCTCGTATTCATTCGAATCCGGTGGATAGGAACCGGTTCTCATCCATACGAAAAAACTATGTCTAGCATCGTATTATATCCAGTTTTCTACGAATATAGAAATGTACAATCATAAGATTAAAACTAGTTTTTTTAGCCGGTGCCTTCGGCACCACGGGGCTAAAAAACTAGTTTTAATCTTATAATTGTACATTCTATATCCGCGGAAAGCCGTTTATAATACGATACGAGAAATAACTATTCTTCATGAAAACTTTGATTGCTCAAGGGTGGATACACTTACATTTTTATGATTAAAGGGAAGAAAATTGCCTAAAATCATATAGACATGTTTTTCTTAATTAAAAAAATCATTTTAAGATATATAATATGCTTCCACCAATTAAAAAAAATATATATAATTGTATGGGCCTTGGGACATCTAAAACAAAGGTCTCCAAAAAGTTTACTTTTTCGTCTGTCTTTTCGTGTGTAACCACATTTTTGTTCTAACTCTTACTTTGGACATAGTATAGTTACAAGAATGGTTCTTACAGTTTTAAAATCTTAGTCTAACCGAGCCTAATTAATCTAGGATGCTTTGGATGTCCGCCTCTTGCCATTAGCATTACAAAACCATCTTTTCATAAACTAAAAATTGTCCATGTTCCAACAAAAATTGCCAAATTTTCTTGAAACTAATGATTTCAGGTAACTCATTGGACTGGACGAGAGGTTGCTTCTGCTTCCACAACTGAAGTTGCTATCAGGAAATAAATATAATCATACACAAAGTTTCCATAATGGATGTTTATCTTAATAAAAAAAAGTAACAAGATCTGTTTCTGTCTGTATGTGTGTGTACCGAACGTTCTCGCTAACCGCTGAACTGATATGGTACTCATTTGCAGTGTAGCTCTTATAGGTCCTAGGAAGGTTTATAGCTATTTTGGGAAAGGGATAAGTTGATTATCCACATTCAATTTTGTCAGAGATGAAGGTCTTTTCTTTAAGGTTCAGGCATCCTCCATACAATAGTTAGGCAAAAACCTTTCCTTGACCTGTATGATATGATATCACAATTGACACATAGACAGACATACAGACAACATTTTTTTAAAAATGATCTATATTTGATAAAAATGAACGTGTAGGAAGCAGTTATACAATTTGAATGATAAAGCTGCCATCCAAGCAGTGGCTAAAATTATTGCTCAGCGTTGTCTTCAGACAGGTAAATAACTTGAACAATTATCAGTGGTGTTATTAGGGAGGGAGGGGACATTGAACTGCAAATTATACTGTCCCCCTAATTTTATTAGATCTTGATTGCATTGGTATAATACAAACTAACAGTGTCCAAAATTTTCAACCAATGAATTAAATTTACATAAGGGGTAACTTAATCATCATAATTGGGGGTTTCTCGCATTTATCACTAAGGGAAGGATCAATTCTGGTCTTTAAAGGTTCATTGAAATATTCCAGTTTTTTAAGATGAAACTAACACACTAGGTAACTGATTAAAACTATTGAAATAACTTCATAACTGGTCCTGAATATTTGAAAATAGTTTCCTCTTTAGACAAGATTATTGTTTTATCTGTAAATCGTTGATATAATCGAATGGTATTAAAAGTGAATTTAGCATTAAAACGCTAGATAGCATTTATAATCTATTATACTATTTTCTACTTTCAGAATCAACAGTTGCCTTTTCATAATAATTTGTGTGTCTTATCTGTTATCTCATAATTATCTCTAGTTATTTTTTTTTTTTAAATTCTCTCTAGCTTTGTTGCCTCATGCGTTTCAAAAAGCTTCACATATAATAGAGTACTTGTAATCGTTTATTCTATACCTATATGAGCGACTACTTTTTCTGTTTTTTACCTTATGAATTATTTTCGACAGATTTTTTATAAAACGGCTTGCTTTATTGCATCAAGATCCATGACAGATCTATATAGAAAATAAATGTCTATATATGAGCTCGAGTCTTCCAATGGTAAAATGTTTAATACTCATAGTGGTCCAATAATCCATAATAAATTCTCATTGACCTGAACGAAAAGACCCATTATTTTACTATATGAAGAATAAATTCATTTCTTTTATTTCATGTTGCTATTTGAATTATATTAAAGTATTAAATTTCTATTTATAAAATAGAAAATTTAAATTTCTAAAATAGTAGGTAAATCAAAGAAAACTTAGTTTTAGAATAATTTGCTAATAGCGACACGTACAGATATTAAACTAAAATTTTATATTTAAATATACATTCCCATATAAACAACCCCTTAAATAGTGGATGTAAATATTCATTTATTTCCCTGGTATCTCATTTATATCCCTGGTATGATTTTAGAAGATTTTTAATTTTTTTTGGAAGATTTTATAATTTTTATTAATTACTAAAAGAAAAGAAAAAGAGATATAAATGATCATAGCCGGGAAATAAATGAAAATTAAAAACCAAAATTAAACCACATTTTAGCATAAAAAAATGAGTTTTTTTGTTTAAATGAGAATGATATTCCTGTCCAGTTTTTTGTTTAGGAATGAATATTTCTTACCCTTGTGAATAAATGATGACCTATCGGTCCATCATTTATTCCCTCGGGTAAGAAATATTCATTCCTAAACAAAAAACTGGACAGGAATACCCCATTTATTTCCCTGGTATGATTTTAGAAGATTTTTAATTTTTTTGGAAGATTTTATAATTTTTATTAATTACTAAAAGAAAGAAAAATTATACCAGGGAAATAAATGAAATTTAAAAACCAAAATTAAACCACATTTTACTAGCATAAAAATGAGTTTTTGTTTAAATGAGAATGATATTCCTGTCCAGTTTTTTGTTTAGGAATGAATATTTCTTACCCGAGGGAATAAATGATGGACCTGGCTTTCAGGACGATAATTGGAAACAAAAAAATACTAGATCTCAAAATATTTTAAAGAAAGAGAGACAAAATGAAGGCCATGGAAGAAAAAGATTGATATTCAATCTAGCCTATAGCGGTATAATTTTAGAACGCCACCTCTAGTATTAAAATATGCTGCTAAAATTATTTAGGTAAATTCTTAACATACTGTTTTCTATTAAGGTGTAAGTGAAGTGTATTTAGATGTTGACAAAACAGAGAGGGAGAAAGATAAGATGCAAAATTTTATTCAGGTAAATTTTCAAATATTTTTGGAACATCTCAAAAAACGCCTATCTTGAATAATGCCTATCTCAAAAAAAATCTAGCTTTAAAAATGTCTACGACAAAGATTTTTTAAAAGCCATTGCTTTAGTTTTAGCATGCAATCAAGATATTAACAAGAATATATTCTGTTAACATAAATATTTAATATGTCACACATTTTTGTTGACACACTCTTCAATTCCAGCAAGTCCCAGAAAAGAAAAGGGTAAAGATACTCAAGAATGCCTAAGTAATTTACTAGGGTGTGGGGGGATCTTAATGTAAAAAGACTTATTTTAGTGTACTAAATTAATTTTTAAAATGTATAGGTAATCCTTTCTTTAAAAATGCTTCTTTTTTCAGATAATTGAGGAATCTGGCCTAAGCTTGAGTGAGCCACCTGTATACCACCATCCTAACCCACACAAAGACAATATGTATGATTTGAAGCCACCCTCGGTTAAACCTTGGACCATCACCGATGAATAAATTATCTTTCAAGAAATTCGTCGATTTTCTCCGTCAAAAAAAAACTTACACCTATTACAACGTTTTAATTTGATTTTTTAAAGTAGATGATAGCTATTTATGCATCTTATTATAGGCAGATTTCTGCGGATGTAAAAATGATAATGAATATTAGTAATTCCAGCTTTGTTAGCCACAAGGGGCTAGGCCCTGGCGATCAAATTTGTTGTTAGTATTAGAATTTTTATTTTATTATTCGTAGAAAATTGCCTATAGTACGATATGATAGGTATTATTTTTCAATATGGCCTAAAACCGGTTCTAATCCCCAGCGGATATTAATTGGTTTCAAAGCCATTCTGAGCTTGATCTTTAAATCGTTTTTATGCCGCGCTGAATCGGGGCGATTCAGAGGTGATTTGTAGGTGCGCTGGTGGTTAGCCACAGCGCGCCTATAAAACATTGATATTTAAAAGATTTTCGGCGCGGTGTTGTTAAATCGCTTGCGACACTCAATAAAATATCGATCCGCGCCAGTACAACTTTATTACATAAGCCGTGTCAGTAAGGCATTTTATGTAAAATTCCGTGTCAGCATGGTATTTTATATAAAACATTAATATATAATTTATTTTAAAAATAACTATAAAAATGTTTTCACAATAGTTTTGCAATAAAATATTAAAGTAATTAAAAAAAAATATTTATTTATTAAATAAATCACCCCGATTTAAACCGGCAATGCCACTCGGTGAGTGGCGTTGCCGCGCCGGGCCCGCGCCACTGCCCGATTCAAATCGCCCATGCAAATTCGATTTAAAGATTGATATTAATAATTTGATGGTGCGCCAAATGAATCGCCCCGGTTTAAATCACCTATAAATGATTTAAAGATCGAGCTCTGGAGTAAATGCTCCAATATTTTGTTATTTATAAATATACAATATACATATTTTTTAAGATTATGCATCATAAATAAAATAAAACTTAAAGCAAATAGAAAATGTTGTTATCTTATTTCAGAAAAACATTGTTCTTAGGTCATTTAAAATGTCAGCTGACTTTGATTTAGTTAAACTTTCAAAGGTAAAAAGGATTTAATAATAATAATATGTAAACCAGATCAAGGTAAATTCGAAGGTTTCGTTAAAAAATAATTGAATTGGCCCTCTGTTTTATATGTCCGTTAATTTTATAAAATGGTTCACAGTGTCAGAACCTTGTCAATTTAGGTTCTGACACAAAAGTCAAAGCACCTTCATACGCACACGCACTGTGGGTTATGGTCTATAATAAACAGACATAATGCGATGGTATATATCATGTCATTAAGAAATTTAAGTTAAACCTGTCTTTTGATGCAGTGACGCATCTTTAACTCCCCTACATTTGCTAAGCGCTTCCAGACAAATTGAAAAGCATTAAGTTTTGTGATGGTCAATATTTTATTCAATACAAGCGCCTGCGCCCCTAGCATCTAGGGGCTATGTATTCAAATGTGCTAGGAAAATGGATTCAAGACATGTAAATGTAATAGCATAAAACCATCACAGGACCTATGTGCAGCTTATCTAAAATAGATTCAGTTCAGTGGTTGTGGAGATCTTAAGCTTCAGACAAAAAACTTTTATTACTTGATTTAACAGGAAAACCATTTTGAAAGGTTTAGTGAATTTTAAATCATGAAAATACTGTAAAGGCATGTAGTTATCTAGAAGGTCTAGTTAATTGATCCCTTAATTGGACGATATGGGGCACAGTGTAGTAACAATCTGACCACATTATTGGTTGAAGGATATTATTTTTTTTGTATTTTAGTCATATGAACTTAGTCATCTATAAATAGTAGAAATTCTTAAGCTAAAGCATTGCCAGAATATCTAATGTAGTAGAGCTCCGAATCCAATTTATTTCTGCAGGATTAAAAACGGTACTGATCCAATACTGAAGAATTATGTTACGTATCACATTATAGAGAATTTTACTATTATAAAAATCACAAAACAAATCACTCTTAAGTTGGCCGAGGACTTCGGCTTCCGGGGCAAAACAAAACCATTATTAATTCTATAATTTATTTTACTATCAGCGGAAAACTGTCTATGATAATATACGATAACCAACTATTCTTATTTTAGGCGCTCTCTTGGTTACTAAGGCATAATGCTGAGAAGCAAGGTTTTAAGTTTCTACCTGGAGGATTTCTACTTGTTGAAGATGTTCTTAAACATCAGAAATTCAAAGGCAAGGCATTAATAGTTCTTTCACTCAGTCCTAGTCGAGACTTTTAGACAAAGATTGACTGAGGTTTGTAAGATATTGGATATTGGATTTGGTACTCAAAGTTTTACAACCTTGTTATCATATTCGGTGTCTCGAAAACTTTAGGTACTAACTATTAGTGTTAAAACTTTGCCACCTATAATTTTAATCTACGTTTATTATTTTGGGATATATTAATAAATCCTCCATTGTCTTTTCCCCTAAGATCCCCAATTGAGCCAGATTCAGTCCAATGATAAATTGACGTTTACCACTTTATTTTATTTTTTTGCGCCCCTAGCATCTAGCTAGGGGCTCTATAATCAAAGGGATATGGATGGGCAAAAAATAGCCTAAAACCACCTTAGGACCTTTAAGAAGCTTCACTGTAAAGGAGGACAGCGAGATCCTTCGCTACAGACAGAAAAAAGGTTATTACTTTATATATTAGGATTGTCTTATTTCTGTATCCCTGTTATTTTAAAATACTTTAAAAAAAAAAGAAAAAAATGGTACCTATTTATTGCCAAAAGGGTTCAGTGTGGCCAATGTGGAGAGCGTGGTTGGCAGCTGTCAAAAACAAAGGTTTACACTAAAAACAGATGAAACAGATGGAAGACTGTTAATCAGAGCAAATCAGGTGAAAAGAAAATTATTAAAGGTTGAATCTTGATTCTTGGAGGAGGAGGGGTGATATATAATATGCCCCCTCTCCTGCCTTAAGATTGAAGTCTATAATTTGCTACATAACGTTGGATAAGTTTTCTAGGTGAAGAGCAAAATCTATTTAATAGTTTTACCTACAAAGCATTTAGATTAAAATGGATAAAAATTCTGAATATCCAGCTAAAGCCAATTCCAGTTCAGGTGATCTTGTAGGTTGATCTTCAAAAAACTTTAATCGTCTCCTTTGTAGTATAGCGTAGATAAACTAGCGATTATATAAAGTAGTTAGCTTTTTACTTATTATAAAGGGACACAGTATTAAGAGTGTAGAGGTAGAAATGGAAGTAATAACCAACCCTGCAGAATTTCCTATATTAACCCTATAGATATAAGATAACCCTATATTTATATATGATATATTTATTATAAAGGGACACAGTATTAAGAGTGTGGAGGTAGAAATGGAAGTAATAACCAAAACTGCAGAATTTCCTATAATATTAAACCCTTTAGATATAAAATAACCCTATATTTATGTATGATATATTTATTATGAAGGGACACAGTATAAAGAGTGTTGAGGTAGAAATGGAAGTAATAACCAACCCTGCGGAATTTCCTACAGTCATCCATGGTACCTACTACAGAGTTTGGGATGCTATTAGGTAAAAAAAACTATCGTTTTGGTTTATCATGCCATTTTGTAAAACGTTATGGCATTATCATGAAACGCAACAACTCTAATTCAGTTACCAAAATTTCCTTACGTTTATTTTAAGATTAAAGTAAAAGAATAAAGGGGGCACGAGCTAAGTATATGTTATTCTACCCACGGAGTGGGGACCCTGGTTCGACTTTCCATTGGGTCTTTGAATATCAGCAAATAACGTTGGAAATATAAATACAGCCGAGTCGCTAAAAAGAATGTAAAGAAAGGGGGGGGGGGGAAATGTGGTGACTCGTGCCACGACATACCAGCAATTTTATTTTGGGTGCTACTCCCTTAGTTTTAGAGATAATTGGGTGAAATCTTTTGGGCTGGGTCACTAATTACCCCAACTAGAGGTATCTTTCAAAAAAAACGGCGGCGGGTCCGCCGCTCCCGCCGTTCGCCGCCATTTTCCGCCGCCGCCAAAAAAAAAATTTTTATTGCATTTCTCGCCGAATTAGGCAATTTGGAATCATTTGAGACCATGTTATTTTTTTCAAAAATTTTTCCCCTTATAACCAACCCTGCAGGGGGACTTAGTCATTTTTTTCAAATTCTCGTTTATTAAGGTATATCTTAAATTCAGTGCCTCTCCTAAGCTTTTAAAGATATTGAGACAAAACCTTTTGAGGTAAATCAGTAAAAAATATTTGAATAAAAAATGGCGGCGGTACCGCCGCTCCCGCCGTCCACCGCCATTTTCCGCCGCCGCCGCCAAAATTTTTTTTATTGCATTTCTCGCCGAATTAGGCAATTTGGAATCATTTGAGACCATGTTATTTTTTTCAAAAATTTTTCCCCTTATAACCAACCCTGCAGGGGGACTTAAGGTATATCTTAAATTCAGTGCCTCTCCTAAGCTTTTAAAGATATTGAAACAAAATCTTTTGAGGTAGATCAGCAAAAAAATATTTGAATAAAAAATGGCGGCGATACCGCCGCTCCCACCATCCACCGCCATTTTCCGCTGCCCACAGGACGGCTTGTAAGGGGAAAAATTTTTGAAAAAAATAATATGGTCTCAAATGATTCCAAATTGCCTAATTCGGCGAGAAATGCAATAAAAAAAATTTTGGCGGCGGCGGAAAATGGCGGTGGACGGCGGGAGCGGCGATACCGCCGCCATTTTTTATTCAAATATTTTTTACTGATCTACCTCAAAAGGTTTTGTCTCAATATCTTTAAAAGCTCAGGAGAGGCACTGAATTTAAGATATACCTTGATAAACGAGAATTTGAAAAAAAAATGACTAAGTCCCCCCGCAGGGTTGGTTATAAGGGGAAAAATTTTTGAAAAAAATAACATGGTCTCAAATGATTCCAAATTGCCTAATTAGGCGAGAAATGCAATAAAAAAAATTTTGGCGGCGGCGGCGGAAAATGGCGGTGGACGGCGGGAGCGGCGGTATCGCCGCCATTTTTTATTCAAATATTTTTTACTGATCTACCTCAAAAGGTTTTGTCTCAATATCTTTAAAAGCTTAGGAGAGGCACTGAATTTAAGATATACCTTGATAAACGAGAATTTGAAAAAAAAATGACTAAGTCCCCCCGCAGGGTTGGTTATAAGGGGAAAAATTTTTGAAAAAAATAACATGGTCTCAAATGATTCCAAATTGCCTAATTCGGCGAGAAATGCAATAAAAAAAATTTTTTTGGCGGCGGCGGAAAATGGCGGCGAACGGCGGGAGCGGCGGACCCGCCGCCGTTTTTTTTGAAAGATACCTCTAGTTGGGGTAATTAGTGACCCAGCCCAAAAGATTTCACCCAATTATCTCTAAAACTAAGGGAGTAGCACCCAAAATAAAATTGCTGGTATGTCGTGGCACGAGTCACCACATTTTCCCCCCCCCCTTTGCTAGATTACGAAAAAGGTCCTATACATCTATAATTATTAATTATACATTTATTATTTTTAAGTACAATAATATTCCCCTATTTAATAGCATCCTTGTTTATTTAGACAGAAAGGATTGAGTCGAATGAACAGACAACATATTCATTGTGCCGCCGGTCAACCTGGCTATAAAGGTATAATATTAATATCTTCTTTATTGGAACTACCCTACCCCCTCGCTCCAAAAACTATTACGTTAAAACTAGGGATGGCAATCCGTCAAATTTTTGGACCAGATACGGATTCGGATTCTTACAATATAATCCGTCCAAAAAAAGGCGGATTCCCGCGGATTCTGGATTCTTATTTTTGGCGGATTCCGGATTCTAGCAATATTTTAAAAGGCTTTTTTTTAAATTAAAAATTAAAAGTGCTACATATGTCCTAAAAATTAATGTTCTTGGCGTATTCTATAATTCACTTCCGAGAATCGAATCAGATTAAAAAAGATATTATATATAATGAATCAATGATAATAATCTTTGCCTTCAAAAAGGCGGAGTTGAAAGAAAAACTCAAGATGCTAATTTTAGCCTACCAATTAAGAATCCGAATCCGCTATTAAAAAACGAGTTACGGATTCGGATTTGGCTAAACATTGGGCGGATTCGGATACGGATACGGATTGCCAACCCTAGTTAAAACATATCTAAAGGTTAGGAATGGTTAGCTCACTGTTCAATTTTCATCTTTGGCGATTTAAATCCATTCCTTATGATGCAAATAAAGTAGGACATCTGTCATACTTTACAAAGTCCGTTAGAAATGCAGTCAAATAACTTAGTTTTGTTAAATTATCTACCTATCTAATATAATTTTGCATAGCTCAAACCAAAGTATTTCTTTTCGTCTGATGGTTAAATCTCATCCAGCATAAATCAAAATACTATTTTTAAATAGTGAATTTTAATTATTTTGAACACTATTCTTGGCATGATTTTAGGCTATTTTACTATATACATTTATTTCCACAAATTAATATTTATAGGCGCAACCGCTAGTTACCTGTATAACAATAACTACAAGTTCTTATTTGTTAGGTGTGATATCTGGAATGCGGAACACCTGCCAGCTATTTATTTACATAGATATGGAAGCTGCTATTCGAGATGGAATACAATTTTTAAGGTAGTATTTGATAAATATTTGCTATATCAATATGAATCCTATTTTTAAAGCGATGTCTTTTAAGTTGGTTGGTTGGTTGGTTAGCCTCCAGAGGACGGTCACATGTATCTGCTAACGCACATGTATTAGCTTCATATATTTCATTGCAAATTTAATCAGGCCAGGTAGAACCCTCGTCAAGTTTAAGAAAATCTGCTGCCAATCTTGGCTTTGTCCAAAGTGATAAAACATCTAATTTAGTCGGGTTGTCTGGGCAGTTAAACAGGTGTCTTGTGTCATGTGGTGAGTTTTTACAGCTAGGGCATTTGTCATCAATATTTTCGTCAATTTTGTGTAAATAACTGTTTAGTCTGCGGCTGAAGCCAGATCTCAATTGAGAGAGTTGAGATCTGACATGTCTAGAAAGAGTTTGTTCTTCTTTATTAATGTCCGGTGGTTTAATTCCAAGGACTCTGTTAGGAGGAAGATTTTCAAGAGCAGTTTTTACTTCAGATGTGTGTATGGCCTTGATTTTAGTCTTCCTGTTTTCTGCATTAATGGGAAGGTATTTTTTAATGCATTTTCTGTATTTCTGTATTGTCGGTTTCAGGTGATTTCTTGCTGGCAGTGGTCTGTGAATGTTTTTAAACCCTGGATGGTCGGGTTGATGGCAGGTCAGTAGATATTGTTTACATTTCATCAGGCAGTGTTCTTTAACTGGTAGAATCTTAGTTTCTTGATGAATGTGTTGTTCTGACGCCATTTTTAGATTGCCAGTGATGAGTTTTAGAGCTTGATTCTGGGATCTTTGTAGCTTTTTCCAGCTGTTTTCTGATATAACAGGACTCCATATAGGACAAGCATACTCCAACACACTTCTGGCAATGGCCTTGTAGGTCGTTGTCATGGTTTCCTTGTCCTGGCCCCAGTCGGAGCCACAGAGTGACTTCATGATGTTTATTTTTGTGTTGGCAGAGTTAGTGGAGTTTTGTATATGGGTGGAAAAAGTGTACATAGTATCATGTGTGACACCTAAGAGTTTGGGGTGATGTTCTAGAGGGACAAGTATGTCATCAATCATAACTTGTGGATGGATTTTGAACTCTTTGGTATCAGGAGTGAAAAGTGTCACTGTGGATTTTTCAGGTGATACTACTAGCTCTCGCTCATTGAGAAATTCAGTGACTCTGGGAACATAGTTGTTGATTGATTTGGTAAGAGCATCTATGTCCAAGCCAGTAGCATAGATAGAGATATCATCAGCATACTGTATTATTTGAACATCATTTGGAGGTTTAGGCAGGTTCCGGAGATAGAAATTAAATAAAATAGGTGATGTTACAGCGCCTTGGGGTACTCCAGCTCTTATATTTCTGCATTTAGATGTTACATTCCTGAAGTTAACTTTAGATTGTCGCCCTTTTAAATAGCAGCAGAACCATCTTTTTAGAAATTCAGGAAGTGCAGATTGTCCCAGGTCTTGAAGAAGCTTATCGTGGGATACCATATCAAAAGCTTTGCTAAGATCAATCTGTAGCAAAACTGTTCTATCTGGATGTCTGTGTTTATTGAAACCATTGGCAACTTGGTCATTGAAGTCGTTTAAGGCAGAGACTGTAGAGTGGTTCTTGCGGAATCCATGTTGGAAAACAGGAATGTCCAAGGTTTCAGTGAGGGTGAGTAGAATGAGGCGTTCCAGGATTTTTATTGCAGGACAAAGTAAGGATACAGGTCTGTAGGAGTTGGATTCTTGAGGATCTTTGTTGGGTTTTAAAAGAGGGATAATGACCGAAGTTTTCCAGATATCAGGTATGATGCTTGTTGCCATTGAGACATTAAATATCTTTGTAAGATATTCTAATCCTTTAGGTCCAAGGTGTTTTAGGTGCAGTTTTGAGATATTATCTGGTCCAGCAGCTTTGGAGGCTTTACAAGCTTTAATAGCTTCTGCAGTCTGTTTGGCAGTGAAAGAAATGGGATTTTCGAGGCTATTCTTTTTAATATTCTTTGTTATTTTCCTGGATGTTTTAGAACTCTGGTGTCGAACAACTGAAGAATATTGTTTGTTGAAACCATTAGCTATTTCAAGTGAGGATGTTAAGTAGCGACCTTTAAATTTAATGGCTTGGTTATTGCTACTGGAATTCTTGCCATTAAGGTTTTTAATCAGCTTGAATAGCTTGGAAGAACAGCCACGTGGCAATTTAAATAGCAAATATACTTCATGATAATAGTCATAATATTCAATTGTTTAATTTTTAAATCACGAAACTTAGCTAACTCTAAAGAAATTCCTTGATACTCTATGCTTGTATCTCATTCATATACAGAAAAATACAAATTTTGTTTTAAAACAATTAGAATTTAGATAAATATTTTAGGTCGAGCAATAATGTGATACTCAGCCCAGGAGATGAAAATGGTTTTATTCCACCTCAATACTTTGAAAAAGTGGTAGATGTCAAGAAAAATGAAATAATATTCCCATAGAAAAATCTGGAAAACCTCAAGTGCCTGTCGAGCTTTGATATTTATATTTGAACTTAAAGGAAAAAGTACCTACCTACCTAAACATTTCATAAAAAAGTATTTTGTATTCTAGTCAAAGATTTATAAATTTTCATTTTCTTTCTTTTCTTTATATACAAGTAGTTTTTAAAGTACTTTTTAATAAATATTTTGATATATTTGTATTTTATTACTACTCAGAGAATTTTTTTTCATATTTATACTCAAGCATAGAAAGGTTTTGAAATGGACATTATTTCCTTTCATTTAAAATCAATAACTACCTACGTACCATGTAATATTTTCTTGTGATATTTCAAAGGTGTCCGCATTTTTTTTTCTCAATGATTGAATTATGTTTTATTTCTTATTTCTTATACCTATAAATGAATACTGCTATAAGATTATTTTGTAATTAATGTCTTCATCCTTTTTACTTTGTGTTTTTGTAAACAAACAAGGATGACAACATCCATAAAAGCGAAGCAATGAAACGGTAGGACAAACGGACATTAACATTTGTATATTGTCAGAACTGAATAATCAGAATATAAATGTATAAGAGTCGAACCAAAATTGTAAGTAAATTTGAAAAACTGCTGCATAGAATAATATTTATGGACATACTTACATTTTTAGAACTTGATTATAGAGTTTCTTCGCTTATAACAATATACTTTGTTGTCCCAAGAACTATATACCAAAAATCAGATCAATCGGATGATTAGATCACATGAAAATTTGTTGTTAAAAAAGTAAAAAAAACGACATGTTTAAAATGAACGTACGGACATTCTGGTAATGCTTACAGAGTTGCTACGCTTTCTAAATAGTACCTAACTACTAAGGGAATCACCATGCAAAGTTTGAAATAGATAGGACAATTCTATCATGCCTAAATTAACGAAAAAAGCTATCCGGTACGGACGGAAGGACCGACCCTAATTATAGAAAAGCTTCGCTTTTAAAAACTATAAAGATTGTATTGCCTTTTTACGTAATTCAATTTTTTTTCCAAATAATATTTAAAACATTAAAGTAACTAAAATATTTAAGTATACTAATAGTAAGATTTTTTTTAACAACTTTACTTATCACAAAGCCCTTTGATGCTAAGGGTGCAGCCACTGCACTGTATTAGTAAGAAAAAAAGGCATAATTTCAAAATCATTATTATATGTTTGCACAAAATATATTTATTCTTTAGAATTAAGTAAAAACGTAATTATGTGCTCATATATGTAATGGGAAATAGGGATGTATGCACATTAAGAGATATAAGTTTTCCGGAATTTTAATGTAGGGAGTAGATTTGAAATCTGCATCAAATTTTAAGGATTTTTTATAAAATTCGTTTTTTGTAAAATTCTTTATCTAAAAGCGAAAATACATTTTAAGTTAATTAATTTTGACCAATAGGATAGGTGGATTTTAAACTACCTGTGCTCTAATTGGTTGAATGATGTACGACATCCAATCAGAGCGCAGATTTTTTAAATCCACCAATCACAGATGCCAAAATTAATTAACTTAATTTGTATTTCCGCTTTTAGATAAAGAATTATACAAAAAACGAATTTTATAAAAAATCCTTAAAATTTGATGCAGATTTCAAATCTACTCCCTACATTACAATTCCGGAAAACTTATATCTCTAAATGCACATATTAAATACCAGAGATTTTCAGGTATAAGACAATGGACGAAAAATCTATATACATTCCCAATGATAATAATCATAAAAACCTACCACTTTTTTAATCAAGTTATAGGTTGACAAGTTCGGACTCAATAGTTTGGAACCAATCAATCAAATTAAATATTGATAAATATGAATTCGTGGTTATAAAACTTTAGGTACCAGTTCATTTTATGGTCTAATGTTCTATACCTCCCTGACTAAATACTTGACCATATTCTACACATGTATTAGTCTCTTTATGAATGTATGCACATGTGTGTGTGTGTGTAAAGAATATTAGGGTAAAAATGGTTTGTGAACATATAAGTTAAAATATTTTCATTTAACTTTTCAAGGCTTACAAATAGCATAATTTACAATGTTATTTTTAAACTTTTTTTCGTCAACGTAAATTGAAATATTTGGGCAATTTTGCTTCAATTCATTTTCTTTTTCATGTTCAAAATAGAAATTTTTCTAAACCTTTTTAATACAAACAGAATTTATGCATGCCTGCCTATAAACAGGGAATTGTTTCCTGAGAGAAATTAGAACTGGGCATTTTTGTAGACCATTAAATTGAACTACAAGAATTTGGTGTACCAGCACGAAATCTTGTTAATGAGGGTTTTGATATTTGTGGCAAAAATGAAAAGACTAGAAACCATTTAATACCTATTTATACTAGGCAAGTTTTTTTTAACTTTTAATCTAAAATACCCACATAGTGTAAGCATTTCTATCCGTCTGTCTAAAACACAAACAAAAAGAAGAAAAAAAATTCACATAAAAAATATTCCTCCTTCATCTTTTTAGGGGTGGAGCCCCTAAAGGCAAGGGGCGAAGCCATTAGTTTGTTTATATAAGGATACTGTTCCATGTTCTGGGCAGGTTCTGGTAACTCTCATGGGAGTATACCTCTGCAAACATTGGAGTGTTATATTATCAGGAACTTAGTAGTAGATAAATAGGCAAAATGTAAAAAGTATTTTAGTGGAAAACATAGTTTCATAAAGTTTAAGTCATATGTTTTGTTAAGATAGTATATGATAGTTGTCTGACAGCCAATATAGAAAATTTAAAAGAAATTGAAAATAAGACTAGGGTTAGTTATTTTCTTATTCCTAACCCCTGCGTGGGGGGGGGGGAGACATTAACCATAGTAAGTTTAGAATTAACTTAACTTAAAAAACCTGTTTATTTTCAATTAAAATTCTAACTGAGAATTTTCTAATTTTCTGTAATCTATTTCATTTCGAACAATTTTCCATTCTTATGATTCATACCTTTTTCCCTGCTAGTTTACTGTTTTCTGTCTAGGACCGATAGACTTTTCCAATGCAAGCTTTTTACCATTCCACCTTTTATAAAACAAGAGCTCCTCTAAATATAATGATTCGCTGATTTATGTTTTAAGCTTTTGCGGATTTTTATTTTTAACATTTAAAATTGAAGTTTTGGCTTTAATAGAGGATGATTATAAATGTAGTCATTAGTTGTTATATTGTTATGTTGTGCTTATCATGAACATATTTGACCTTGGGTTGTTGATTTCATTCTGCCTTAAAATTGTTCTTTTTAGTTAAACTAGCTACTTCGTTAATAGCATCCAGGTTCCCCGTAAACGAAGGGCCAGAGAGGGGCTAGAAAAATAGTCTAAAACCATCCCAGCACTTAAATCTGAAAATAAAATAGCCTAAAACTGTCGCAGGACCCATATGAAGCTTATCTAAAACGGACAATCCAATCGGTTCAGTGGTTATTGGGACCTTAAGCATCAGACAAAAAAAAACGCTTAATACTTTATACAATAGGATATTCTTACTTAAGCTTTTCTTATTAAAAAAACAAGCTTATCTAAAACGGAGAATCCAATCGGTTCAGTGGTTATTGGGACCTTAAGCATAAAAAAACGCTTACTTCTTTATACAATAGGATATTCTTACTTAAGCTTTTCTTATTAAAAAAAACAATATTATATTTGAGCTCTGAATTCATGAAAATATTATTGCTTGTTTCCTTCCCCTATAATACCACCAATAGCCTCAAATATATCGGCAAAATTATTCGGGTAAAATAAGCAGAATATTTGTTGTGAAAATTGTGTGGAAAATGGAAACAGAAGTGAGTGAAGCAATGGATATATAGAACACGTGGATATTGTTACAGGGAATTTTTTTCATTGATTTAGGTTGCTAATATAGTCCTCTGATATTGGTCAATACATTTTCTCCATGTTTAAAGAAGGAAATGAGGCAGTCATTTTATCAGGGTATGCGAGAATATCTCACAACATCCATTTATTCTATATTCATTAGTATAGCACCAGGTATACATAACTCATGGACTGGGACTTTAATACAATATTAATCATGTGATGTATGGGTGATTTGAGTTTGTACATTATAAATATCACTGTTAAGAAACAATAATTTCTACAGGAAACAAACCGGTTTCGAATAATAAAGAAAAAACATGAACTAGATATAACTTCTGCAATTTTTCTCTCCATTCCCTTAAACCAACCCTAGACCTATACAACTCTTCCCTTAAAAGCTCAACTTAACCGACTTGGTATCTTAAGATTTTTTATAAAGTCTTAACTTCAAACAGACGTTGTATGTTAAAGATTGTTGAATGCCTGTCCATGTTCACGAATAAACTTAAATGCACAAGGCAGTATGGCTTTGAAATAAAAGGAAGTAAAGTGTTTTCAATGTCATAAGATTTCGTGAAATCACATCTAATTTTTAACTTTAGCAACAAGATATTGCAAGTGTTACAGGTCCATATATGGAACCCACTATAGGAAGGAAGGAAGGGTAAAGGGTTGGTAGTTGCCTGAAGGGAGGTTAATAGGTATCGTGTTCCTATTTAAATGCTAGAAAATGTGGTGGTTGGAAGATTAACAATTTCTTAAACGGATAACCCAACTAGTTTCTTTGTTTTTAGCCTCTAGGGCCCAAAGGTGGAAGTCAGAAAAATAGCCTAAAACCACCCAAAGACATGTATCTTCCACTCGAACTTTATGAACTCGTTCTGTCAGGGATAGAAAACTTAAAGGGGTAATTCTGTTTATCATAATTTGTATCAAGAATAATTTATCATCATTTACAAAATACTTTTTTAACTGGAATATTTATTAGAAATGTCCATCAAAAATGTTTTAACTGTCAAAACAGCATTGATGCAAATTATAGATTGTTATTATGCCATCACTTTTGTTTAGTTAAGAAAAATGGCAAACCTCACTGAGTGAGAGAGAGAAAGCGTCAGAGAAAAGAAAGAGGAGAAAAAGAATGAAAAAGTGAGAAAGGTTACAAGGTGTTTGAAGAGAGGGTATTGTATGTTGGTTTTTCTCTGGCATTTAAACGGATATATCGGTAGCGGCGGGTGGGTGGCCTAACTCTGGCCCGGTCTTGAGTCTAAGAGGGCGCGGTGTAAGGTTAAACTTTCCCTTAGTGCGGTGCATTTAAAATACAGCGAAAAAAATAGTTTTAGCAATAGATTTGGCTTTTTAGGATAATATATTGTTATGTATATACTATTTTTTCCTGAGCTTCTTGAATGGGCAATGGAGGGGAGATTATCAGGACCATAACCACCTAAAGACAATTAAGAATCTTCCCTAATTAGAGAAATCATAATTCCAAGATACTTTGCACAAAACGAAAAAAAAGGGGGAGGTCATTTTCTAGTAAAGTCCGTAAAGGTGTGTAAAGGTGTGTGTGTTATAAGGCCTAAAAATAGTAGTAGAACGATAAGGTGCTCCCTATTGTTCTATTCAATAGGGAATACAAATATATAGAGCACCTTATCGTTCTACTACTATTTTTAGGCCTTATAACACACACACCTTTACGGAATTTACTAGAAAATGACCTCCCCCTTTGTTTCAATAGGTATACTATACATACATTAAAATTTATATTACTTGCTAAATTAATAAAAACTAGTAATATTGTACGACAACCCTTTCTCGATGCATCTCCCATTCCCTTTTATTCCCCCCAAAATGCACATGTTTCCTAAGTGGGGGGTGGTTGGTTTACAGAGAAGAAGGGGGTGGGGGGAATATTAGAGGTTCCCAAACTCATGGAGGCCGCCTGAGGACGGGAGATACAGTGCCCTGGTTCTATAGTCATGCTAACTTATGTTATCACAAATGCATTATAGGGTAATTCTTTCTGTAATTGTATTGTCATACTTAAGGATTTATTAGCAATAAAACTAACATTACACATAAACTGGAAAGAGAAATGGATGATTATTTTTTTAAAAGAGTGGATGGGTGGGGGGGGGGGGGTTACGTTACCAAACCATACCAAATAATTTCTATCCTATGAATTTTATCAGTGTCAGTCAGTAGTTTCTCAAAACAGCTAAGCAAAGAAGGCTGTGTCAGGGTGATATCCCACTTAACCTTGACAATTTTCTGACAATTTTAGTTTAAAGCAACAAAAATATACTTAAACTAGTTACCTATTATGATAAAAGTGTAATAGAAAAGAGTCATGATGTGAAAAACTGTGATAATGATATAATTATTTGTTATTAAAATAAGAAAAAAATTTATAATAAAAAGTGTCATGTGACTAAATCATAGATGAAGGATCAAGTGCAGTTAGGGGAAATGTTTCATGAATTAAATACTATATAAATTAGATTTAAACTTTCTATGTATCTAGGTGCTCTTAATTATTATGGTTAGATATTGAAATATATAAATTTTTAATCTATACATATATATAAGTCAATATAATGGAAATATTTTATTACACAAAATTACAGCAATAATGTTATTCTCTTCCTAAACATTAAAAATCTTTTTAATCAATATCTTAAAACTATGTGGCATTTAATTTTCTATCTTACTCAAACGTACTTGTTACTAAACTTGTAAAATATGTAAGAGCTGTCCTGTAAAGTAAAGACTTAATTTTATTTAATACACATATTTATTAAAACTTAGTATTCCTACCTACTGAATTATTAATTTTCATGTAATTTTAAATTAATGTTTACTTAATTGTAATTTATTTTAATAAACTATGTTATTAAAATGTCATTGTCATTCTAGTCTGTTTATAAATGGAATATTTATGCTTATTTAATCATGACAATCATTGTTGTAAAACTGTATATTTTCTATGGAGAGGGGGAGGAGGGAACATTGGATTGTAAATTGAAGAGTTGTAATTTCTCTCAATTTTGACTTTTTTCAAAAAGAGGCAGACATGCCTTCCTTAGATTTTACCTCAGATGGACTAGGTATGAGCAAAAGATGATGTTAAGGTGTCTATAGAATAGATGCTTTACAAATAACTCGACACAACCTAGTGTCTATCTATGATATTTTTCGTACTTTGTACTAGTAAAACGTCTGAAACGAACGAAAGTACTTAGTATATTAGAGATAGACCATAGGTTGTGTCTAGTTAAATGTAAAGCATGCCATGACACTTCTATAGACACCGTAATATCGATTTTAGCACATACCTAGTCCATATAAGGTCCAATCATAGCAAAGTAATTTCTCCTTTTTTTGAAGAAAAAAATCTTAGGTACCTAATGGTTGGATCAAATATATTTTCGCACATTTTTTTATTTTTTCAGATGAAAATAAACATAAAAGAAAATGGAAGACGATGAGGACGTTATTTTAGGTAGGTTCATCCAGAAGACATGCCTAGTCAAGTCATTGGAAGGGTTGGCAAATTTTTGGGTCGGATTTTTACAAAAAATCCGCCAAAATTACAGATTACCTACGAATTTTTTTTTGTGGATTGCAGATTTGCGGATTGTGGATTGCTGATTCTTGAAATATTTAAATTCTTAAAGGTCTTTTTACGCATAAAAAAATTCTAACTCCAATAGCTGCCATTTTTAAGCCTTACTGAATCTAACCTAAAATAAAATACAAAAAACTTTGGATGCTACCCACCATTTTACTTGTACCTACCTATATAGCCAAGAAACATTTTCTCCACATTTTATATAAAAAAAATTTAAGTAGTACAAAAGTTTGGCGGATTTCGAATTCGGATTGCCAACTCTATCTAGAATGTCAGCATTATATTAAGCAGAGCATAAGCATAGATTCTTTATTTTTCTTAATTTACTGTAAGATTTGGCAGGTGTCCCACATTGTTTTTAAAGTTTAACATAATGTTTTTGTTAATGAAAGAGATTCAATCATTGAATAACAGACATACCAACATTCCTAGTTATAGAATACCAGCATTATATTTAGCAGAGCATATGCTTAAATTCTTTATTATTTTGAATTAATTTTAAATCTGTAATTGGACAGGAAGGTAGGGGATATACGTCGACTGTAAGTATTGCTGCTACCTAAAAGTTCACAAGCCCCTTCTCTCATTTGTTGGCTTAAAACGTTGGATACTTTTATTAAATCTTGATTGGATGGTTCAAACTAGCAATTAGCAGTGTTTAACTTTTCCACTAATCCTATAATATAAAGTAGTAAGCTTTTTTTGTCTGTAGCGAAGGATCTCGATTACCGCTGAACTGATGTGGTTCTCCTTTGCAAAGAAGCTTATTATATGTCCAGGGAAGGTTTTAAACTATTTTGGGGTAGGGTATCTCCACCATCTTCTAAGAGAAATCGTCCCTAGAAAAAAAGTCTGAGCCCCTAAAAAAATACAAAACAATTTAAACTAAAATTTAAATTGGAGAGTCGATTTCCTCCACCCACCAATACCTAAAGTGTCCCTAGATGCCTTTAGGGGCGTGGCCGCTAGTAATCTGTGGATTGCAAAAGGGGTAATTTGGTTATCAATAGAAATGTACAGCCATTTAAAATCCTCCATGCATTGTCCCTTAAGATCCATTGTGATTTACTGAGCAATTCGGTTAGCATTAATTGGTAATAAGTATACATTCCAACTTTCAAACATAGTTGACATGACCTCTGTCTAAAAGTCCTTAAAACGCATCAAGATAGCCTATTTGATAGAGGATGAGATAATTTTATATTTAACTATGTGACATTAAACAGGATATAAATAAACACATTTTTGTTAATAAAGTTCACTTATTTGTAGGTGTATAAAGTTTGTGTAAATGTCAATTTGATATTAGGGAGAGAGGGGACATTGGACTGTTTATTACATTAGTCCCCAAAGTTTTATAATAACGTTTTCTCCTTCATTTGCCCAACAACTTTGGGGACTTTTACTTCATTAATATGAGTGTCAACAAATAATTGTAATCTACAGAAGGGGTAATTTTGTGGATCATCATTTGGTTTTACATCTATATCGACTATTGTCTTATCCCTTTAGATCCCTGATATGATTTAGAGATTTGAATGTCAAGTCTTAAACTTGATTAATAGAGAAACAATTGTTTAAACAAGTTTGGTAAACTTTGACTCATACTTATGGTGTAAATTTGTTTAATTGACTATATAGATGTATATGCCTTGACAGCCAGGGATCTAAAGGGATAAGACAATAGACCATAATTTGGTGTACATTCTAAATAATGATACACAAAATTACACCTTTTGTAGAATACAATTAGTTGTTGAAACGGTTGGTCACTCAACAATCAAATTTCTCTAAGGCACACAAGGTTGTTAAAAAACTTTGAGGACTAGTGTAATAAACAGCCCAATGGTACTTTCCCTCCATTTTCCATATTATTCCAGTTTCTATTGCAATGTAATGGACAAACGGACAGACAAAGTAAGATATATAAGAAATACTCAAATGATACTAAAATAGATAGAAATCTAAAAATCCGTCTATCTTTTAATGTAGCATTTATTGTAAGTTGTAGATAAACTTCGCTACTAAAAGAAAACAAAAATGTTACATTTAATTACTTTACTCAAGCACAATTGAGAACTTTTTTTAATTATTTTCGTTTAATTGGAAACTATTCTTGAGAATTTCAAATAAATTCAACAAAGGAAAGAAATTGCAGAGCTCGATCTTTAAATCGTTTATAGGTGATTTAAACCGGGGCGATTCATTCGGCGCACCATCAAATTATTAATATCAATCTTTAAATCGAATTTGCATGGGCGATTTGAATCGGGCAGTGGCGCGGGCCCGGCGCGGCAATGGCACTCACTGAGTGGCATTGCCGGTTTAAATCGGGGTGAATCATGCACTGAGCCCCAACGAAAGACCCATTGCATATGTAATAAATGGATATTTTTTTTAATTACTTTAATATTTTATTGCAAAACTATCGTGAAAACATTTTTATAGTTATTTTTAAAATAAATTATATATTAATGTTTTATAAAAATATAATACTGACACGGTATTTTATATAAAATACCTTACTGGCACTGCTTAAGTAATAAAGTTGTACTGGCGCGGATCGATATTTTAGTGAGTGCGCAAGCGATTTAACAACACCGCGCCGAAAATCTTTTAAAAATCAGGTGCGCTGTGGCTTACCACCAGCGCGCCTACGGTTCACCTCTGAATCGCCCTGATTCAGCGTGGCATAAAAACGATTTAAAGATCAAGCTCTGCTTTAATTGGATTTTGGTTTAATATATTTTCGTGTATTTAAGTGGTACCTGTAATAATTTTTATTTAACATAGATAGGTTTTGGGCCGTTTTTGTAATGGGGAGTAAAACACCACAATTTGCTTATTGTTGTATCTCATTTCTGTATAGAAATAACCAGGAAATAGAACGTCTTCAAAAATGGGCAAGAAAAGCAAAATAAATGGCCTAAAACAATCCTGGGGCCTATGTAAAGCTTCCGTAAATTGGAGAACTCAATCGGTTCAGTAGGTATCTAAATCTTAAGCTAATAAACCTTAGGACTACTTTATACAAAAGGATAAATCACAACAACAATGAGTTGTAAATTTTGTATTTCAACACAGACTTGAATTATCAGAATTTGTGAACAAACCCAGGGAGGGGATATTGGACTGTAAATAAATCTGGTACCCAAAGTTTTATTAATACATTCAATAAGTTAAAAGGGGGGGGGGGCGAAAGTGACACTTTTTTAAACCAAAACTAAAAGTCAACAAAGGAACTCAACTAAAAAAAGAGTTACAGGTCTGAGATTTTGCATGGTAGTTGCTTTATAGGGGTACAATATGGAACTGTGAAGAAACGGCGGCCCAACCGCCGAAAACCGCCGTTTCCCGCCGAATTTTTTTTTGCCTTTTCTCGGCGGTTGCGCCGCCGTTTCTTCACAGTTCCATACTGTACCCCTATAAAGCAACTGCCATGCAAAATGTCAGACCTGTAACTCTTTTTTTAGTTGAGTTCCTTTGACTTTTAGTTTTGGTTTCAAAAAGTGTCACTTTCGCCCCCCCCCCCCCTTTAAGGTAACTTGAACTTCTATTAATCTTCATTGGTTGTATGAACCTTTTACGATCCAAACTAACTTTTTCATCAATACTTTTAGTCCATAGATTGGTTAATTTTGTATATTGTGATTGGGTTGCTTATTATCTACTGTGTCCAATGTCTTATCCCTGGAACAAATCTCAGACATAACAGATATTTTATACAGACACTACTGAATAATTTTACAAAAAAATATAATCGGATAAAGACATTGGTATATACTGTGTTAAAATGTGTAATCCTTACAATTTACATTTACTAGCGGCTGTGTCCCTGTGTAGACTGACTGACATTTACTCTGTTAATTTTTACAAATTTAAATCCTTTAAGAATTAAAATATATCTAGGTACTATATGCATAAATATAATTCCGATTCCCCTTTTTCCTGAATTTACCAAAAATAGATTTCTCTGGAATACGGACACAATTTAAGGCTAAATGCAAAAAAGTAAAGTTATTGGAAATTCTGTTGAAATGTCTTCAATATTCTAGATATTAAACAGTTACTACTTGACATTATTGATATTAATATGATACCTCGCTAAAAAATCCTTTATTCTTCATACCATAGACGTCCAAGGGGGGTGGGGAAAAACCGTAAAAGGGGTGTTTACTCTCCTCAAACTTTGAATTAATCCCGCCCCCCCCCCCTCCTAAAACCATTAAAAATACATAAGATTACCCTCAAACCTTTAGAATCCCTTATTTCACCTCCCTTCAAAAGTAAAGCTTGGGCGTCCTTTTTATGCACGTCCTAATTTTGATGTTCTTATTAAAAGGGGGGAGGCGGATGTGCCACTTTTTGAAACCAAAAGTAAAACGTGCATGATCTCAGCCCATAAAGGAGTTACAGCTCTTAACTTTGGCACAGCAGTTGCTTTAGTGGAGAACAATATGGAACTGTAAAGAAACGGCGGCGGAACCGCCGCTCCCGCTGAAAACCGCCGTTTCCCGCCGAATTTTGTTTTTGCCTTTTCTCGTCATAACAGACAATTTTCAATCATCTGAGATAAACTTTTTTTTCATAAAAATTTCGCTTATATTTTCACTTGACACTTGTAAGATTTTACGCTTGCAATTTTTTTTCAATATTGACATGTTTGAAATATTACAAGTGTCACGTGAAAATATAAGGAGAAATTTTTTTGAGAAAAAAAAGTTTATCTCAGATGAGAAATGTCTAATTCGGCGGGAGCGGCGGGTCCGCCGCCGTTTCTTCACTGTTCCATGTTGTTCTCCACAAAAGCAACTGCTGTGGCGAATTTTAGAGTTATAACTCTTTTATGGGCTGAGATCATGCACGTTTTACTTTTGGTTTCAAAAAGTGGCACATCCGCCTCCCCCCTTTGGTATTTTAAATGGGACATCTGCCGTATTTATATATTTTATTGTTGTATAAATATTTATACCTACCTATTTTATTTTATTTTTTTCTAATACCTAAGTATTATTTCATACCTATGTATTTGATTAATGTTATCTTCAAAAATAGTAAATAATAAACAACTGCTTTTTTCCGATTCTTAAAAGGAAGTTTTTGCAAATAAAAAATGTTATTCCTATAAGTAACTAATATTTTTTAAAATACTTACCTTTATTTTAGAGGGATCTGAGTTGCATAATCATCTAGTCAATAATGGATACCAAGATGTCGAAACTAGGTAGGTAACTTTTCTATTATTTAAGTAGTAGGATGTTTGTCCGACATTGGACCAAAGGACTGACAAGTCGGTTTTTGGCTATTTTCTGGAAGTTTTCATAACCTCTCAAGAGAAATGGCCTTATAAAATTGGCCCACCCTTCTCTCTTCAATAATTATTTTTCGTAATGTTAAATGTCTATGAAGGGACTGTTCAATGGGAGATAATGAAACATTCGCCAACAGGCCTAAGATTTTTTTCTCAGAGGTTCAGTGGTAAACTCCTCCCTGCTGCATTTGCTTAAGCACAACCTTTGGCGGTAAAAATTATTTTTTAAAATGAGAAATTGAGAAATCTTTTTGTACAATATCCCATTTCTAAAGCCCGACTGAAAAGAAAATTGTTACCTACAGACTTTAAGTTTCAGCTATAATTGTTTTTGTGTTCCATTTCACCTCAATTTAAATATATTTATTTTACCCTAGAATATAGAGATTGAGAACTATTTTTATTTAAAGTCGATTGCTTTTTTTTGCTGCATTCTTTCTCGTCACACGTTTAGCCCTATAGCCAAAGAACGCAAAATAAGAGCCAATAAGTATTATTCCAGTGATCTACTAGAGGGATAAGACAATGGCCCATAAATTTATGCACATCCCAGTGACGGTACACAGAAATACCCCTTCTGTAGATTGCAATTAGTGGTTGAAACGTTTGTATACTCAACTTAAGGAACCAATCAATCAAAATTCAAAAAGATATCTAAAGTTTTGGGAACTAGTGTAATAAACAGCCCAATGCCCCCTCCCTCCCACCCTGATAAATTCAGATACCTACCTTTTCGTTTATCCCAAAATTTTCTGTGATAAAATTACAATTTAATGTAAATGAGGATTTTAACTAATTTAGATTAATTGTTTGTATAATTTACTTAATTATTTTTATTTGTGTAGCTATTTTACAAGTCAAGCTTGACGGTCATTCAGTCTCCAATGTTTCCATATTAAATGAATTTTCTACTTAAAGATTGATTAATCGATAGATTGATAGTCGATTGTTTAATTGCTCAATAAATTGATATATTTATCTTTCGATTATTTGATTGATGGTTGATTGTTAGATTGATTGATCGATTGATTTGTTTTTTAAATTGATTGATTTATTAGCAATCATAATTTGATAAAATGGTTGATTGATGTTAGATTATTAAATAGGAAGACCAATAGATTGACAGATTAATGAAAGAGATAAATCAATAGATAGATTGATTATTGGATTAATTTGATTGACTGATATTGTTAAGGTCCCCCACAAAGCATGCCAAAGACTTCAGTAAAGAGCTTACCGACATCAGTGAAGAATCCAAGAAGGTCGAAGCCTCCAGGTAAAGTTGTAGTTGTGGTTGTTCTTGTATTGGCTACTAGCGGCTGAGCCGATAGAATCCATGGGTTCTGTATTCTAAAGAAGCGGGAAAAATAGCCTTAAATCATTCCTAGACTTCAATTAAAACCTAAATAAAAAAAAAACATTAAAAGATTCTTTTCTAATCATAAAATAGACAAAAACCATCCCAAGAGCTCTGTAAAGTTTTAATAAAATGGAGAGTTTATCAAGATCTTACCAAATGAGATTTAGTACCTATATGTTTTGATAAACTCTTATTTGTTCATAGATTTAGATTTAAAACAACAAGGATGACAACATCCATACAAGCGAAGCTCTGAAACGATAGGACACACGGACATTAACACTTGTATAGTGTCAGAACTGAATAATCAGAATATAAATGAATAAGGGTCAAAGCAAAATTGTGAGTAAATTTGTTGAAAAACTTCTTGATACAGGATAATGTTTATGGACATACTTACATTTTTAGGACTTGATTATAGAGTTGCTTTGCTTTTAATATTGTACTTTGTTGTCCCATGAATCAGTATACCAAAAATCAGAACATTCGGATAATTAGATCACATAAAAAATTTTTGTTAAAAAAGTAAAAAATCAACATGTTTAAAATGGACGTACGGACATTCTGGTAATGATTATAGAGTTGCTACGCTTTCTAAATCATACCTAACTACTACAGGAATCACAATGCAAAGTTTGAAATCGATAGGACAATTCTAACATGCCTAAATTAACGAAACAAGCTATCTGTCTCAGACGTACGGACGGACGGACCGACCCTAATTATAGAAAAGCTTTGCTTTTAAAAACACTTTCTTTGTTTAGAGCAACAAGTTCTGTGGGTGAAGGAAGGCGACTTTTAACGTCAGCTGTCTGGTCTGATAGCGTTAACAAGTAAGTTTTTAAAATAAAGAATTTATCAGTATATAGGTTCAATATATACCTGCAGCTATTTGGATGCTTTCACTAATATAAGTATAAATAATCATTTTATATATCTTAAAAAGTGGAGTAGTTGCACTACTTCTTTTCTAGTGTTTACATATATGGAAGTAAACTACTAGTTTGCATGATGAAAATAAACCTAATCTTTTCTCTAACTAAATTGGGAGAAAGGGAAATATTGTAATATTTCTGTATAACATAACTTCATTTTTCATAAATAACGCGAATTTTAAGTTTTAACCTACCTACTCACTTAACATTGATAGTTTGATTAAAAAAAGAAAAAAATCAGAGAGATAGGCGACAATGGGCTGTTTCTTATACACTAATCCCCAAAGTTTTATAATAACGTCTTCCTACTCGTAGGCTTTACAACTTTGGGGAAATAGTGAATTTTGATAGGTTGGTTTATTAAGTTAAGTGTTCAAACGTTCCAACCACTAATTATTTATTACAAAAGGGGCAATATTGTGTATGATCATTGGGGATGTACATAAATTTATCAGCCAATGATATAAAAATTCACAAAAGTCCCTAATGCTGTAAAGCCAGCGAATAAGAAAACGTTATTATTAAACTTTGGGGACTAGTGTAATAAAAAGCCCAATGTCTGTCCCCTCCCTGTGAGTTATCATATCTTTCATGTTAGTTAGTGTATGGAGAGAGATGTTATTAATATGATAATAGACTTTCACATAAAGTCTGATTCATATTATAAATAAACACTGGATGACAAAAAATACAATTCATATGTTATTACCTAGCTTTAGTAGGTGTAGTAGTTAAACAGACAATTATTTTATAAAAGCAAAAGTATTTCTATGTGAGATTGCTAATATAACCGCTGGGCCGATGTGTTTCTTCTTTGCAGGGAAGCTTATAAGCTTCTTATAGATCTAGGAAAAGTTTAAAACTTACTATTTTAGAAGAAGATGTATCCTCCCTCCCATATCATGACCCTCTCATAATCTACCTTGTTTTAATATCCATTTTTAGAACAAGATATTGTTTTTGACGGATTAAAGTTAGAATTAAACTATTGATATATGACGTAGTGTCTGTTTTTGATGTTTCTTTTTAGAGGAAAGATCTTGGTTTTCTTAAGAAAAGTTATCAGTGTAAATGATTGATAGATTTTTAGGGTCTGTTTTGCGTTATTGTTTTTAGATTTTTGTAATGTCTTTGATGGTTATAAAACAATTATAGAAGGTTATGGGGTAGGATGTTAGTTTAAAATATCCTACAATGTATTTTCTTCCTGGATTTGATTTGAAGTTCAAAGAGTTGCTATAAATTTTAATATCCTTGCAAAAACAGGATGCCAATTTTAAATGAAATTCTTTTTAAGTAGAAAAGCAACTCTATAATGTTGCAAAGATAATTTCTCTTTAATATACAAGCTTTGTTGCTTTAAGTTGACTTTTAGGTTTAAAAATAGTTAGAGGGGAGGAGAATTCTCTCAAGGGCATTAAGCTACCACTCCCCCCCCCTTTCCCCCTTCCTAAATACTTTTTAAAAAAACTCACGAGACCTTTAAGACATTTCATAATTTAGGAGAAGAAAATAGTTTCAGTTTTCTGGAGCATCCCTGTATTAGAAATCGTTCCTTTTTTGTTTGTTGTAAAATAAATGATTTCTTTGCGTCATTGACATATTTTACAAGATTATTTTCTTAGAATAAAATACTCAAAATATACTTAAGATTATTTGATTAACTAAAAATACCTATTCATAATTTGTTTTTTCTCTCAGCTTTTTGTCAGTAAAAGAATTCATTTTTACAGCTTATCAGTCTTTTATTAAAACCTGGAGGGAGGGGACTGTAAATTATACTAGAACCCAAAGTTTTTAAACTTTCTCTTTAATTCGTTGGCTTTAACATTTAGAGTACTTGAATACTCAGTGTCGAAATTTTCGAAACAACAATTTAATTTACAGAAGGGGTAAATTTGGTTATCATCATTGGGTTTGTACATTAAGATATATAAGTTGGAAAGGAATTTTAATGTTAGAGAGAGAGTTAAAATCTGCATCAAATTGTAAGAATTTTTTATAAAATTAGTTTTTTGTAAAATACTTTATCTAAAAGCGGAAATACAATTTAAGGTTAATAATTTTGACCAATAGGATAGGTGGATTGGAAACTACCTGCGCTCTAATTGGTTGAATGATGTACGACACTTAAGCTTCTCCAATCAGAGCGCAGATAGTTTTCCATCCACCAATCACAGATGTCAAAATTAATTAACTTAAATTGTATTTCCGCTTTTAGATAAAGAATTATACAAAAAAACGAATTTTATAAAAATCCTTAAAATTTGATGCAGATTTAAAATATCCCTCTAACATTTAAATTCTTTTTAACGTATATATATTGTACATTAATTTATCCATTGTCTTATCTCTTAAGATCCCTGTTTAAAATCCATTTTACTTTTCTACATATATTCCTCACAAAAAAATGCAAGATCCCATCAAAAATAGAATTTCTGTCATAAAAATTGCATATTCCTATATTTTCCCTGTTTCCCTGTACATTAATGTTAATTTGTGGTTAATTGGTGTCTATTTATATTCACATAAATGTTGTAGTTCATCATCACAATGGATATAAAATATACATGGATATTATAACAGAAGAACAACTGTCGTCTGTTTAGGTTGCTAACATGGAACTCATTTATTGGTCAGTTTGTTTATCCAGTAGGAGGGGAGGGGATGTGGTTTAGAGGGTGGATGGATGTATTGTTATTTTAGCTTTTTGTGAGTTTCACTTTATAGAGAACATGAAAATCAGGTGTAACATCCAAATTATAATATATCCATTATCATGACTCAGCAGTAATGACAGCTTAAATGTAGATTGTGAATTTAGATTTACACAGGAATCTTAATGGACAATAAATTGATGTACATCTCTAGTGATAATAAACAAAATTACCCCTTTTTTGATTTATATTATTGGTTGACATTTTGACACGGCTAGTTTTAACCAACAAATCATTATTTCATAAAAATGTAGTATGTTTTTAGCTAACAAATTAGAGAACACTGTTATAAAACTTTGGATACCAATTTTGCTTTCTAGAATACCATTGTCAAAATACGTATAAAGTTTATATTCTAATGCTGCTTGTCTGTTTACAATAAAAAAAGACATCAAGAAATAAATTTTTTGGTAATTTCTCTCAAATTGCCTGGTCGAGCACACATCCCTCCTCACTTATTTAAAAAAAATGAAAATTAGAAACAAGGCGTGGTTTTGTTTTGTATTAGGCTAGGTTATGTTATATTGGATAAAGGGTAGACCCGCTGGGTTATCTCGAATAATAATCGATTATTTTTGGATAAATATTAATCACATTAAATAGTTTGTTTTTAAATATTCTTGTCGCTGTACCTTGTCAAAATCAATCTAAAGACAAATGTATTTGGATTGCTTACAGATTGATCTATGCTAGGGACAAGGGATAGTGATTCTGACAAACAATTATAAGTGAAAAACTATCCTCTTCCCTTATTTCTCCCTCCCCCTCCCTCCTTTCCCACTTCCCTTCAGTTAAATCAAAAATATGTTGTACGCCAACAAAATATTTAATTTTTGGAAATTTTAAATGGAATTGATTGGCTGAATCACAGATCCTGATCTCTGCAATGTTTATAATGTCTTAACAGTATAAAGGGGAAAGTTATTAAGAGATTTTAATCTATTCCAATTTTTAAATGCTTGGGTGCATTGCTTTTGTTAATTTTTAAGACACACCATTATGGATTATCAATATAGCTATAGGGGCAATTAAGTAAAGGGGGGAGGGAGGGGGTATTGAACCCTCTACTTATTAGTTTAGACGAAAAAGTATAAAAATTTCTTGGTCTTTTTTCTATGCGCGATTCCTCTTGTGGGCGGTGGTAACCTTTCCTAAAATAGATATAAACATTCTTTTTACCTTTAAGAAGCTTCACTACAAACGAGAAACATATCGGTTTAGCTATTTGCGAGATCCTTTACTTTACACACAGACACTTACAAAGACAGACAGACATACTTCCTGTTATTTTCTGTCGAGATCCTTTAGTACACACACACACAGACCTACACCTTATTACTTTTCTATAAGGATTAGGTACTATAGTTTGATTATGTAATTATTTTTCTGAACAGATATAATAAAATATTCCAATAAAATTGTAATGCATATTGTTGTAAAAACGCAATATATAAAGTCAATACAATTACAATAGATATTTATTACTTGGATCTTACACCAGATTTTTATTTTCTCTAATAAAGTGAAACTCGCAGCGGATTAAAATAACGATTCCTCCCTCCCATCCCCTTTACCCCAACCCCTTCCCTCCTTCTGGTTGAACGAACTGACAAAGAAACGCGTTCCATATTAGCAAGCTACATTGATAACAATAAACTCACCTGTCATAATTTCCAAGTATATTCCGTATTCATTACCATCACAATATATTCAGATGCCGCAAAGCATCCTCAAAAACTTGTGTTTTTCGTTGGTAAACAAACTTTGGGTACTTTTAATAAAGGCGAAGCTTTTCTATAATTAAGGTCGGTCCGTCCGTCCGTACGTCTGTACGTCTGTAATGGATAGCTTTTTTCGTTAATTTAGGCATGTTAGAATTGTCCTATTGATTTCAAACTTTGCATGGTGATTCCTGTAGAAGTTAGGTACGATTTAGAAAGCGTAGCAACTCTATAATCGGTGCCAGAATGTCCGTACGTCCATTTTAAACATGTTGATTTTTAATTTTTTTAACAACAAATTTGTATGTGATAAATTATCTGATTGATTTGATTTTTGGAATACTGATTCCTAGGACAACAAAGTACAGTGTTATAAGCGAAGCATCTCTATAATCAAGTCCTAAAAACGTAAGTAAGTCCTTAAAATTTATCCTGTATTTAAGCAGTTTTTCAACAAATTTAATTAAAATTTTGATTCGATATTTATACCTTTATGTTCTGATTTTTCAGTTCTGACACACTACAGGTATTAATGTTCGTTTGTCCTACCGTTTCAGAGCTTCGCTTTTATGGATGTTATCATCCTTGTTGAATTTTGATTTGCTAGATCAAAGCAATAATTTTAATTTCGATAACTACTGAACCGATTAAGTACTCTATTTTTGGGAAGCTTCATATAGGTCTTGTGATGTTTTTAGGCTATTTTATTTTTAGATTTAAGTATTTTATTAATTTAGGCTATTTGTCTGTTCTTCCCCATCCCTTTGAATACAGAATCCCTAGATATAAGGGGCGCAGCCGCTATGTCCTAAAATATGATAACCAATGCAGGTTTCTTGTTAATAATACTTGCAGACAAGATACAAAAATACATAATACACATTTGGATGTCTCCCAGATAGATAGATGGATAGATATAGGTATACAAAATAGGATTCTGGAGAGAAGATTGTGTTACTTTGGGTTTAAAAAATACTTATTCCTAAAAAAGGAGAACAAATGGTTTCTTGTTAATAATAGATAGATGGATAGATATATACAAATAAGGATTCTGGAGAAAGGATTGTTTTAATTTGGGTTTAACAAATACTTATTCCTAAAATAGGAGAACAAATGGTTTCTTGTTAATAATACTTTCAGACAAGATACAGAAATATATAATACACATTTGGATGTCTGCCAGATAGAAAGATAGATAGATTGATACAGACATGGATTCTGAAAAGCAACGATGTGATATTTTTATAAATCTTAAGGGATAAGACAATGAATGAAAAATTTATATACATCCTCAAAATACCTCTTCTGTACATGACTTCTTTGAAAAGTTTAGAACCAACAATATTAAATTCAATAAAAGTACCCAACTTTTTTGAGCCACGGTAAAGGTACATGAATTTAAAGTACGTTTCTATCCTAGAAGAAAATAATTGGACTTGAAGCCATATATACTGTAAATCATTACAATTTGTCCCAACTTTATTTTTCCCAACAATTTACTTTTTAAAATATATGTCTTTTTCCTTGGCTAGGGCGGATGTTAAAATTATTGGAACAAATGTTCCACCAAAAGTTAACATTCACTTCTTTTTATGACAATAAAATAAGGATTGGCAGCCGCCTATTTTTAGGACCTTTGAGGTGTCTGAAAAGAAAAAAATGCGGGATTAATACTTCGGAATGTTGAATTATTATTATTAGGCTGTTACACTAGCCCCTAAAGTTTTTTAAAATAACGTTTTCTTATTCGTTGACTAAACATTTTGGGGGCTTTGATTGAATTTAGATTGATTGGTTCATTAAGTTGAGTGTCGAAACATTTTAACCACTTAATTGTAATCTAGACAAGGGCCCAAGGGGTAATATAGTGTATATTCTTTGGATAAGTACATCAATTGTCTTAACCCTTTAGCTCCATGTGATTTTTCCAAAACTAAGCATCTCTGGCTTAGTATATTGTGGCTACGAATTAATGAACCACTATCGGATGGGGCTTTTCTAAAGAAAAATGACGGTTGCCGAGCCTAGCAAAAAAGATAAAGTAAGAAGTTGATATTGTAAAGTAGATAAAAGCCAAAGTAAATTAGATATTGCAGGCTTAGAAGAAAAATATATTACAATTTTTCACAAAACCACAGAAATGATTGACATCGTCAAATGCCTTGTTTATATCAAGGTATTATATGTAAAAAAAAAACACGATAAAATGCTTAGGGGAAAATCGGTTTATATTTCTTTTACGTCTATGAAACAAATTTTACTTTTTATTTTATTTTAATTGAAGATTCTCTGTAAAGTACAAATAATTCAAACCAGCATTTCCCGAGATCTTTAACTTCAGACAAAAAAAAACTATTTTTGTTTTAGATTGTTGGAGGTGGAATTGGCCCAAGAAATTCTCAAATCTGAACTCTTAGTTACAGAGGTATGATATTTCTAATTTTAGATTTTCTTTTATAAAAAAGTAACAGGATTTGTTTGTTTGTGTGTCTGTCCGAATCGAATGATCTCTGCAACCGTTGAACCGATATGGTTCTCTTTTACTGTGTAGCTTCTCATAGGTCCTAGAAAAGTTTTTAACTATTTTGGAGAAGGGCACCACCACCCATCCAAGATAAATCGCATCTAGAAAAAAATGACCAACCCCAAAAATGACAGTTTTTCTTTTTAAAAATACAATAGTATGAATGTGCCTTTACCCCCAGCCATAGACGTCTAAGGGGGGGGGGGGGTAATGAGGCGATTACCCCCTCCAAACGAATTTGGGTGTGCCGTAGGCACCCCTAAAATATTTATTTTACCCCCTCCCCCCCCATTTAAAATTTACCCCTACCCTGGGGTAACAACAAACAATTTTTTGCGCGCTTCGCGCGCATTTTTAATACTAAATATTTAATAAAATTTAAATTACCCCCCCAAATATTTTACACCGAGGGTAAATTTTGGGGGGTGGGGAAACAAAATTTAGCCCTGCCAACAGATTTCAGGGGGGGTAATTACCCCCCCCCCCCCCCCCCAAGCAAATTTTACCCCCGGGGTAAAAATTTTGGGGGGGGTAAAAAAATTTTGCGACGCGCTTCGCGCGCCATTTTACCCCCCCCCAAAAGCGAATTACCCCCCCTTAAAAAAATTTTACCCCCCCCCAAACAAAAGCTTGGACGTCTATGCCCCCAGCCCCCTTTTCCTTCCTTAATGGCCTCTAGGAGCGTAGCCGCTAGAAATTGCAAAATAATTGATAGCTTTATTTATTTATAAGATAGTTTGGAATTATTCATATTTTATTGATGTAGTCATCCTTGTTTTAACATTTTCTGTGAAAGAAGTTTGAGAGTATAACCTTTTGTCTGAAAGAAGAGTATAGAAACTTTTTGACATTATATGCTTTCATTTATATTTCTTTACTATAAGTACTTTTTTCGTTTTATTGGAGGAAAATTGCATAAAAATCCATCCTAATATTTCAGTTTAGAAATAAGATAGCCTAAAACTAGATATCCTAGATATTTATAAAATTATTTCCGAAACAATATGTTATTTGCTAATAGGGAATACGCTTCTAGAAGCCTCTAGGGGCACTTGATAGATAGGGATGAGGAGTCGAACCTCATATTTGAATTTGAATTTTTTTAAAAGTTTGATAAGGCGGAATTTTTTTCCAGCAGTGATTTCTCTTGGGGGGAATGGAGGTACCCTCCCCAAAAATAGTTATAAAACTTCTAGGAGAACTACATCAGTTAGTGGTTAGCGAGATCTTAAGCTTCACATAGGCAGACATACATCATGCAACTTTTTATAAGGAATAGGTTTAAACAAGTTTTGATTGCAGTTTATTTTAATATTCAAAAGTATCATTATTATAAATGTAGCATATGTTTTCACAATTTTATGAATCTAAATTTTATTTTTACAGTCCTTGAATTCTTAAAAATAATATTTTAACAAATTCTCCAAATATTTATATTTCAAGATTTTAAATTTTCTGAAGGTTTGATAAGTATTATAAAAAAAAGTTTTGTTTAAAAATATTAGGTTTTAAAAATTCCAAGTATTTAGTACACTAAGAAACACAGTAGAAAACAAAGAAAAATGGGAAGCTCAATTAAAATCAAGACATGTCTCTAAATGTACCCTGTGAGGCAGGGGACATTGGACTGTTTATTACGCTTTATAATAACGTTTTCTCATTGGTTGGCTAAACAACTTTGGGGACTTGTATTGAATTTTGATTGGTTGGATCATTAACTTGAGTGTCCAAAAAATTTCAACCTCCGGTACAAACAGATTCACACAGCTCCTGTTACATTATTATAAGGGTACCTACTACCTACCTAGATTTTTTTTGTGTTCAATTATTTTTATAAGAAAAATTATACAGCTATCTGGAATTTGCAATTTTGCAACATTTATCTTAAATTTAAAATTTTGCTTTCATCTCAGTGAAGAGAGTTTGATATGAGAATCTAAATTCTATAATTCAGTGCTTAATTTCATAATTTGGTTTTAATACCTATAACACAATATTTTAGCAAAATTCAAAATATTATAAAATATGCTGTAAAAATGCAATTTTTAACGTTTATTTGAATTTATTAAAAATAACAATGCTAAAGAATTTGATTTTTTATGAGTTGGATTTTATGCCATGCATTTTGAAAATATATTGAGAACAAGGCAGATTTAAAATACAATTGTTAATAATAAAAATAAAAATTGACTTTGCCCTTAATTCTTCCTCTCATACCCATTCTACAATTTTTCCTGGAGAGGTCATGCAAAAGAAGACTTAAACCTGCCAGTAAGCAACATTAACTTCATAAAATTGTGAACCACTCAGTTTAGGAAATTTTCGAGATCGTAAAAGATTTCTACTTCTCAACTCGAACTTTAAAACCTAGCTTAATATTTATTTATTTTGTATTGCCATTTTCTTGCGTGCTTTTTTTGAGTTATGTTGCTCCATATTTTTTCTGGTCTCTCTGATGTGCAAAAACTTTTGCATTGAACAAGTCAAAGTTAAAGCTAAACTTTTGCAAGTTCTTCAAGTAGTTTCACTCCATCAGGAATAGGGACAATTTAGTTTATTAATAGATCAGCAACATTTATACAACAATCCTTATACTAAAGTAACAGGATGTCTGTGTGTTTGTACCAAAGGATCTCGCTAACCGCTGAACCGATCGGGTTCTCCTTAACAGGGTAGCTTCTTGATAAGTCCCGGGAAGGTTTATAACTATTTTGGGGGAGGGTACTACCACCCTCCCAAGAGAAATGACAAAAAAATCGAAATTTTTAAAAACTTATGGGAGACTTCAACGTCAAATAAAGAGGTATCATACATAAAAAATTAACGTTAACAAACAAAAACATTTAAAGTGCCACTAGAGGCCTCTAGGGGCGTAGCCGCTAGTATTTAATAAAACATTTAAGTCTATTTTTATTTTTTTGTTAAATTTAGTGGGTTTATGGGATAAGACGGTGGACGATAAATTGAGGCACATCTCCATTGATTATAAACCAAAAATACCATTTCTGTATATTTATTTTTTATAAAGAGGGAGGTCATTTTCTAGTAAATCCCGTAAAGGTGTGTGTTATAAGGCCTAAAAATAGTAGTAGAACGATAAGGTGCTCTATATATTTGTATTCCCTATTGAATAGAACAATAGGGTATTTTTTTTTTTTTTTTTTTGATAACCATACCTGGAATATCTTTATAAAATACAAAATTTCTATCAAACGCTTTGTTTAAATGCTTTAAAGGTTAAGAACAATCTATACCATTAAACAAAGGAAGAAGCCATTCTTTACAGGTTGTACGAGCAGTGAACATTAAAATGAAACTTTAACAAATCATTAATACACTGACTTAGTGAAACAAACTAACACAACAAGTTACATACAGACAATTTTGAAAACATTCAGATATACAATCTATATAAGAAGGTAGTTGTTCGCTGTAGTGAAATTGAAATGAAACAATGCACATTGAAACCTTCTACTTCAAAGCAAACAAACATGAAATTCCACAAACATAAAACTAATTTTTGTCACCTTGAATAAATCAACCTGTAAAGAATGGCTTCTTCCTTTGTTTAATGGTATAGATTGTTCTTAACCTTTACCTTGTACCTATAGAAAACATTATTAATATAATTATATTTTTTAAAAATTTTTGTCAGTTTGAGCCAAACAAAGCGTTTGATAGAAATTTCGTATTTTTTAAAGATATTCCAGATACGTTTATCAAAAAAAAAAAAAAAAAAAATTTCCCTATTGTTCTATTCAATAGGGAATACAAATATATAGAGCACCTTATTGTTCTACTACTATTTTTAGGCCTTATAACACACACCTTTACGGGATTTACTAGAAAATGACTTCCCTCTTTATTCATTATATTTCAAAATTCTATTATTATACATATGACAATGTTTTTGTAAGTGGATTATAGAAGAAAAAATTGGATACAATTAATCATAATACAACAAGGATGACAACATCCATAAAAGCGAAGCACTGAAACGGTAGGACAAACGGACATTAACACTTATATAGTGTCAGAACTGAATAATCAGAATATAAATGTATAAGAGTCGAAGCAAAATTGTAAGTAAATTTGTTGAAAAACTGCTTTATACAGGATAATGTTTATGGACATACTTACATTTTTAGGACTTGATTATAGAGTTGCTTCGCTTATAACATTATACTTTGTTGTCCCAGGAATCAATATACCAAAAATCAGATCAATCGGATGATTAGAACACATAAAAGTTTGTTGTTAAAAAAGTAAAAAATCAACATGTTTAAAATAGACGTATGGACATTTTGGAAATGATTATAGAGTTGCTACGCTTTCTAAATCGTACCTAACTATAAAAGGAATCACCATGCAAAATTTGAAATCGATAGGACAATTCTAACATGCCTAAATGAACGAAAAAAGCTATCCGTTACGGACGGACGGACGGACCTACCCTAATTATAGAAAAGCTTCGCTTTTAAAAAGGAACATATAGTCATAAGTAAATAATTGCGACTTGACACCTCATTTATGACCATTCTGTCAAGTTTGAGGGTTTACCCAAGCCGCTGTTTGTGTTTTCTGATCAGGTTAAGGATTGGGTGAAGGCGGCAGAAGGACAAGACAGGCTGAAAGGCTAATAGCTTTGAATGTATGGTCATAATTTGTTATTTTTTATGTACGTGGGCTGAAAATATTGGTTGTGATTTGTTGTGATTTGTTGGAAAGTGTTACTTGTTGTTTGTAGCCCTTGTACCTTGTTACTATTGTCATTCATGTTTAAATGTGCTATACTTTTTTAATTTAGTAGCCTTAAAATCTTTGGTTGAAAAGTTTGGGCAATGCTAGTTTGATACAAACAATGAGGATTAAATTACAACGAATTAGAGAATGTGTTTATAAAACTTTGGGTGCCAGTAGATTTTATAGCAGGGTGTCGGAGCCGTATAATTTTGATGCGGCTCCGGCTCCTACCTTAAAATTAATATATCAATTTTTTGTTCATTATTGAATTTGATAAAATAAAATAAATAATATAAAATATTTTGCTTTTATTTGATTAAAGCTATATAAAAGTAGAAGGATGTGTGTCTATTTGTTAAGTAACAATAGTTTTTCAGTTTATTATATGGAAATAGACCGTTGCCAAATTATAATATTACTTTAAAAAATCATTTTTAGCTAATCTGGAGCCGGAGCCGTTTTTAACGAAAAATACGGCTCCAGCTCCACCAAAAATGTTGCTGCTCCGGCTCCGAAACACTGTTTTATAGTCCAAAGAATAATATATTTTTCCCTTTTATCTTCCATTGTTCTCTCCCTGTATATGTTGCATTTACATATTATTTGTTTTAAATTGTACTAAATAGTAAAAAAGACATTTTGCTTTTTAATAACAACAATCCCTTTATGAAAGGGGTATGAGTATCTACCAAAGACAGAATACTGAAACATAAAGAAAAACAATCGCATTCAATTTTTTAAAGATAATAAATGAAACACTTTTTTAAAATATTTGAACTTCTAACACTTGTTTTACTCAAAATATACAAAAGAAAGCACATAGTGATAGAGGGGACAGTTGGCTGTTTATTACTCTAGTCCCCAAAGTCCTGTAATAACATTTTCTTATTCGTTGGCTTAAAAGGGGACCTGAGTGATTTTTATTAGTTGGTTAATTAATTTAAGTGTTTAAACGTTTCAACCACTAAATTTAATCTACATAAAGGGTAATTTTGTGTATCATCATTGGGGGTGTACATCAATTTATCGGACATTGTCTTATTCCTTTAATTCCCTGAGAAACCAATAACTTCTGTCCCCCCCCAAAAAAAATTTTAACATTAAAAAATTTTAAGTATAAAATATTTTCATTTATTTTCATAGGGTCAAGCGGGGCATAGACCGGTAATTTTTACCCACCTTCAGAAAATGACCTTTATCTCCATGTTCCTTTCAAATGACAGAAAAAAAACATAAAAGCAAATTTGTTCCTTATTAAATTGCCTACAAAAAAGTATAAAATAAAAATATAAAATGTGAGATGAATTTTCAAAAAAAATTTAACCTAGGTGTATAAAGATCGACCTACACAAAAATTGGTAAGACCTAGAACTGATCCGTACAAACCTTTTGAACTAAGAATTGCCCGCTTTTTCCAAATCCGTTGAGAGCTTAAACGTAGAGTTAATATTTTTTTCAAAAATGACCAAAGTTCGTGCGGGGTCTTTTTCGGTAACGTCGAAAAAAAAATTTAAATTCGATTTTTAAGATTAATTTTCAGGTTTTCTTTGGTAAAATCTAAAATTCAATATGGGCTTTTTAAGAATTAGGCCAAAAAGTGAATAGAACAGGTTTTTTTATAAAAAAGTGTTTAATAAAATTTTTGTGAGAAAAAAATCGAAATTTCTCGTCTTAAAAAAATTATTTTTGACGTAGAAGGAATTGTCTGATCCTTATGAAAATTTTTGTGGATAATCCCTATAACATATACTAATTATGATTATTTAAGTTCTAGGATAACGTCCTTTTAGGACCTGATAGTCTTTTCCGTAACCTTTCTATTTGTTTTGGTTTCATTTGAAAATATAAATATTTACCCCATTTTTTTTTCTTCAAAAAACCGAAAAAATTACCGGTTTAGCCTCGCCTCACCCTAGGCTTATAGTTAATTTTTCTACCTACCATTTATTTTCTTTATCTATGCGAGCAGTCATTATTTGAACCAATCTAACCATATTGTAATGTTTAAAATAATGTAATATGGTTTCGGCTTGGAATTAAAACAATGTTAACATCGCCCTCTGGTAGCAACGCTTTATGGGACAATAGATGATTTTGATTATGCCATAATTATGGAAAACTAAAGAACCCTTTGTTAAGATTAAAATCATTGATGGAAAAGTTTAGGGAAATTTAGATCAGAAGACTGATGGACCTATTAATTTGTAACTTACCAAAAAAAAACAGAAGTCTATCTTATAAAGAAGCTGAGATAATCAAAATACCCCTGTAGCGACAACGGATTGACGAGCGCAACAACTCATTGAGTAGCTTCGCTACTAAAAAGAAATTCTTTTAACATTATGTGGTGTAAATTTTAAATGTGTCTGCCTGGATATACTTATACTGAATACTAAAAGTTGAGCTTTTCCTACAAAACAGTAAACAGCAAGGTATCTTAAGTGATATGGCAATAGACGATAAATGGAAGAACACCCCTATTATTATAAACATAGTCATTTGATAGATGAAAAGGATGACTAACCAAAAAATCATTTAGAAAATTAAATACCTATACTCAGTGTTGCGGATCTGGATCCGCAAGGATCCGCATTTTTTGAGTCCAAGGATCCGGATCCGGATCCTGGGGTATAAAGAGGGAAGTCATTTTCTAGTAAATCCCGTAAAGGTGTGTGTTATAAGGCCTAAAAATAGTAGTAGAACGATAAGGTGCTCTATATATTTGTATTCCCTATTGAATAGAACAATAGGGAAATTTTTTTTTTTTTTTGATAACCGTACCTGGAATATCTTAAAAAAATAAGAAATTCTATCAAACGCTTTGTTTGGCTCAAACTGACAAAAATAAAAAAAATATAATTATAATAATAATGTTTTCTATAGGTACAAGGTAAAGGTTAAGAACAATCTATACCATTAAACAAAGGAAGAAGCCATTCTTTACAGGTTGTACGAGCAGGGAACATTAAAATGAAACTTTAACAAATCATTAATACAATGACTTAGTGAAACAAACCAACACAACAAGTTACATACAAATCCTATTTTAAAGCCAGAATATTTTTTTTATAATAAATATTGACCAAAATATAGCTGAAAAACAAGTTAGTTTTTTGATAATGAAAGTTTAATTTACAGAAAAAAATGTTCTAAAATGTAGTTGTTCGTTGTAGTGAAATTGAAATGAAACAATGCACATTGAAACCTTCTACTTCAAAGCAAACAAACATGAAATTCCACAAACATAAAACTAATTTTTGTCACCTTGAATAAATCAACCTGTAAAGAATGGCTTCTTCCTTTGTTTAATAGTATAGATTGTTCTTAACCTTTACCTTGTACCTATAGAAAACATTATTATTATAATTATATTTTTTTTTATTTTTGTCAGTTTGAGCCAAACAAAGCGTTTGATAGAAATTTCTTATTTTTTTAAGATATTCCAGGTACGGTTATCAAAAAAAAAAAAAAAAAAAAATTTCCCTATTGTTCTATTCAATAGGGAATACAAATATATAGAGCACCTTATCGTTCTACTACTATTTTTAGGCCTTATAACACACACCTTTACGGGATTTACTAGAAAATGACTTCCCTCTTTATGGAAAAATCTATTTAAGTTTATATAAAATAGTCACTTTTGAAATATCTGGTAACCTTGTTAAGATCAGCTGATTCACTCCCACACTCTTCTCTCTCACATTGTATTCGAGATTAAAGAATAAATGTTTTTTGAAAAATTTGGTGATTTTATTTTTATTGTCAAGGATTTGGATCCGCACTGACCAAATTTGGAGGATCCGGATCCGCATACAATCAATGCGGATCCACAACACTGCCTATACTACTGCATGATCTCACAAAGGCATCAGTTCTCATGGAAGCTAATCTTGTTCCTCTACTTTATTTTTTCGTATTGTATTAACATCCCTATATTTCTCTCAACACTATATTATGAGCCTCTAACATTCATAACAATTCTCAAAATAAAATAGCTTAAAAACATCTCGGGAGAGACCTATGTGAAGATTACCTAAAATGAAGAACTCAGTCGCTTCAGTAGTCATAGAAATTTTGATCATCAGACAAATTAGTTATAGTTTATATAATGTAATTTAAAAGCTAAAATATATCCTTTTATAGCATATTTTGGCCTTGTCTTCAGAAACAAGTCTACATTATTAGATTTACCTTCAAAATTTTACAATTTTGAATTTAATTTAGAGATGGCAATCCGTATCCGGAATCCGCCCAATTTTTGGCCAATTTTGGAATCCGGATCCGGAATCCGTTTTTTAATAGCGGATTCCGGATTCTTAATTGGTTGGCTAAAATTAGAGTCTTGAGTTTTTTCTTTAAACTCCTCCTCTTTGAAGGCAAAGATTTTCATCATTATATATAATATCTTTTAAAATTTGGTTCGATTCTCGGAAGTGAGAACATCAAGAACATTGATTTTTAGGACATATGTAGCACTTAATTTAAAAAAAAATTTAAAATCCTTTTAAAATATTGCTAGAATCTAGAATCCGAATCCAGAATCCGCCAAAAATAAGAATCCGGAATCCGCAAGGAATCTGCCATTTTTTTTGACGGATTCTTTAAGAATCCGGAATCCGAATCCGGTCCAAAAATTCGACGGATTGCCATCACTAGAATTTATATTCCCACATATGCTATCACAGGCAGGGAGTGGACAATTTACTGGAGATACTCCCTCATAAGTGAACAAAATCGTTTATGTTCTGATATTCGTCGGCATAAAACTTTGGTGTTCTACTTTTCTCTGATAATTTTATAGTTTCAGGCTATATTATTTTTTCTTAAGTCTTTAAGTTGTTTTAACCTATTTTTCTGCTTCTCTCCACTTCGAATACAGAGTTGCTAGATGATAGAGATGCCCTCGCTTGTGATGATACATATTTGTATTAAGCCCACATAAATCTTACATTATTCTAATATCATTGAAGAAGGAAAGAATGAAAAATTGGATATTTTTTGTTGGAAACATTTTTCTTTCAAATTTTCTATTGGTTTCTCCCCGGGCCTCTTCCTGATTTATTGTTTACATCAAATACAGGCATGACCAGGGATGATTTTCAACAAAATAATCCCTTCTTTTCATAAGCTCTGTGTTATGTGCCCTTGTTGCAGTACCTTAACAAAATGAAACATTTATCTATACTACATTTATTAGAAATCTTATGGGATAAGACAATGGACGATTAATTGATAAAGAACACCAATGATGATCAACAAATTTACCCCTTCTTTACATTAGCACTGTGTAATGGATCCCTAGTTGTTGTAGTACTAACTTACTAACTTATTGTCCAGCAGGCTGTCCACGAATCTTCGCCAAGGTGTTCTAGCTTGTGCCAAAGGTTTTGCTAATTTATACTAGTTCTTAGGTGAGTTTTCGTCTCCAAGTAAGTTTAGGTGCACCACGTCGCCTGGAACCTTGAAGGTCCCAGGTCAAGGCTAAACTTGTAGTACGTTAACAAAATTAAACACGAGTCTCTTTTTATCAGGGATCTTAAGGTATAAGACAATGGACGATTAATTGATAAAGATCACCAATGATGATCAACAAATTTACCCCTTCTTTACATTATGTAATGGATCCCTAGTTGTTGTAGTTCTAACTTACTTACAGCCTTATTGTCCAGCAGGCTGTCCACGAATCTTCTTAAACACAAGTCAATTTTTATCAGGGATCTGAAGGGATAAGACAATGGATGAAAAATTGATATAAAACACCAATGATGATAAACAAAATTACCCCGTCATTACATTATCAATATGGGATGGTTCCTTAGTCCCGCTTATCAAGTGTAACCCCCTATTTAGATTAAAACTATTAGTTGACACTACTAGTTTTTAAACAACCAATTAAAATTCAAACAACAAATAAGATAACGTGGTCATAAAACTATTGGTACCAGTATAATTTATAGTCCAATTTCTCCTTCCTCCCCAATAAAAGCAAAGAACCTCATTTGGACAATCAAAGATTAACATTCAAAAGAACGAATCTAACATGCCAAATTAACGAGCATAGATACTGTCTTACTAACGCTAAATAAAAAATTCTTTGTTATTAAAAATAAGAACAATTAGCTCTGTAATAAATGCGGAAAAAAACATGAATTTCTTTATTTTTATTTATATAAAGGTATAATATAAAGTTAATTTTGTTAGAAAGTAATATAAGTTAAACCTTCACCCTCAACTTTATACAAAATTTCAAATTTAGTATCCACAGAAAATAGTTTAACAGTAATTTTTAAATTTTATTTAACAAACTTCTGGTTTCGCCCATTTATTTTAGTTTAAATACAAAATCGCCTTAGAATCCTATACATGTATGTATATAAAAATCCTCTTTTTATTTTTTTGCTGTAATGTTTTTGACTACATAACTAAAAAAAGAGTTCAGATAAGTAGCAGCGCAAATAATATTGGACTAACTTTATAAAAATATATAATTCCTGAAAATACAATGTCTATGATAGAAATGTTATTTGTACGCCGTCTAACGCTTTGTTTAGGTCAAACAAGCACAAATTAAAAATTACAATGGATTTACAAAAGTATTGTACCAAAATATATTTATAATTTTATGGAATATTTGTGCATTATGTAAAATAAGCGGCTATGTCCATAGATGCCTCTAGGGTGGGGGAAGGGGTGAAATCCCTTCCCTATTTTTTATTCTAGTTTTAAAAAGAATATTAATAGGGGCGATTTGTTTTTGGTACTCACCTCAAAAATAATTATAAACCTTTTAAGGACCTTTGATAAGCTACATAGCAGTTAGCGAGATCCTTCGGTACCTACAGAAAGACAGAAATCTTGGTACTTTTATATAAGGATATGTAAAAATTCGTTGCTTGATTATTTTAACTGTAAGAAAGAAACACGTGATAATTTTTGTTTTTTTTCAGGATGAAGATTTTATCAACAACTTTATTCTGTCTGAAGATGTTCTCGAAAATTACAAGGTTTGCTTTTCTTTATATAAATAGAATCAGTGGCGTACAATAGGGAGGTGTAGAGTGGTTTCAACAACTCCCTTAAAATTGAAATAGGGAAGGCATGTCTTCCCCCTTTTTCACTCCCCAATAGTGAATTACTGTGCACGCCAACAAGATAGACAAAGATTTTTGTAAATGATTTAAGGAATTTTACTCGCATGTCTTAAAATTCCAAGAAATTTAGAGTTATTGTTTAGCTCAACTATGTTTAATAATTCCTCGTCCAATTCTATTATAAAATAATGGATGCACATCTTACATCTTATAATTTTTCTCTGCAAAAAGACCTTTATAAAAATCTAAAAACGACAATACCAAATAATAGATAAGTATCTAGATTTAACAGTATTTGTCCAGCTATAAGAAGAATTCACTCTTTTATTTAATGTTTAAGTTGTTCAATTTATGATTTACTAATTGCATATAGGGAAGGGCGAGGGAGGTTAAAAAATAGTATAAAACCACCAAATTAATTTATAAAGCTTTCCTGAAAAGTAAAATAAATTTGGACCAGCAGTTTCCTTTAACAGTAGAGGTATATCTTAGAAGGACGGCCCTAATGCCTTCCATACGGAAACTGTCAATTTAACTTTTGATAAAGCCTTTGCATGAAACCTAAACCAAGTTCTAGCATAACTTTATTCGTCAATATCACAGTATGATTTGGACCTAAAGTAGGTTGCTGTTGTGATATTACTACATAGATATTTGTGCATTTTTAGGAATGACCTATATAGCAAAGTTGAATGGGTCTATACTGGGTATCCTAGCATTAGAGTTCTTACAAAACTAAAAATATTTATAAGAAATAAACAGCAAAGTACATATATTTATAAATGGGGTATTCCTGTCCAGTTTTTTGTTTAGGAATGAATATTTTTTACCCGAGGGAATAAATGATGGACCGATAGGTCATTATTTATTTTTTTTGTTTAGGAAACAAAAAAACTGGACAGGAATATCATTCTCATTTAAACAAAAACTCATTTTTATGCTAAATTATATATATTGAAAATAAGTGTTCTTTTAAAAAAATATTATAAATACCTATGAAAAAAGGAGATTATTTTCTTTCTTTAAGTAATTAATAAAAATTCTAAAATCTTCCAAAAAAAAAAAAAATCTTCTAAAAATGATACCCGGGATATAAATGATCATACCCGGGAAATAAATGAATATTTACATCCACTATTTAAGGGGTCGTTTATATGGGAATGTATATTTATATAATGTACATAAATGCAGTATTAAACTAATAATAATAATAATAATTTTTTTGGTGCTGCCAGGTACCCCCTAGCTTAGGAGATAGCACATACAATACTCTAAATTGCTGCTATATATCGACAATTTAGAGTTTACATTATGATGTTTAATCTCATACAAAAATAAAATAATATAGACTAAGAGTTTAATTATTAACTAAGTATAAATTGGTGGAAAAGAAGGAAAATTTTCAGGATATGCACCAGGAGCCACAGGAGTACTATCTTGACCAAAATGGGGATAGTGTATTTGATTCCTGAAGCCCCTTTTTTAGGAATACAAAAAGAAAAAAAAAGAATATATAACATATTAAATGTGAAAGGGAAAATTGAAACTTTAATTTAGTTAAATTGAGTTGTGAGGATGGTAAAAAAAAGAGAAAAACACAAATAAACATTTATATTATAGAAAAAATAATAGAAATCAGTAAATAGTAAGATTGACTAAGGGAAAAAAAATTTTAAAATTAAATGAACGGTCTAAAGTCATCTCGTATTGAACTAACTTATCTAATGCTTTTATACTTTGATACTTTAAACAATTTTATAGAAAAAAGTCCATCTCCATTTGCGATATTATTTTCAATTGAGCTGTAAAATCTGTTTACTTCTTAGACAGCTATGATCTGTTTTTAGTACTTTTCTATGCTTTGCAATCTTTGTTCCCTCTTTTTGCTTGTCTATCTGTCATTCTTGTAATTCTGTAATGTAAGAATACCTTCTAATTTGAGGAATAGATTAAAGTTGGTTTTAATAACAAAGATTAGGGGATTGATAAAACTTTCAAGTAATAGGATACCTTTCTGTAATACTTGACTTTTCAGAAATGTTTTTTGTTCCTTCACATATTTTTGTTTTATATCCCTACTAGCGGCTATGTCCCCTAGAGTTCTTTAGTGGCTCTTGAGGGGGGGGGGGGGGATTCGATCCACTCCACTTAAAATTTTTGGTTTAAGAAGTAAAAAATGTTTGGCAGGTTTTTTTTTCTTTGCTCTATTTCTCTTGGGAGAGTGGTGGTACAATCTCCCAAATTAGTTATAAACATTCCCAGAAAAGCTGCAGTGAAAAGGAGAATCATATCAGTTCAGCTGTCAACGAGATCCTTAGCTACAGATAAAAAAAAATTTTCTACTTTATACAATATGATAATAAAGTAACAGGATCTGTGTGCGTACAGAAGGGTCTCGATAACCCCTTAACTGATATGGTTCTCCTTTAAAGAGGAGGGTACAATCATCCTTCCAAGAGAAATCGCTAAAAATACCAAACAATACCCATTTAAAAGTTTCCGCAAGGTGGCGCAAGTGCAGTGTCAGAAACATGAATAAAAAAACAGGAGATTTTAACATAGATAAATCATATCTCAAATTAGATATTATAGAAAACTTTAAAGTGCCACCAGGGGCGTAGCCGCTAGTGATTAAAAAAAGTATTATTATTTTTTAGTTGGAGAAAGAGGGAGGCAGCCGGTCTTATCTTGGGGAGGTGCTGATGATCAGTGGCAGTTTGGCGGCTGTTGCTGGAGCCGTTTTCTTTCTCAGGTAAACTGTTGGCAGCTTTAGCCAGCAAGCAGGAATCTTATGGGATAAGACAATAATCGATAAAATGAAGATACACAAAATTACCCATGTGAACTAACCAATCAAATTTAGTAGAAGTACCCAACGTTTTTAATCCAAAGAATTTTAAAAAGTTTGAAGTTAGCTGATTTAGAGAATTACTCACTTGAGAGGATTAATTACGATAATTAAGCATAAAACTAAAAAAGTAAATCATGCAAATGAAACATTTTTTAAAAAGTTTAGTTGACAAGGTAGGTAGATTATGCTTAATTTTATTTTTAGTGAAAGAACTCGAGCTGCAGCCGCCGCGGCTGCCATCCTGCCGACAGTTTTAGCGGCTGCTTCATCCGCCAGAGTTGGTGCCAAGGTTCAGTCCAATGCAGAGGCGGAACAATTCAAGGTACAGTTTTCCTCCAGCTTTTCTGCGAGTATAAATATTGGACGCTTTTCTTTTTAGCTTTTGATTTTCTCTATGGGTGATTTCTTTGGGGAGAAGGGTGGTATCCTTCCCAAATATGGTTGTAAACTTTCCCTGGACCTTTACTGTACGGAGAACCATATCGGTTCAGCAGTTTCCAAGATCCCTTGAGATCTTTCTCATATATATACATCCTGTTACTTTTATATAAGGATTCATTCCTAGGAACTAAGATTAATTAAACTTGTTTCTCTGTAATTGGTAACAGGATAACTTTATTACTTGTCTTTTTACAAAACGATGTTATAACCTTATACAATAGCGTTATTATTAAAAAAAATTATGACAACGTTCATTCATGCGAAGTTCTGTAACGGTAGGACAAACTGACATTAACATTTGTAGATTGTCAGAACTTAATAAGCAGAATATAAATGTACTATAATAAATGTCAAACTTTAAGTATACAAATTATTGTTTAGGAGTTATTAAAGTACATGATACAAAATATGAAAACGTTCAAACAGCTATTGAGAAAATCTTTAAATTTAATACAGGTGACTACTTATATTTTTTATTTTAGCTACAGTGCACTATGGGACATTTCAAAACATTTTAAATTTTTCTCAGAGTTTCTCAGAGATTTTTTTACATGAACATGTAGCTTTTGAGGTGTAGATTTGACTTTATTTCATCCATTTTAGGTAAAAGTCCCGACTATTATGCTTTTTTTCGCTTTAAAGTTTTTGTAAAAAAGTAAATGACTTTAACGCTAAAATTAAGTGCAACGACATTTATTTGCGTAATATTTATGTGTTCATTTGACCGTCTCAAGAAATTTAAGAAACAGGGTAAAGAGTAACAGCCCGAAGAAAGGGAAAGTACGAGATAAAAACATTTTGAAACATTTAATTATAAATATTCTATAATCGAGATTGAACTTACTTATCAAGTATGAATTTCTATAATCAAACATATTTTAATCTAAAAGTTATATACTGGATAAAATGTCAAAATTTCCCTCTAAAACTACGTTATTCAAAATAAGAAACAATTTAACAAGCCTTGCTAACTTACTTCCTTAATTTTAATCTTTCTAAATAATTTATTTATAATGAATCACCCCAGAAAGATATAACCTAATTCTTTCTTAAAAGTTTTAATGTCTAAGACTATTACTCTTAGCTCCTTGATATGAAATTCCCCTTGAACATATACACCTGGAGGGTGTTCATACAATCCAATCACATTTTTTTCATGATTTATGATTTTGTCAATTTCAATTTTTTAGAGACAAATGGAATAAAATATTCTTTTTTATTCTTATACTTTTTTTAAGTTGCTAAATTTAGTAAATATTTTGCGGACATGTAAAACCACCCTGTAATTTTCCCAATCCCCACCCCCATAATTTCCAAGATGGGACAGGAAATATCAAGTTTTCTAAGATTGTAAAATTTCTATAATTAGAATTAAAGACAATAAGTAATAAACATGTCATTTATACAACTCTCAATTAGCAAACTTTAAATCTTAGAAATGAGTTTGATATCTTAATTATATTTTATATATTTAATTAATTAATTTTAAAATCTTTAAGTACATTATACAAATAAACATAGAGATATATGAGAATAATAAATATAAGAAGATTAAAAAGAGAACTTTTCACTTTTCTTCCCTATTACTTTATATTCATTTCTTACTTATTTTAGTGAGTATATGATTATTTATGAATATTAAAAAGATTGGTATATTTATATAAAGATTACTCAACTAGTTATTTGTGGCGACAAAATCTCTTCTATGTAACCACTAATATAAAAAAGATTAGGTACTTAATATAAATCAGATTATAGAATTTTTTATTGATTATTAAAATGTAAAAAAATATTTAAAAATTCAAAACGTATTATAATAGATTCTAAAAGAATCAAATTGATGAAATATAATTTCAAACTAATATTTTGTATCCCAGCCCTTTAAAATTACATAAGAAGACGAAATGAATTAGGTATGTCGTCCTTGTGCATAGCAAAATTTAAGTCATGAAAAATGATAAATATTAGCAAATAAAAATCTTTTTTTAATAATTCTTTAAAAGAATATTGTTTTCAAGTCCATAGATTATGATCGAGACATATTTCATATCTCTATCTTAACCAGGGAAAAAATGAAACAATACATATGCATTTGTCCCATAGTGCAGTGATAATACAATGAATGATTAATCAACTTTCCCCCAAAATCAGACTTTGGTACCTATCTGTCAAAACTCCAACAAAACTAGTAATAATTAAATAATTTTATTTTACTAGTCGTGAAAAATTGTCTATAATGCGATGCGATTTCCAGTAATCCAGAAGGTACTTATCGGATTCGAAACTATATGGAACGTATTAGGGATCAAAAGAAGAAGTGTTTTACTCTAATCCCAATAAGAATTCCGGTTATTAAAGAGAATATTAAGGGGGGGGGGGGGAAGTTTGTACACTTGTAGGAAATGAAAATTCAGTATCAAGTTTTGCCCTGGCATTTTGGGCTTTTGTCCCAACCCCCCCCCCCCCCCCAAATACAAAATTTATAAGTTTTGAGCTTACAAGCCCCTAGAAGTAAAGTGAAAAAATGTAATATGAGGTGGCTAATCAACTCATTTATGTAACAAAAGCTTCCATTAAAAAGATAAGCTCGATATCTTAAAAAATAAGCTCATAACTTAAATTTTTAGTGTTTGGGGGGATCTTTTGCTCCACTAGCCCCTCGAAGGAAAGTCCAAAATTCAATTTTCAAAGTTTTACAGGTAGATCCAATCATATATGAGAGTTTACAAAAAGAATTAGGTTGATAACTATAAAAACAAGCCCAAAATGCCAGGGCAAAATTTGATACTGAATTTTCATTTCCTATAAGTGTACAAATTCCCCCCCCCCCCCCCCTTAATATTCTCTTTAATAACCGGAATTCTTATTGGGATTAGAGTAAAACACTAGAGGTGGAAGGGGTTAAATAACTGTATGTCCCTATCTCGATGTCTCTGTGCTGTCTTTCAATTAAGCCTCTAGGTAACAATCAACCAATAGCGTCGAGAATACTAAAACGCCAAGTTGCTACAAGAGAGCAGAAAGCAATTTGCTTGCAGACGAAAAAGTTCTGGTTATACATCTATATTTATAAATTATTTATAGGGCATGGAAATGATGAACCAGGGTTATTTAATGGCTTCTGGTTATGGTAACAATCAGCCCTATGAAGCGGCCAGCCAATCAGGTAAATATTTTTTCAGAATATTTTTCCTTGCCTTTTTGGTACAAGGTCCGAGTCACGAAGTAAGTGGGTTAAATTGGCTATATACTCCTTTGATGATGTTCCTTTATCTATGGGCCAAACCCTTACTTTAACCAAGTAAGCTCCAAAAATAAGTTGTTTGTGGTGTGGTCCATATCATATGCGATAAATGGAAAACAACCTTTTCTACAATCAGATCAAATAAAAATGTTTGGGTATAGTCCCTTTCGTGACATCGCACCTTATGGGGCGATTCTTCGTATTTTTCACAGTAGCTTTACTCCTATTTCTAGCCCCGGCGGGGGGCTCTAACCCTGCGGAGCCAATTACCTAACCCTGTGGGGCAATCACCTAACCCAATATTACCTAACCTAACCTAAAATAACCTATAAAAAGTCATTTTAAAAATACGACGAATCGCCTCTTTTGGGGCGATGTTACGAAAGGGACTATTCCTAAATGTTTTTGTTGATTTCTAATCTAATTTTAATTTATGTTTAGATGAAGTATCTCAAGATTGTGATGACGAACACAAACTATCCAAAGCTTTATGCAAAAGGTAAATATAATAAATTACGGGCCTTTCCTTCAAAATACCTTGTTGAACATAGAAACTCCATGTATTTTTTAACAAAATTGAAAATTAGGGGTGGGGGGTGTAGTTTTTCGTTTGTTTGTTTATTACTATAGGGCCAGGTTAGGTTAGGTTTATTTTAATCTATAACTCTCCTTTCATTATCTATAATACAAAGTAGAATGATGTCTGTCCGTCCGTCCGTCCGTCTGTCTGTCCGTATGAAGCTTAAGTTCTCGGTAACCACTGAACCGATCGGATTCTACTCTTCAGGGTATATAAAAAAACAAAAAAATCCCCCCCCATTTTCTTTTCAGGAGATTTCCTTGTTCCTTTTTTTTGCAGAAGATTTCCTTGGTCCTTTTTTTGCAGAAGATTTCCCTGGTCCTTTTATGAATTTCAACTTAATTTTTTTTTTGATCACCTCTTGGGGCAAAGCCCCTAGAGGCCAGGGGCGAAGCCGCTAGTTTCTTATAAAGGGCAATATATCTGGTAATTAAACTAGTTTGGATAGTAATATTTTCCTTAATTTTCAGGTCTTCCTTCATTGCCTTGCGACGGGCAATCTACTCCTGTACTCTTCAGGTAAGAAAATTATTGTCCAATCCAACCCTATTATTTTCGTTATTGACAAGGATAACAACATCCATAAAAGCGAAGCACTGAAACGGTAGGACAAACGGACATTAACACTTGTATAGTGTCAGAACTAAATAATCAGAATAAGAATCGAAGCAAAATTGTAAGTCAATTTGTTGAAAAACTGCTTGATACAGAATATGTTTATGGACATACTTACATTTTTAGTACTTAATTATAGAGTTGCTTCGCTTATAATATTGTACTTTGTTGTCCCAGGAATTTGTATACCAAAAATTACATCAATCGGATTATTAGATCTTATAAAAAGGGGGGGGGGGGGGGACGAAAGTGACACTTTTTGAAACCAAAACTAAAAGTCAACAAAGGAACTCAACTAAAAAAAGAGTTACAGGTCTGACATTTTGCATGGCAGTTGCTTTATAGGGGTAAAATATGGAAAATATTAGTTTTGGTTTCAAAAAGTGTCACTTTCGCCCCCCCCCCTTTGTTGTTAAAAAAGTTAAAAAATCATCATATTTAAAATGGACGTACGGACATTATAGTAATGATTATAGAGTTGCTACGCTTTCTAAATCGTACCTAACTACTACAGGAATCACCATGCAAAATTTAAATTCGATAAGAGAATTCGGGTATAGTCCTTTCCACGACATCCCTCCATAAGGAGCGATTCTTCGTATTTTTCACAGGGATGGGTTTTTAATAAATGCCGCGTTTTTTCGACAATTTTTTAATCATTGATTGATTTAACGAAGACGATGGGATTTCAACACAGAGTATACAACATAAGAATTCAAAATTTTAAAATTATTATTTTTAGGGATGGGAATCCGTCGAATTTTTGGACCGGATTCGGATTCCGGATTCTGAAGGAATCCGTCAAAAAAGTGACGGATTCTTGCGGATTCCGGATTCTTATTTTTGGCGGATTCCGGATTCGGATTCCGGATTCTAGCAGTATTTTAAAAGGCCGTCCGTCACAGGGATAGCTTTTTTCGTTAATTTATCACTATGTTACTTGGTTGAAGCCTTGATTTGTTTAAAGTGTTGACTTCCAGCATAACTAAAACATTTACATCACATTAGTAATTATTAAAATTTGTTATGTAGAAATTTTTTTTTTATCTTTGCCTTCAAACAGAGGGAGTTGTAAGAAAAAAGACGGTAATTTTAGCCTACCAATTTAGAATCCGGAATCCGCTATAAAAAACGGATTCCGGATCCGGATTCGGATTCCAAAATTGGCCGAAAATTGGGCGGATTCCGGATTCCGGATTCGGATTCCGGATCCGGATTCCCATCACTAATTATTTTAGCCATTTGTATAATGTCTAATACAACTTAAAAATCCATTTTCGTATGAGTATTACTTAGTGTTCTATGGAGTAATATGTATTACTAAATAAAGAATGTGCATTTTATAGTATTATCTAATACTCTCTATGGAATAAAATTCAATACGCTAGAAGGAAGTTTTTAATACTCTGGTTCGTAATTTTTGTTACTCTGTAGGGTAAGAATTAATACTAAAAACGTAATATCTCTGTATAGTAATAGTTATTACGGTATATAGTACTACATGGTGTTATATATTCATTTTGTTAATACAGCACACTTACGGGTCCAGGTCTAATACAACCCAAGCGTATCAATTGATACTAAATGAAAAAATAATTTTTTACAGTGTATAACAGGAAATTTTGTTGATCATAATCTATATGGTTTTAGACATTCTATTAAACTGTAGTTACCATAAACATCTTATATAACAAATAAACTCATACATAAGAATGACAGAAATATTAGTATCTAGCATGCTATAGCAGGAGGGAGGGAATATTGGGCTGTTTATTACACTGGTCCCCAAAATTTTGTAATAATGTTTTCTTATAAAGTGGCGTCGTAGCTCAGTGGTACCGCATTGAGTTATGGTGGTGAGAGTACGAGTTCAAGTCCCCATGTGGCAACTTGAATTTCTCAGTCGCAACTCATTCACGCAACTTCCCCTTGGTTGTGTGTGTAAGAAGGGTGACAATTGGGTAGTTTGGATACCCAATAGTCGTGTAATAGAGCAACCCTTACAAAAGCTCCTCTGTGGAGAGCGTCATTCATTACGGTGACTTAATTTTGCTCTTAAAACTTTGGACACTAGTATTATTTATTACTCACAGCTAAATTTAGACATTGCAAGGTTCACAACCCTAATTGCCATTTGGGAGTTAAAAATGGATATAGAAAATACGTGGATATTATGACAGAAGAGAAAATGTCTTTAGTTTAGGTTCCTAACATGAACATCATTTATTGGTCAGTTCGTTCATCCAGTAGGAGGAGAGGGGATAGGGTGGAAGTGTTATTTTAGCCAGCTATAAATTTCATTTTTTTAGAGAACATTTTAATCTGGTGTAAATAAATCCATTACAATCCTAATCGCCATGTGGGATTTCAATTTAAACTTTTATCAGACAAATTTTAGTTTTGACACATTTTGACAAAGTTTCACCGAGAGAGATTAAAGTTATGGACTAATTGCCAATTACAATTAAGAGTTCAATAGCCGACCGCAATTTGCACATTGGGGGACTACCAGACAAAAGACGTGATATGAAAGGGTTGGATTTACCCATATTGTAGTGCATATGCTACCTACATTGCTGCATAGTAACATTTTTTTTCTCATTTCAAATAATTAATAATCTTTTTTATTTAGATGATTTTGGTATATAGAGAATCTGTGGAGTTTTTGATGGAGGTCACACCTTTGGCAGAACACATAGACTTAAAGGTAAATCTTAATTTCATTTTTCATAATGTTTCCAACTCCGAGTAATTTCCGCTTGATTATAGAATAGTTATTTCTCGCATCGTATTATAAACGGCTTTCCGCGGATATAGAATGTACAATTGTAAGATTAAAACTAGTTTTTTTAGCCCCGAGGTGCCATAGGCACCGGCGAAAAAAAAACTGATTTTAATCTTATGATTGTACATTTCTATTTTCGTAGAAAGCTGGATATGATACGATGCTAGACATAGTTTTTTCGTATGGATGAGAACCGGTTCCTATCCGCCGGATTCGAATGAATACGAGAAAAATATTTCTAGGATTATTCTCTGTTTTGTTGGCTATTGCCTCTCGGGGTAAACAAAACTGGAATTGATACTATAATTTTTAATTTGATAATCCGAAATTTTAATGAGAATGAAAATTGACCTACCTCTAAACTTAATCGTTCTTGTTCATATCTTAGGGGGGAGGAAAGGACTGTAAATTATGCTGATTGTTTTAAAATCACGTACTCTCATTCGTTGGCTAATATACTTTGTTTACTTTTATTAAATCTTGATATTGGTGTACAAACCAGCAGTGTTCATACTTTTCAACCAATATACAGAAGTGCAGTTAGTTTTGTCATCATAATTCAAGGAGAGTATTCACAAGTTTATCGTCTATTGTCTTATCCAGTAAAATCCCTGAAATTGTGCAATTCACTAGGCATCAAACTTTCGCACACAAATAAACATTTTAGTTAATTTTTTTCAGGATCATTACCTGGCCTTTATTGACCTGGATACCTTTGGTCTGGAATCTGATCCACCAGACTCCAGATTATCTGTCAGACAGGTAATTTCAACATTTTTAGCTGACACTCTTGGTCGTTTAATTTCAACGTTTTCACTCTAGAATAAATTTAAGTTAGACTTACACAGCCTCATACTATAGACATTAAAAATTATGTTTTATACAAGTTAGCGATGTCTGTACGTCTGGATGAAGCTTAAGATCTTGTTTCTTACTCACTGATTTGGCTTTACTTTTAACATTACTATGGTTTTAAGCTATTGTCAGGGGAAATATGACAACCCCTTCTCAAAAAGTCCCCCAATGCTCCAAAATTAGAAAACTTAAGACTACCTTAACGCAAATATATAATACTACCGGGAACGCCCCTAGAGGCCACTAGTGGTACTTAAACAGGTGGGGGGGGGGGGAAGGAATATTTATTACAGGAGGATGGATGAACCCTCCCCCACAAAATGTTAACCTTATCTGCATCTCTAAGAAAAGAATAACCTTATTGGTTGATCAGTTGAACAGACATTCAGATAGACATCATGCTACTTTTAAATAATGAATAATGTGTTTATAATTTTAGTTGAAAGACACAATCCAGTTGAATTTGTTACAACAATCTGAATATCTTAGAAGATTTTCCCTGGCCTTCTGTGACAAGGTAAATTTTTATAGCAGTGGGCAAGGCATGGATTCGAATCTCCGTCCAAAACTGCCTCTTAAATAAAGAGATAGAACTTGTACCTACTTTTCTTATTTCAGATGTTAGTGCCTACTAAAAGTTCTCACCCTTGGTTATAAGATTTTCTATATTAAAAATTAAGTTTACAAAGCATTTAAACAAAATAAACAAACTTACAGACTTGCCGGTAATGATTATAGAGTTACTATGCTGTAAGGATCCTGCAGGATTCCTCGTTTGAGGAAAGGTTTGAAATTATTTGGATTATTCTAACAATCCTAAAGAGAATTATAAATTCCTAGTAAATAAGATAAAGAAAAGAAAAGTAATTGTGTAAAGTAGGTCCATCAGATAAACAACTAAACCAGGGTTATAGACAATTAGTCTGTAGAAAAAATCTATAGTTCTGAAGAACACACATATTAAAAAAAAGAATGTTAGGAAATATATAGTTGTTGACAAACTTTTGCGCATATGATCTTTGACTAGGAGTCACTATAATATAAAAGGAGAAAACTGTAAATCATACTCGTTTCCAAAGTTTTAATAACTGGATATCTCATTCTTTCTAAGATTATTATTAAGATTTTTTTCCATGTATACAAAAAAATAAATAAGATTGTGTTAACAGTTATTGTACCTGTTTACTCTGGAATTGTGGTACTTTCACACAAAGTGCATGTTGAGCCCTGATACCTCACCCCCTTGTTTTAGAAATATTTTGAAAGTAAGGGAGAGGTCCCATTCATAATCCCAGCAGGCTCTATAATTACAGTTCCCTTACCCTACAGGGCTACCCAGTAACCATACCTAACTTGACCTAAAGTAATGGATAAGCGTTTTTTTATTTATTTCATTAATAAGAGGATGGGGGGGGGGGGTTATGAGTGCACAACAATGAAATTTGTGTAATATCGCCAGATTTTTTATCTTAGATTATGTTATAGAAATTTAACAGTATAAAACTGTAAAAAATGTAGGGGTAGGAAAATAGACAATGTTTTTTTTTTAATTTTCAATTTAATTAGATAAAACAAATAAACTTAAATTAAGAAATACTGTTTAAGTTTTTAAAAAACTGCGCCACTTCATTTATATCATAATAATATGAAAAATCCCCCCCCCCCCCACTACGTTTATACTTATAAAATAAGAGGGGGAGGGTGTGCTCCCTGGGCACTTAAAGGAAAGCACAGACTATTCTCAGTTCTTACATGCCTAATAATGTATTATAACCAAATGTTCTGGTCCTCTGGACTTGCTAACAGAAGTACTAATTATAGAAAACCGTTGCTTTAAAACTTGTAAATGCATGAAAAAATTGTATTTTCCAGTTGTATGTTTGTTTAATAAGTTTCCTTTCTTACTTTCCCAGGATAAATGGATAGGTAAATATTTTGTTCCATAATTTTGAATAGATTCTGTGGGTAGGTTCGTGGTTTAGGAGCTCACTTACATATCTGTTTTACCATTAAAGTATAAGAATAGAGGGGACACGAGCTATTTTTAACTCTATCCCCGGGATGGGGGCCCTGTTCAAACTTTCAATTGGGTCTTTGAATATTAGCCAATAAATAGCGTTGGAAATACTAACACAGCCAAATGGCTACAAAAGAGCAGAAAGCAATTTGCTAGCAGACAAAAAAAGGTCCCAATGACTTGGGCCAGGTATTTGTCTAAGTTTTCTCTCTATCTTATAGTTTCTCTACTTTTTATATGTGAGGAAAGTTTTTAAAATTCTATGCATTTTAAATTAGCTAAGTATAAGGTGGAAACTTGACTTTCAAACACCATTTCACTAGAAACAGTGATGTGGAGCCGTACTTTGGTTTCCGATTTAGGCAAAGACCTTTTAAAGTTTTATTGATAATCGTGTATGTTTAGATTCAAGACAAAGAATCATAGATCATGAATGATAAACAATTATTCCTTCTCCTCAGATTTAATTTATTGTACACTGCAAGTTGGTACAAGCCAATCAAAATTTAATTAAACTTCATAATTTTAAACTAACGAATAAGAGAACGTGTTTTACAATCGAATTTATCCTAACAAGCTTCAGTGAAAACTTTATAAAAATTGTCTGTTTGAAACAAAAATGAAGAAGACGAAAACGAAAAGTTGACAAATACATAGTATTTGTATTTTTATCAAGGATGACAACTTCCATAAATAGACAATCACTAGAAATGATGTATGGACAAACAGACAAAGTGAGTTATAGAGCAGATATTTTGTGGTTATAAAGACATACAGAGAGGAAAAGAAAAAGAGAGAGATTGAGATATAAATACTAGTTATTTCTCGCATCGTATTATAAACAGCTTTCCGCGGATATAGAATGTACATTTACAATTATAAGATTAAAACCAGTTTTTTAGCCCCGAGGTGCCGAAGGCGCGGGATAAAATAACTGGTTTTAATCTTATGATTGTACATTTTCATATTCGTAGAAAGTTATAATAAGATATAATACGATGCTAGACATAGTTTTTTCGTATGGATGAGAACCGGTTCCTCTCCACCGAATTCGAATAAATACGAGAATAGTTATTTCTCGTATCGTATTATAAACGGCTTTCCGCGGATATAGAATGTACAATTATAAGATTAAAACTAGTTTTTTTAGCCCCGTGGTGCCGAAGGCACAGGCTAAAAAAACTGGTTTTAATCTTATGATTGTACATTTCTATATTCGTAGAAAGCTAGATATAATACGATGCTAGACATAGTTTTTTCGTATGGATGAGAACCGGTTCCTATCCACCGGATTCGAATAAATACGAGAAAAAAAACCATTTATATTATATTTCCTCTGTAGCATGAACGACAAACTGGCTATCAAGAGTTGTTTACTAGTTGCTCTTTGAAAAGGGGGATTTTCATAAAAGAAATGAGTAAAAAGCATATAAAAAAATCCCATTTTCCCCTATAGTGTTACGGACGGACATGCAGGCATGGTAAATTATAGAGTAGATTCGCTACAAAAAAATAAGATTAACCTACATGATTAAATATTTATTCTTGTAGGGCTTCAAATCTTCAATATTATCGACATAATATCTTAAACATTTGGTTTTTACAGGAAACGTTTAGAAAATATATTTTTGTTCAAATTTGTAACAGTTTTTGTCGTTAATAAGAATGCCAAAAATCATTAGAGCGAAGCTTGAGAAAAGAAACAAAAATCAGTTTATAGGCTAATTTCAGAAGTATTATACCTACTTATTGGGTACTGTTTATTGTTCTAGATATTACCATTTCAAAATCTATTTCCCATGTAAAGCATAGCAATTCCTCAATCATCCTATTATATTCGTTTGTCTACTTGTTTAGGTACGAGAGGATGAGAGCTTAAACAAAAGTGGAATTCTAAAGCATGTTAAGGACACTGTAACAAAAATAAGAAAAGTCACTGAGAAACTTGCTAAGGTAAGATTTTTTAATGGGGGTTAGGGGGGAGTCCATATCTCACCAGGTGGGCCCACTAAGGTGCCCCCAGGGCCCACTAAGGTGCCCCCAGGGCCACTTAAGTGAATGGTAGGGGGGGGGGGGGGAGGAAGTCGACCCTTCACTTTTAACTTTAGTTTTTAAAAGAAAGAGTAAAATTTTTTCGTGGGGTACCCTTCCGTTAAAATAATAATAAATATTCCCTTACTAATGAGAAGCTTTATTGTAAAGGAGAACCATATCGGTCAAGCTGTTAGCAAGATTCCTCGGTACACAACGCCTGTTTCACCATTACTTTAATATAGGGATACTAAAGACTTAAATTAAGAATGATAAAGTTAAAAATTAATCTTGTTTTGTTAAGGTTTTTGAATACCACCAGGCCTTGGGACTTTTACCTGTACCAGAGTTGGAGCAGAGAGCTCTCACATTAAGAAAACAACAAAGTATTGATATGGTTAAGGTACAAAGTTTTATTTGTAATGCAACCCAGGCATCTAAAGACAATGGAGGATAAATTGAGATACATGCCCAGAGATGATGAACAAAATTACTCCTTTTTAGATTAAAATTGTTGGGGAAAAGTTTGGACATTACTAGGTTTATACCAACCAATCAAAATGCAATCTAATGTACTCAAAGTTTTTGAACAAACGAATAAGACTACGTGATTATAAAACTTTGGGTACCAGTATAGTACAAGTTCTATGACTCAATTTAAATAGGTACCCAACGATTAAAAGCATCAAGAAAACAATTTTTCTACCGAAGGCATTCACTGGACAAAAAAATAATAAAATGAAACAAATGTATTTGATAATTCTTATTTTTAGAAATTGCTGCCTTTACGTAATGTGTACACCAGCCTCTTCAGCACGGGTCTTCACCTACAAAATTCTCTACTCAAAGTCAGACATCTTGAGTCATTCTTTGATGTTCTGGATAAATATAAAGCTAGCCAGGTAAATATTACAGATAGATAGAAAGATAGCTTAAGATATTAAGGCAGATAGATTCAAAATCAAACATCTGGATTCATTCTTTGGTGTTCTGGTTAAATATAAAGCTTGCCAGGTAAAAATAGATGGATAGATAGCTTGAGATATGAATGTATGTAGATAGATAAATTCAACGACAGACATTTTGAATCATTCTTAGATGTTCTGGATAAATATAAAGCTAGCCAGGTAAATATGGAGAGATAGATAGATATATAGCCAGAAATAGATAGAAAGATTGAAAGGGAGATATAGATTTAGAATTGTAGATAGATATATTTAAAGTCAGACATCTTGAATCATTCTTTGATGTTCTGGATAAATATAAAGCTAGCCAGGTGAAGATAGATGGATAGATAGATAATAGCCAGGAAGAAGGATAGATAGATTAAAAGTCAGACATCTTGAATCATTCTTTGATGTTCTTAATAAATATAAAGCCAGCCAGGTATATATGAACAGATAGATAGAAATATAGTCAGAATTAGATAGATAGATTCATAGTCAGACATCTTGAATCATTCTTTGATGTTCTGGATAAATATAAAGTTAGCCAGGTATATATGAACAGATAGATAGAAATATAGTCAGAATTAGATAGATAGATTAATAGTCAGACATCTTGAATCATTCTTTGATGTTCTGGATAAATATAAAGCTAGCCAGGTAAGGATAGAAGATGGATAGATAGCCAGAAATAGACAGATAGATTCAAAGTCAACCATTCTTTAATCATTTATGCATTATCTTGGAAAAAAATAAAAGCAGCATTGTATAGAAAGTTGTAAAGCCAGAGTGATTAATAGATAAATAGACCCTAATAAAGTTTTATAACATCATAATATGTAAATGCATATCCCTTTCTCCCTGAACATATAATCATTATCTATATTTGTCTGGAGAAGATTATTATCCATTTATTTTCTTTCTTAGAACCAATTTTCAACACGATTTTGCAATCTTTATTTTTCTCTTACAGTAAAGAAAGATAGGTTTATTCATCTACATAATAGGGTAATGAATCTATTAATAAAAATTTCAATTTACTTTATTGGGGTTCCTATTACCTGTTTATATGAGACTCTATACGAATTTTTAGCTTTCCAGGATGTTTTGAAATATCATACATTATTACTTCGATTACGATGCAATAATTGTATACACGTCCTTTTAGAATTACACAACAAGTGCATTGAAGACTAAAAGACAAACATTTTTGGAATGTAGTAAAGCTACCTAATTTTATTACCACTGATTTATTTAGCTAGAATTAATATTAGTTTTGGTAACATTTGTTGATTGATTATTATTTTCATAATAGATATAGAAAGTATAGATATTCAACCCGTTATTTGGACCAATAAAAAAACAGTTTAGGGACAATCCGACTTCTTTAGTGTACACTTCTTTGTAAGAGAAGAGCTGGATCTTTAAATCATTTTAGTGGTGAGCCAGATCGGTTCGGCTCACCCCGATCTTGCTCACTACTAAAATGATTTAAAGATCCAGCTAAGCAGTTATTTAATTTTTTATTTAATCCATACGAAAACTCAAGTTGTGTAGAATACTTGGGTATAGTCCCTTTCGCGACAAACCCCTCTCAAGAGCGTTTCGCCGTATTTTCACAGTAGATTTTCTCCTATTTTTATCCCTGCGGGGTGCTCTAAACCTACAAAGCAATCACCTAACCTAACATAACCTATCCCAACCTATAGAAAGCTAGTGCGAAAATACGACGAAACGCTCCTTAAGAGGCGTTGTCACGAAAGGGACTATACCCAAATATTTTATCTAATTAGCTATATAGGGTAATGAATCTATTATTTTTAAGGAGCAAGGAGGTGCAGGATCGAGTAATCAATTACCAACAGAGGAGAAACTTCTGGAATGGCTTAAGGTAGGCTCTAGTTTTTCATATTCTACACTGCCCTAATTAAGGTATGGGGGGGGGGGGGTCGAGTTGTCGGATGTTCCACTTTTTGTTCTAAACCTAAAAAATATTGGAATTAGTTACTTATGCTTTAATAAAGATCTGTTACGAAAAGGCGAAAGAATCATCGCTGCCGCTAAAATAACCTCCATTTCCCGCCGATTTTATGATATTTTTTTAAATTTTGTTCTGAAATGTTTAAATATTGACTAGGTGATTTGTCGATGAATTGCTAAATAGTTTAGCGGGAAATGTAGATTTTCATTTGCAATTCTGCAGCCGTTTTTTAACAGATTAACCTTATTAAAGTAACTGTCATGCGAAATATCAGTAAATCTTGTTACAATATAGTTTTGCTTCTAAAAATATATTCTTACAAATAAATATAATCTTTTTTGAAATAAATCTTGCGCAAATAACGTATCCAATATCTCCTAGGGAGAGAGAGGACATTGAGATGTTAATTACACTAGTCCCCAAAGTTTTATGGAAATATTTATTATTCGTTGGCTTAACAACTTTGGAGACTTTTCTTGAATTTTGATTTGTTGTTTCATTAAGCTAAGTGTCTAAACGTTTCTACTACACTACTAATTGTAATACACATACAATACAGGAGAGGTAATTTTGTGTATCATCATTGGGGATGTGCATCAATTGATCGTTCATTGTCTTATTCTTTAGATCCCTGCCCTATCTCCTCAATTTGACCTGAAGTTTCCTCAATATAAAATTAATGATCCTTCACTCAGAAAGAAATAAAGTTGGATCCTGTACAGTTTTGGCACATTTATTATTACTCAACAGTGGTCATTTTTGTTACGGCTCTCAAAACATGGTTTATTTTAGGTATCTAAAGGGATAAGACAATTAACAATAGATTGAAATGCATATCATCTTCTATGTTAAATGATTATAAACAAAATTATCTCACCCGTAGTTTAAAATTATTGGTCGAAAAGTGTAGACACTACTTGTTGTCATGGAGGTTGTCATCCTTGTTTATTTGTTGGCTGCTAAATAGTACACTAAAATAGATAGTTTATTGAAGATAAGTTTAAAGACTGGAACATTTATATTCAAAACTTAAAAGCTTGAATAAAGAAAAATTATGAAATATCATAAGTCTCAATTTAATTTATTTACACTGCACCTTCTAAACATTCCTACTTATTTAACTTGTGGCTACGGCTTCTGACTAGTTTAGGGGATAGAGGAGAAAAGTTAATAAGTTAAAATCATCAAAGATATAGAAAGCATTGTTATTATTATTCAGAACCCAATCAGCCATTTCCGAGATCATTTGTAGCTACTTCATTCACTATGAAATTTTCCATTTATTTGTTTTTTTTATAATACTTGTTGTATTTCATGAATTTATCTAAGTTGTTTAATATCTTGCCAAACTTTACAGACTATATGATAGGTTTTCAAAGGGTTTTGTCAGCCGCGCCGCTGCTGAATTTTTATAATAAGCCGTGCTTCATCGGTTTCTTAAAATTGCATCGTTTATTACTGCTGGGGCTTGATTAGGGCTGAACAAAGTTTTGAGCAATATTTACCCCAGTACTGCTATAGTATGCCAGTACTAACAATAATCAATCTATGCGTTGTTGCGATTTCTTTGTGGCGCTCGATTGATAGCAGCTGCGGCTAACTAAACCTAGTTTTCATCCACATTATTTCAAAGATTTATGGTATTATCTCAGTAGAAAAAGAAAAGTTTTCAGATTTTTAAATGTAAAAGGTAAACTTGTATTTTCTTTTAAAATAGGTTAAAAATAAGACAAAATTTATCATACGTTTGAGGTAAGCTCTATAAATGTCTAGGGTGGTTTTAGGCTATTTTGCTCACCTCCACTGCCATCCTCTAAAGGGCTAGGGGGGAAGCAAAAGGAAAATCAATGTACAAGATACAGAAACCTTGTTGAAACATTAATAATACATTACATATTATTTGTTATTAAGACTTATTCAGTATTCTTATAATACTTAATGACATTTATTCCCCTTTCCAATACTCTCTAGAATATAAATTATAATATCTAAGTATAAAAATAACAGGATGTCTGTTTTTACCAAATGATCTCGGTAACCACTGAACCAATATATTTCTTCTTTACAATGAAGCTTTTTATAGGTCCTACGGAAACTACCTGCGCTCTAATTGGTCGAATGATGTGCGACACTTAAGCTTCTCAAATCAGAGCGAAAATAATTTTCAATACACCAATCAATTAGTTGAAATTACTATTAGTGCCATCAACTAAGAATTTTAAATTCAAGACATATATAATTCAGTATTTTGTTAATATCTTAAGATATTAATCTATTAATAATAAATCTAATATGTCTAAAAGTGGAGATTATAGATTTTGTGTTATAATGCAATATTCTGACAATAACAATATTGATTAGTGTGCTAAAACATTTACTATGCATATTATATTATAGTCAAGATAGATAATCATATTTAGAGATTTTTGTACATACTAGCGGCTACGCCCCACATTCAACTTTAGTTTTAAAAGATTTTTTTTGGGAGGGGGCATTTTTTATAAGGGGAGGTTTATCTTGGGATAGTGGTGGTATTTTTATTTTTAAACCTTTTCCTGAAAAAAGCAAACTACATTCTTCCAGAAACAATTTGTAAATCCATTAGCAAATGATACTTATTTTTAAAAGCGAAGCTTTTCTATAATTAGGGTCGGTCCGTCCGTACGTCCGTAACGGATAGCTTTTTTCGTTATTTTAGGCATGTTAGAATTGTCCTATCGATTTCAAACTTTGCATGGTGATTCCTGTAGAAGTTAGGTACGAGTTAGAAAGCATAGCAACTCTATAATCATTACCAGAATGTTCATACGTCCATTTTAAACATGTTGATTTTTTTTTACATTTTTAAGAACGAATTTGTATGTGACCTAATTATCCGATTGGTCTGATTTTTGGTATACTGATTCCTGGGACAACAAAGTATAATGTAATAAGCGAAGCAACTCTATAATCAAGTCCTATAAATTTAAGTATGTTCATAAACATTATCCTGAATCAAGCAGTTTTTCAACAAATTTACTTACAATTTTGCTTTGACTCTTATACGTTTATATTATGATTATTCAGTTCTGACATCATACAAGTGTTAATGTCCGTTTGTCTTACCTTTTCAGAGCTTCGCTTTTATGGATGTTGTCATCCTTGCTGTACATGAAATTGATATTGTACTTGCAGACGCATTAACTAAGTCTTTGTGGTTACTTCAGTGAAAGTTTTCTACCAATATGTAATATTATCTATAATGCAAAGTAGAACGATGTTTGTTTGTCTGTCTGTTTGTTTGTAGCGAAGGATCTCGCTAACCGCTGAACTGATCGGGTTCTCCTTAACAGGGTAGATTCTCATGGGTTCTGGGAAGGTTTATAACTATTTTGTGGGAGGATACAACCACCCTCCCAAGAGAAACAACAAAAAAATCGAAAATTTTAAAAATACATGGGAGACTTCAACGTAACATAGAGACTTTAACAAACAAAAACATCTAAAGTGCAACTAGAGGCCTCTAGGGGCGTAGCCTCTAGAAAGAAAGAAAGGAAGAGACTTAAAATTCAAATAGAATTTGGATAAAAGTTTGAAAATGATTTAGAATCATCAATTTCTACAATTTAGAAATTTTTAAACTCTCTATATCGCTATAAAGGAAATTTGAATTTCTAGCTTGCTCTTTAGGTTGGACTGTTGATTATTGTTTATGAAAAAGAGAATACAGTATATAATTTACTTGGTCAGACAGTCTATCTGTCAAGCTATCCTTCTCTTTATTTTCTGTCCTCTCTCTTTTTTTACCATCACCTAACATCTCCTTTTAAACTCACTTTGTCCGTTTGTCTATTCACGATTCTTTTGCTTCGCTAATCATGCATGTTGTCAGCTCAAACTGACAAAAATTTAAAAAAAAATATAATTATAATAATAATGTTTTCTATAGGTCTTCTTCCTTTGTTTAATGGTATAGATTGTTCTTAACCTTTACCTTGTACCTATAGAAAACATTATTATTATAATTATATTTTTTTAAATTTTTGTCAGTTTGAGCCAAACAAAGCGTTTGATAGAAATTTCTTATTTTTTTAAGATATTCCAGGTACGGTTATCAAAAAAAAAAAAAAATTTCCCTGTTGTTCTATTCAATAGGGAATACAAATATATAGAGCACCTTATCGTTCTACTACTATTTTTAGGCCTTATAACACACACCTTTACGGGATTTACTAGAAAATGACTTCCCTCTTTTATTTTGTTAATCTATATGCTTTTAATATCAACTAACGGCCACGCCTCTAGAGGCCACTACAGACACATGAGAGAAGGAGGGGTGTTAAGTGAACCCTTTACTTTCCACTTTTTTAAAGGTTATTTTCAGTTGCGTTTTCTCTTGTTAGGGTTGATATACGCTCCCCAAAGTTAGTTTAAAAATTTTTCCTGTACCTTTAAGAAGCTTAACTGTAAAGGAGAACCATGTCTGTCCATCAGTTAGCAAGATCCTTCTGTACAGACAAACTCATACCTAGACATCCTCTAACTATTATATTATTTTCAGTGTACCTATATTTTATTAATCTAATGTATGAATAACATAGATATAAGTTTGATACTTTATTATTGATGGTAGCATATCTGTGTAATACAAAGTAAATGATAAATGCTCTACTTACCATAAATGCAAGGAGGGAGGGGACATTGGACTGATTATTCCACTAATCCACAAAGATTTATAATAACGTTTTCTCATTCGTTGTCTTACCAATTTTGGGGACTTTTATTGAATTTTGATTGATTAATTTATTCCGTTGAGTGTCCAAATGTTTTAACCATCAATGGTAATCTACAGAAAGGGGTAATTTTGTGTATCATCATTTTGTAAACATAAATTTAGCGGCTAATGTCTTATCCCTTTAGATCCCTGCACAAATGGAAAACTATTTACGCAGAATATGTTACCTTTCCTTAGAATGTGATTTCTATTGATTTTTACTTTCAATAAAAATCTTAGTTTTTTACTCAACGTTTTAAATTTAAAAGAGTTTTAGGTTGCATTTCAAACATATCATAAAAATGACCTCTGCTACTTTTTGGAGTATTTCTTATTTAAGTGTTCTTTAGACTTAATAAAAGTATTTGACAGCCAATATCTAGTATTTTAAAATCACTTGTTGATTCGTCTTTGGGGGGGGGGGGGGGGGGGTCAGGAAAATAACCTAAAACCACTGCAAGACATTAATAGTGCTTCCCTGAAAATAAACATAAATTAAGAATAGTATTTTCCGAGATCTTCAGCTTTAGACAAAAAAACAATTAAAACAATTATAACACTAAAACCAACATATTAGTGTTAGGTATTGGTTTTTCATAATCCTTGTTTTAGTGTGTGTGTGTGTTTGAGTATGTTTGTGTGTGTGCATGTGTGTGTGTGTGAGTATGTGTGTGTATTTGAGCATGTGTGTGTGTATCTGTATGTGTATGTGTGGGTGTTTGTAGAGTTGTATGCCTTATTAATCCTATTATTGATAAGATGTGTTTAGCATAGAACTAATATATATTACTTATTCTCTATAATTAATGACATTATATTAATGGTTAGAAATATAATATGTGCCTTTTCCGAGATATTTTGCTTTAAAAATGTCATATAACTTCATTTTCAGGTTTGAAATATATGAAATAGCTTAAATTATACTTTATTTTACATGAAATGTAAATCTTGAATGTAAGGATTGGGTAATAGATTACAAGTGGCAAGTTGAGCACTGATAGATCACCCAACGTTTATTTTGAAATAACCCCTGTGAAAGGCCCTAACCCTTTGGGGTTTATATATACATGGGGTACACGAACCGGGCTACCTAGTACCAAATATAACCCAACCTAACCTGACCTAAAGTAACAAACAAACAAAAGAAAAACTACCGCTCCCATATATTTTTTATATATTTTTAAAGAAGGAGGAGGGGGTGGAGAGTTGTAGTGCTCAAGAGAACTTTGAGTGAAAGTGCCAAAGATTGATTATAAATGATAGAAATGCACTCAATCAGATAAATCAGTCCCTACATTCAAAGGAATAATCTCTCAAGGGTTGTGTAGCAGAAATATGTGGGATATAGGGTTAGAACAATGGATGATGAAATATTCTCTCCTCTATTTTTATGTGTGAAGTTTTGCTTATTGTACTCGGTAAATGGTTAAATGAGTTAAGAGTAGAATTTTCTAGCCATCAATAATTTTTCCCACACTTTCAATTTTGAAATAAAAATGTAAAGAACTATAAAAAGCTTCCCTGAAATAGTTACGGGGCAAAAGTGAATTTATCGGCTGCTATTCAAGAAAGACACCTGACATTTTTTTTTGTGAAGATTCCCTTTATTTCCTCTTTTTTTCAGGGATTCAAAGATATCCAGGGTGAACTGAATGCCTGCCTGACCTGCCTGGAGGATGGAGTTGGACAAATTGATGACCTCAAGAGACCCCCAAGTTCCAGGTATTGTATAGCAAGTGTTATGTGTTTGTCTGCAGGGAGGGAAGGGACATTGGGCTGTTTATTACACTAGTCCCCAAAGTTATATGACAACGTTTCCTTAATCGTTGGTTTAACAACTTTGGGGCCTTTTATTAAATTTTGATTGGTTGGTACATAAAGTTGAGCGTCTAAACGTTTCAACCACTAATGACAATCTATAAAAGGGGTAATTTTGTACATAAATTTATCAGTCATTGTCTTATCCCTTTAAATCCTGGGTTTTTGTGTATAAAAATGAGATATACCTGACCACGTTATATTATTTGTTGGCTTTAAAACCTTGGGTATTAATATTGAATATTGATTATTGTTTCTAAACTCTTTGTGGCCATTTCGCCCATTATTTTAATCTAAGAATTTATCTACTATTGTCTTATCCCATAAGATCCCTTATATAACTTCAAACTCCAAAATTTTTTTAACACCAAAATGATTTATAGCTAAACTTAAAAGTTTCTCTTTAATGAAAATTTCCGCTTTAACCATGTTTTCAAATATACCTCGCATATTTCAAACGAATCATACAATTATGTACCTACATAGAAACTTCATCAAAATTTTGACATTGAAAAGGATAGAAATTCTGGGGCTTGGCAGCCGAAGTCATAGTTTAAAATCCGGGTATGGTCCTTTCCACGACATATCTCCATAAGGAGCGATTCTTCGTATTTTTCACAGTAGCTTTTCTCCTATTTCTAGCCCCTGCGGGGGGCTCTAACCCTGTGGGGCAATCACCTAACACAATATAACCTAACCTAACCTAAAATAACCTATAAAAAGCCATTTCAAAAATACGAAGAATCGCTCCTTATGGAGGGATGTCGTGGAAAGGACTATACCCTAAAATCCTTTTTCAGCCCTTTTCAGACGATCACTCAATATAAAAAAAGTCTATTGCCAATTATTAACAAATAAGCAGCTAAAGTATAGGCCGCAAAGTGGGGCGCTGGATTATTAAATAACACCGGCTAATACTTTTATACATCCAAAACCGAATATCTTATAACATTTTTCACAATCTCAAAACGTGCATTGGTCGTTAGGGGTAAGACAATAGATGTAAAACAAAGTTTCTCCATCTATAAATTAAAATTATTCATGAAATAATTTGGACACCAACCAATCAATATTCAATGATTTTCTAAAAGTTTCAAACCAACGATTAAGAAAACATAATTACCCCCTTCCTGGCAGACAAGGTATACCTTCTTGCTTTGAAAGAAGCTTCTGAGCTATAAAATTGTTTCGGCTGCTGTCCAGCCCTCGGAAACTCTCATTATCTAGTTTTGCATTTGATTGTGTCAGTGGACAGGGATCTTAAGGGATAAGACAATTTTAGATTTAATGATATACAGGCCAAATGATGATAAACAAAATAACTCCTTCTGTAGGTTAAGATTATTTGTTGAAAAGTTTGGAACAAAGTAATCAAAATTCAATTTAAGTTTTATGGTAATAAAACTTTGGGTACCAGTGAATTTACAGTCACATGTCCTCTCCCTTCCTGGTAAGTAGTGATAGGACATTGGGATGTAAATTAAACTGGCACCTGAAGTTTTGTTATCACGTCATCTTATTCGTTGAATTTTGATTTTTTAGATCCAAACTATTCAACTAATTTTAATCTACAGAAGGGATAATTTTATTCATTATTATTAGGGATATATATTAATTTATCATCGATTGTCCTAACTCTTAGATGCCTGTTCAGTTAGGGTGTATTTATTTGTGTGTGTATGGGAGTGTGTTGTGTGTGATAGTGGGTGAATTTGTAGGTGTGGGGTGCAAAATGGATATATTACCTATTACTTTGATATTACACCAGATTTCATGTTCTCTAATAAAATGAAACTCATAGCGGACTAAACTAACGAAACAACGAATCCTCCCACTTTTCCCTGCCCTCATACTGGATGAACGATCTTACCAACAAATGAATTCTATATTTGCAACCTATATTGACGACAATTTTTCCCCTGTGTCATAAAATCCACTTTTATTCTGTTGGGTGCAATTTTGTGAATGCTAATTTGCAAGAGAGTTAGTGGAAATGTTCCCTGCAACTTTATATGTTTGTGATAGGAGGATCTTGAGGGATGAGTTAATGGACGATAAATTGATATACTTCCCCACTGATAATGAACAAAATCACATCGTTTGTAAATGAAAGTTATTGTTTATTTTTTAGACTTTATTAGTTTTTAATCAAACAATAAAATGTAGAAAATTTGGGTATAGTCCCTTTCGTAACATTTTAAAAATACGACGAATCGCCCCATATGGGGTGATGTTACGAAAGGGACTATTCCCGAAATTATTTATGAGCCAACAAATAAGATATCGCAGTATTAAAACTTTGGGTACCAATGCAATCTACCCTCCCTCCCTGCATCTAGGGGCTCTTAATTCAAAGATTAAATCTTAAAAAGAAATAGCCGAAAACCAGTAGTCCTCGAAATCTTAAGCTTCAGACAAAAAAAAACATATTGATGGGTTTCCCCCCCCCCCCCCCATCCTAATTATTTATCTACTAAATAAAAATGTAAAACAGTATGATAACTGTGCAGATGTGAATGTTATAAAATTATATGCAATTCTGCCAGTGAAATATCCTGCATCTCTACGTTTTATATGGGTTAAAGGACAGTTAAATTTATGATTAAGTGATAAACCAATGAAAGATAATTTTATGCACAACCCAAATTTATTTATATCCCTAATTATAATAAACAAATGACCTTATCTGTATTTTGAAATTATTGGTGCAAAAGTGTGGACACTATTATAAAAAATAGATTTAATTATTGGTTCACCCCTTTCCTCAAGGGAAGGTCAGGAAAATAGTCAAAACCCCTCCCAAAACAAAGTACAACCCATAATGAAAAGCAATTATAGATATCTTTAATATTTATATAGAAATCGAAGAAAAGGAAAATGTTAGGTATATGGTGATTGACTGGTATTTGACGATATGGCTAAATTTGTTCAAGCATGAAACAAGAAAACAAGAGTTATTTTTTGCTTTATTACATAAATACCAGGGATCGTAGTGGATAAGAAATTGGTCGATAAATTGATGTACATCCCCAATAATGACAAACGAAAGTGCCCTTCAGTAGTTTATAATTATTGGTTAAAAAGTTTGGACACTAAAATTTTGGAAAAAGGCAATTAAAATTCATTAAAGTACCCAAAGTTTTTTTCCTATGTCTCCTCCCTGCATAAATACATCTTAAGAAACCACTCCTAGATGCACATTTCTTCACAAACATGCACAAATAAAAACATACAACTTATTTTAGATAAAATAAAATCAACTCATATATTACTTTGAAGGGAAAAAAAACTTATGTTTATTTTGATACTTTTATTGAAAATTCATTATCACTTACAAAACTTTAAACCTGTTAGATTTGTTACGCTCTTTATGGAGTCTTTACATGGGGTTTTTAATCAATAGGACGATTCTGATATACCCAAATTTACACCCATAGCTATCCGTGATAGACGTAAATATGGACAAAGTTATAGAGTAGCATCAGTGATACTAAAAAGCATTACCACCATCATATACAAGATTAGAGGAGAGCTGCAAATCCAAAGTAATGCCTGCATAGATAAAAACAAGAACGGCAATATTTATAAAGAGCGCGGCAAAGCAAACAATATGACACATTTAAATGGAGATAAGCTTAACTGCTAACTACTCATCCTTAAATCATTTTGTCAGCCAGTTATGCTTTGGGGACATTAAATATATATTAAAAAGCTAATATACAGTATTTGGAAAAAAAAATTTTGTTAGTTTGTGTTTTTATTAAAGTCAAGTTAGACTACGGTACTAGATAGCCCTTCAATTTATGAAATAACTGTAACGAATATTTTTTATTTTAGAAGTAATTGTTCTGATGTGACCAGTCCTGATGTTAGTTCTTCCATAGAAAGTGTAGCAGGTTCCAGCTCTCATAATTCTCACAGGTATATATAGTTCTTCCATAGAAAGTGTTGCAGGTTCCAGCTCTCATAATTCTCACAGGTATATATAGTTCTTCCATAGAAAGTGTAGCAGGTTCTAGCTCTCATAATTCTCACAGGTATATATAGTTCTTCCATAGAAAGTGTAGCAGGTTCCAGCTCTCATAATTCTCACAGGTATATATAGTTCTTCCATAGAAAGTGTAGCAGGTTCCAGCTCTCATAATTCTCACAGGTATATATAGTTCTTCCATAGAAAGTGTAGCAGGTTCCAGCTCTCATAATTCTCACAGGTATATATAGTTCTTCCATAGAAAGTGTTGCAGGTTCCAGCTCTCATAATTCCCACAGGTATATATAGTTCTTACATAGAAAGTGTTGCAGGTTCCAGCTCTCATAATTCTCACAGGTATATATAGTTCTTCCATAGAAAGTGTAGCAGGTTCCAGCTCTCATAATTCTCACAGGTATATATAGTTCTTCCATAGAAAGTGTAGCAGGTTCAAGCTCTCATAATTCCCACAGGTATATATAGTTCTTCCATAGAAAGTGTAGCAGGTTCCAGCTCTTACAATTCTCACAGGTATATATAGTTCTTCCATAGAAAGTGTAGCAGGTTCCAGCTCTCATAATTCCCACAGGTATATATAGTTCTTCCATAGAAAGTGTAGCAGGTTCCAGCTCTCATAATTATCACAGGTATATATAGTTCTTCCATATACGGTTCAGTGGTTATCGAGATCCTTCGGTACAGACAGACAGTCTTACAGAGATCCTGTTACTTTTAAATAATGACATTATTATGACAAATGTTTTAGTTATCATTATGCACGTTGCCAATAAGAATATTTATTTTATTCTAGTTTACCTAACCTAACATTTAGGGTGATTACTGAGAGTGATGAACAGTCCAATGTTGATGAAGTGTATGAAGCCTTTATTTATTGTGATCAGCATAAGAAGGTAAATATAGAAGCTTCTTTAAGCAAACTACACTATTCATTTGAACCTCGACTATATCTACCATTTTTGTAAGTGGTTTAATATTGTTATGTAAAAACTGGAGTAATTTTTTGGGGGGGAGGCGGGAGGGGTGGTAAAATATTTTAGATTACTCCTCCCAAACTCTAAAATAAATGCTTGGACAACATAAGTATTAAGTAATAATCATTTTTTAATATTATGTTTATTGGTTGGTCGGTCTGACATGTCCTAGTTAAAGTGTGTTACCTTTTTTTATGTTTTATTATTATTTGGCCACAACTTGGTCAAAAATGCTCACAAATCAGACCTTTTTCGACCAAAGATGCTCTAATGGTTCCTTTACAAGCCCAATCAATCAGTTTTAAGATATCTTTATATTTCAAGGAAAATTGATGAAAATACTAAAAAACGGCAAATTTGGGTGTTACTTTTTATATGCACAGATACCATAAAATCAACAGAAAAAATACTTATTTTTACTTTTCTGTCATTTTTAAAGTTTGATTCTGTTAAATTGGCTATTCTTGAAGGAATTTATGCATTGATTATACTGAAACATAATATTGGACAGAAATTAATGTATTTTAAAGAAAGAAATTTTAGAAAATAATAAATTCGACCTCTATCACTTCAGAGGACAGCTGCCAACCTCCAGTTGATAGTATGTAGTTAAATACATGTTAGCAATAATAATTAGCCCAAAAATTAAAACAAAATTTTTTTCAATATGGTAAAAAAATGATAATCTAAATCTTAATTTTGGGGATGATGATCTTAAAGACGCTCTTGCTGTTGGTGATGATGACCCAGATGGTATCAAATTACATGAGCATTATGACAACTTATCTATTAAACTATGGTCTGATTTTTGCATTTGTAACATTCTCCAATCAAGAGAAATCCCAAAACATACAATCATGGTTTTTAAATTCTCCAATTCATAAGGTAAATATAGTAGTTTTTAAAAGATGGTTATATTTCTTGTTACAACTTTTAATTGGAGGCTGCTACAAATACAAAAATTGGACCATAGTTCAATAGATGAGTTGTCATAATGCTCATGTACTTGGATACGATCTTGGTCATCATCACCACCAGTAGGAGCGTCCTTTAGATCATCATCCCCAAAATTAAGATTTAGATTATCATTTTTTTACCATATTAAAAAACTTTTTTTTTTACTTTTTGGGCTAATTATTATTGCTAACAAGTATTAAACTATATCCTGTCAACTGGAGGTTGGCAGCTGTCCTCTGAAGTGAAAGAGGTCGAATTTCTTATTTTTTAAATTTTCTTTCTTTGAAATACATTAATTTCTGCCCAATATTATGTTTCAGTATATTTCAATGCATAAATCCCTTCAAGAATAGCCAATTTAACAGAATCAAACTTTAAAAATGACTGAAAAGCAAAAATAAGTATTTTTTCTATTGATTTTATGGTATCTGTGCATATAAAAGGTAACACCCAAATTTGCTGTTTTTTAGTATTTTCATAAATTTTCCTTGAAATATAAAGATATCTTAAAACTGATTGATTGGGCTTGTAAAGTAACCATTTGAGTATCTATGATCGAAAAAGGTCTGATTTGTGAGCATTTTGACCAAGTTGTGGCCAAATAATAATAAAACATAAAATAAAGTAACACACTTTATACATTAGTTGAACTACAAATACAGTCCTCAGATATTGGTTAACACGTTCCTGTATGGTCGGTCAGGGAAGGTGATGGTTGTATCATTAAATTAGCCATCTGGAATAAAAAAAATTTATCACGGTATGTGAGAATCTATTACAATATACACTAGGGAAGGTTCACATCGGAATTAGACAAAGAGGGGGTGTGCAACAGATAAAACTAACTTAAATAAAATTTCTGACCGAAAAATAATTTTAAAAATTTATTTTTAGAATGCGACCACTTAAATAGGATACATTTTAAATCGTCCAGAGGTGTATTATACTCATAAAAATCATTTGCAGATCCCCGCTTTGGTCTCAGAAAAAAATGTCAAAAATCGACCCAACCTAATATACACGTATTCTATATCCATTCTTATATAAACATTGATTAGGATGAAGATAGATATGGTGAGGGTGTAGGAGACGAGGCTGGGGACCAAGTGTTAAGAAAACAGCATAAACAACAATCACAAAATGTTCTCAAAGAACTGAAATCTGTTCTTGTGGTGAAGGAGCAGGAATTTCAGGTAGGGTATTATTATTTTTTTGTGCAGTGTATTATAGACAGTTTTCCGAAGATAGTAAGATAGAAAATTTTGATATTAATTCCAGTTTTCGTAGCGTATTATAGACAGTTTTTCGCAGATAGTGAGATAAAAAATCATAATATTAATTTCAGTCCACAATTTTAGGTGTTTCTTTAAATCCGCAAATGAATAACATTATCAATGTAATTCATTTACCAAGCTCAATAACAATCTGTATTTATTTAAAAGCAACAAAAATTGTAATTATTTTAGTTGAGAGAAGCCAAAGCAATAGCCAGACAAGCCCGTGTCAATTCAATCGATGGAGCTTCTCCAGTCCCTTCAACCTCTAGTACGTTTTCAGCTGCTTCTGGCAGCTCATCAGTTGTTCCAGGATGCTCATCAGCTGTTCCAGGATGCTCATCAGCTGTTCAAGGTAGCTCATTAGCTGACCCAAAAAGCTCAACAGCTATTCCCAGTTGTTCAACAACTGTTTTAGGAAGCTCACAGGCTATTCCTAGCTGTTCAACAGCTGTTCCAGAATCCTCATCAGCTATTAGAGGTGGTCCATCAGCTAATTTAGGTGCCTCAACAGCTGTTCAAGGAAGCTCTTTACCTGTTACAGCTGTTCCTGAAAGTTCATCATCCGATCCAATTAGTTTAACAGCTGTTCAGGGTAGCTGGTTAGCTGACCAGAGCCTAAACAAAGCTGTTCCAAGTAGTTCATCAATTGTTCTTGGTAGATCAGCTGTTCCAGGCAGCTTGTCAGCTGCTTCAAGCAGCCCAAGAGCTGTTAAAAGATCTTCACCATCTGCCACAAATGGTATTACTGTAGTTGCAAATGGAACACCTAGCAAAAACTTCCTAAATTTGCCAATTAATGGAAACAATTCTGAAAAACTTGACAGTATAAGTGGTACAAACCCAAGTAATGGTGACAAAGAAACCCACATATCATTAATTAAACAAAACTCCACAGAAGAAGATAAATCCCCAGCCAAACCAAAACAAGAAAAAGAGTTTACAGCCAAACTAAACTCGATAGCGGCGGCGGCTCACCAACCCCCGGCCAAGGCCACGTCCCTGGACTCCCACCTCCCCTCTGCCAAACCAAATTCGCAGTTGCTGTTACAAAGACTCAAAAGTTTGGAGTCGCCTGTGCCTTTGAATCTTAAAATTGAAGCCTTATCGTCAGGGATTTAACTATTTCGACAACAACAAAAAATGTTAAGATTACCTAGTAAATCATTATATTTACCTATTAGTTTGTGCCAATAAAAAATATATTGGAATGAAAAGGTATTTGATTTTAAGACCATGGATCTAAAAGGGTAAGATAATATATTAATTCCTAAAATTATTTTTAAAAATTAACCCTTCTGTAGATTGAAATTGTTTATTGCGAGATCAAAGCTAGTTTTAACCAACCAATTAAAACCAAAAGTTTTAAAGTTCACAAATGAGAAATTGTGGGTGTCATCCTAACATGATTTATAATCCAGTGTCCCCTCCCTACCTGATGATAACAAATGTTATGAAAATAAGATTACATCTTCTTATAGACCTTTTAAACATATGAAATAGTTTTAAAAATCTTTTAAACAGACATAGGCCTTGACCAACTGAGCGCAAGCAGTGATTTTCTTCCAGATTCTTTCTATATGAGGTCCAGCATTGAAAGAGAGATCAACTACCAGGTAAGAGATGTTGCAAAAATATTGGCAACATTGCAAAAATGTTACAAGTGCTTGTTAATTTTACAATAGAGATTAGTTCAAAATAGTGAAGACTCCATAGAAATTTTTCTTTAGCGGCTACGAACCTAGAGGCCTCAAGGGGCACTTGATGTGGGGTCGGGTGAAAAGACCTCCCCCCTCCTTTGATTTAGAGTTTTAAAAAGAAAAATTTCTGTAAAGAATTGGGAAGGGGTAATTTTTTCTTGGGGTTATTTCTCTTTGGAAAGTAATACCTACCCCAAAAATAGTTATAAACTCACCCGGGACCACTGAGAAGCTACATTGTAAAGGAGAATCCTAAAAATATAATGTGTCAAATATTCATAATCTGGACAACTTTTTCGATTTATTTGACAATTTTTCTAAATTAAGATTTAACTAATTAGAATTTCGGATTTCTAATTTTGGACTACATTTTCCTTAAAATTTCTCCACCTACCTTAAACATTAACGATATTATTATTAGGCCACATCAGTTGATCTGTACGAACCAACAAACACCACCTCCCCCGACCAAAGCACCAAAGACGACATGTCCATCCACCAAGGCTGTGATGATGAACCTGCGGTAACGAAATGCAGTGCTGATACTGTTGTCAAAATGGATAATGATTCCTCCAATGGCATTAATTCTAGTCAACATGATACTGATCATAAAGTTGCAACAACTGCAAACAGTGATAGCATTGAAATAGTTGATAATAATACAAATGGTCATAATGAAAGCAATACAAATGGACATGATACAAATACTAAGGAGAATGATGTTAAAGATGATGATATCCATCAGCAAGATCTTAATGGACATTTTATTGATGATGAAACAGATGCTAGTGATATTATTTTTCAGGCACAGATCATATTGTTTTAATGCTGTCATAACTTAAGTGATAGGACGTGTGTATTATTTGTAAAATAGGGGAGAGGGTGGGGGCTAAATTTTATTTTGAATGCTTCTTTTCTTTATCGTTGAATTTTGGAAATTTGTAATTATTAAAAACCAATTTTTTCTCAATGTTTCAAGTAATCATTTTTTTGTCATGTTTTAATATGAATGTACAATTTGATACCTAGTTATTTTTCGTTTTATTCAATGTAAATAAATATACGAGTGATTTGATGACAATGATCTGAAAAACTGCAGGATAAGACTGATCCATTCCAATCTAACCCAACCGAAGATAATCCGGCTGCGAGTGCTGCCGCGGCTGATTTTGCGGATTTTAGCAAGATGCTGCCGTCTGCGCAGCTGCAGGATAACAGCTCAATTAAAAATAGATTAGGTAACTTTATCAATATTATCTTTTGGGGGTTGAAGAAAGAGGAGTCACTCCAACGTTTCTAGGTGGGTTGTTGACAACCCAATTTCTCATGTTCTTCTCTAGTATATTTGGTCTTATATATAATGATATCTTTTTATTAGTAGCGAAGCTACTCTATAATTTGAAATGTCCGTATGTCCGTATGTCCGTCTGTCCGTATGTGTTAGTTTGGGGGAAACGTGATTTTCTCGGCTCCTATAAAAGATAAAAGGCTGAATTTTTATGACAACATTCCCATTATTAAGGGCACAATTAACTATAAAACATCAATGGCAGTCGGACCGCTTTTTAGCAGGTTTTAGGCTATTTTTGTATTTTTTACATTTTTCTCCATATCTTTGGTGGTTATGGTCCTATTTCCAAAATTTTTTCAGTTTTAGATATCAAAATAAAATTTCCTGTCATTTTAAGAAAACAAATTGAGGTCAGACTGCCTTTAAGCAGGTTTTAGGCTATTTTTGTATTTTTCACATTTTATCCATAACTTTGGTGTTTATGGACCGATTTCCAAAATTTTTTCAGCTATAGATATCAAAATAAAATTTCCTGTCTTTTCAAGAAAACATCAATGGCGGTCAGACTGCCTTATTGCAGGATTTTGGCTATTTTTATATTTTTCACATTTTTCCTCATATCTTGGTCCGATTTCAATTTTTTTTTTAGGTAAAAATATCAAAATTAAATTTCCCGTTGTTTTGAGCATCCAGTATGTAATTTACTTTGACCGTCAGTCTGTTAGTCATAGTACTAATATATAAGTATTAAAAAGTTTTTAAAAAATGTTGAAAAGGTTTCGTGATTTTTCCCCAATATACATGTTTTTTTACAACTAATCTTTAAATTCTTATACAAAATTTTTGTGCTTCGCTACTTATGGATGTTGTCATCCTTGTTATGTTTATAAGTACCTGTCCCCTCCATGGTGAAATCGAATGCATTGGGTACAGATAAATAATAATACTTTTTTTATGTTCAGAAGTACCTGTCCCCTCCCTGGTGAAATCGAATGTATTAAGTGCTAGCCAGGAAACTGATTCGGAGTGTGATACTTTCAGGTAGGCAATATCCAGAGAATCTCATTTTGGAGCACAAAATCCCCCCCTTCAACTTATTTTAATATGTAAAGAGGGGGAGGGAATAACTAAAGTATTCTAAATAAAAATTAACAATTGAAGAAAAATATTCTTATTCGGGTTAAACAAAAACTAGACCAAGAAAATTAGGTAGGTACTAATTTAAAATTCGGAAAATTTTAAGTAAAATATTTTCTAAAGATCATGATTACCTACCTGGGTATTTTCTTATTATGATTAATTAAATTATATTTTTAGATCTGACACAAATACAATAAAATCTCAAGATACAGACCCAGGGCATCACAGTGATAGTGTTTCTATCCTACATAGTAGTAGGACTCAGGTAGATAGATAGATAGATACAGACACTAGACATCATAGTGATAGTGTTTCTATCCTACATAGTAGTAGGACTCAGGTAGATAAGATAGATAGATACAGACACTAGACATCATAGTGTTAGTGTCTCTATCCTACATAGTAGTAGGACTCAGGTAGATAGATAGATAGAAATTCCTCAATATGTGGATGTATTAATTGGAAGTCCCTTTTAAGATACCTAAGATATATCTATTTAGACAATTTAATGATTTAAAGTTAGATATTTAACAACCTCTTTTTAAATAAAATCAAACTATTTTAAGCCAGGAATACCTATATAATTAAGATTTTAAAAATCCATTTTCAACTTCATTCTATTGTAAAGGGTCATTTTATAAAAGTTATAAAGACAGAATTATTGGATACAAAGAGAAAGAAAGATGGACTTATGGAATATTGTAATAAAATATAAATATTGTATTTTAATTTTAGGACACTTACGAGTCAACGCCTGATTCTTCTGATTGTGATGATCTCTTGGAGAAAAAGGTAATGGTAAATTTGTTCTTATAGTTTTCTTTGGTTGATGCTTTCTTTTAAAACTAACATTTACGACTTCAGAGGCCTCTAGACGTAGTTTAAAGATGGAGGAGGTTAACCAACCTCCTTAAATTTTTGCTTTTAAAAGAAAATACCTAATACAAAATCCTTTTTGGAGGTGGTAATACTTTCTGTATTTTCTCTTGGGAGGGTGGAGTCATTAGAGCCATATTGGTCTAGTGGATAGTTAAATCTTTTTGTACAGACAGGAATTTTGTTAATTTCATGTAAAGAAAATAGCTTTTTTAAATTTCTTCATCTCCTGGAATTTAGCACCTTGTTTAATTACATCTATTAAGTATTTGATATCCAGTGTAACTGTACGCGTGTTATGTCAATTTATTTAATTTTTTAGATAGAGAATTTTAAAAGAAACAAACTGAGATCTCTACCACAAATGTCAAATTCTGTTCAACCATCCAGGTTTGTCCATTTAAATCTTGGAAGATTTTTATTAATTACCTAAGAAAGATGATTAAGTTGCGTTTTTTTTCAAAGGTTTAGTTGAGTACATAAAATCTCACTCCCTTTAGAATAAAAAGAATTAAATTAAAGGAGGGAGAATTCTATATTAATAGAGCAGAGCAAGAATAGGACTTGAGACATAAGGAAAAAAACTAACTCAACTTATTTTTTAATTTTAGGGTTTGGGCTCGTTAGGCACTTTCCTTGAATACACGATTGCATTTATCATAAGCGAAGCTATTTTAAATGATAGGTTAAGCACAAGAGCACATAAGAAAGTAATTATATGGTACCTATGTAACTTAAAGACCAATGTCTCTGTAATACTATTTAATTTTATACCATAAGACGCTCTTATTTATTTTAGCGGTGCCAGTTGTGAGCAAGTGAAATGTATAGAAAACCGAAGTTTTAGCACCCCAGATCTTAAAAGAATTTCAGGTTTGAAAAAATCATAGTTGGATCACTTATATCGTCCATAGATAACTCATATAGTAATACTTCATTTTTTTTATAGAAATTCTTTTCATAATCAAACATGATTAATAATGAATGCTGTTTATTTTCTAATTCATTTAATATTAAAGTTTTGTATGTAGAAACTAAAGAAAGACAAACATTGTTTATTTCTTGTTTTCCTTTCTCTATATATTTGTTTATTTATATATTTTTATTTGTGTTTCATTGTATTATTAATGTTGGTGTAACCTCAAAAAAGCGCTAAAAATGAACACGCACCATTATCTTTTTTAAATTAATTTTATCATAGATTTCTAAAAAGATTTTTACGTTTTAATTTTAGCAACATTGTAAACATGGAAATGGGGATGGGAGGGTGAAAGTGGTTTTCCAAAAAAATTTAGTATAGCTTTTGTTCTAGTACAATATGAAACTTTTAAGCATCTGCATTGTACATTCGAAATGCTTAACAATCTTTTATACCTAGTGAGTTAACAAATTTTTAATTTAAAAAGTGACACCTTCACCCCCATTTTGATTTGGAAAAATCTGCTAAAAATGTTTTGATATGGTCTTAGGAACTCCTCACATTACAGTGAAATAAAGGTTCTCGTCTCCTCACATTGCAATGCATTAAATGAAAATGTGTAACAGTTTCTAATTTTTTTTTGTCTTAAGCTTAACAAGCCAAGAAAAATCTGGAGAAAAAATTATTGATCTATTTTCTCCAACTTTTCTGCCTTTAAAAATAACAGTTTCTTTTTTTTAATCTTTACAATTATAGCATGATTACAGAATATTTTTCTTAATTTTCATCTTGTATCTGATTGAAAAAGATTTTATTTTTGGCGCTTATTTGACAAGTTGCATTTTGTTCTTTAGGTTGTGATACTATTTCAAGTCCTTATGTTAGCCTAGAAAAACTACCAGAAAAAAGACGAGGTTTGAACATTTTTTTTAAACCCTTGCATGAACATATTAATTTTAAAAAAATATGTAGTGCTAGTACCAATCAGAGTCCTTAAGGGATAAGACAATGGACGATAAATTTCCCAATTATAGTAATCAAAGTTAACCCTTTTGTAGAGTAAAATTATTGGTTTGGGATTTTGTTCACTACTTATTTAAACCAATCAATAAAGATTTTTTAAAAGTATTCAAAGTTTTTGAGCCAACGAATAAGTGAGAATGTTCATAAAAATTTGGGTATCAGTATAATCTACAGTCCAATGTCTGTTCCCTTCCTCCTGGTCTAGTTGAATATATTTATCTTTTAATACTAATCATTTAGGTAGTGCTTTTTTATATTAAAACTAATATCTTTTGAGTTGAAGTTTAATATTTGAAGCAATATGTAATGTATAGTATTTTAAGAAAATGTTTTAATTTTGTTTATCATAAAACAGATCTATAGTACCTATAGATGTATATACAGAAAACTAATTCCCTGCCTTTTTCAAAGGCCTCTTTTGTCTGCTTCTACTTATTTTCTGCTACTTGGCTGTTGTAATATAAGCGACACCATTGGTTGATTTTCAATGACCCAATAGAAAGGTTGCACAAGGTGGTTGCGATGGGGAGATACAGTTATTTAACCCTTTCTCCTTCTAGTGTTTTACTCTAATTATCATAATACGGGGTGGTGGGGGGTTTATACAGTAAGATATATAAGTTTTCCGGAATTTTAATGTTAGGGGGAGATTTGAAATCTGCATCAAATTTTAATTTTTGTATAATTCTTTATCAAAAAGCGGAAATGCATTTTAAGTTAATTAATTTTGACTAATAGGATAGGTGGATTTTAAACTACCTGCGCTCTAATTGGTTGAATGATGTACGCCATCCAATCAGAGCGCAGATTTATTTTTTAAATCCACCAATCACAGATGCCGAAATTAATTAACTTAAATTGCATTTCCGCTTTTAGATAAAGAATTATAGAAAAAACGAATTTTATAAAAAATCCTCAAAATTTGATGCAGATTTCAAGCCTCCCCATAACTATAAAATTCCGGAAAACTTATATATCTTATTATACAGTCCTTTGTTACAATCTTAATTTTAGTTCCCCGAGGACCACCTTACCATCAGGCCGCAGATTCAAGTACAGATTCAACATCCAGCGACGAAGAAGCCGCCAAGTCGGCGGCCTCAGGAAGCGGCGGCCAAAGCTTTAGTCGGCCGCGGCGGCCGGGTGCCGGTAGTCGCCATAGAAGACCACATAACAGGTTGGTTTAAAATGTTGAAATAGAATTGACAAGGAAAATTATTTTAAACCCTTTTTTCTTCCCAAATTCAAGGAAGGTTCATAAATATTTTTAGTAAGGGTACCTCAACCCTCCCAAGAAAAATCTTCTCTGGAAAAGAATTATCCCTCCCCCCATTTTTTTTACATGTACTTTTCAAAATTTTGATTAATGAAAATATTTCAGAAGAAAATCTGGAGTTGAGCCCTCTGGTATGAAGTCAATACAGGAAGACAATCACAGTCAACCACCACAGGCCTCAATAAACAATGAAATTAGGTACAATCTATATTATTTCTGAAATTTTACTAACTGCTGCTATGTCAGGCGCGAAAATTTACGTGAATATTATTAGTCCATCTTTATAAAATTTTATAATACTGCTGTTTTCCTTAAAATTTTGTATTGTATGTTTGTCTCTTCAAGAAAGAACAGTAATCTTTTTTTTAAAGCATCAGTTTTCATGCTAACTAATCTAGTTTCTCTTAGATTGGGAACAGAGGCATGTATAGAGGGAATATGGTCAGTCATGCTAAAAAGGATAGAAACCTTATTGTGGGAAATGTGATTGTCTTAACTGCTATTTTAAATAGACAGCTGCAATTTTTAGTCAAGATTCCTAACATTTATACGGATCTGCTTTATACATTTTTTGTCCGTCTGTCTGTTGATCATGCTTAAAAAGACAAAAACCTCATTATTTTAGTTCAAAAAGTCATTAGTTTTCATGATAACTAATTTTGTTTCTCCTAGGTTGGGAACAGAGCCAAGTATAGAGAGTAGAGGAGACAGGATTGGAGAGGGAATATCCTCCACTCCTGCTAATCTTGTTTCTCCTAGGTTGGGAACAGAGCCAAGTATAGAGAGTAGAGGAGACAGGATTGGAGAGGGAATATCCTCCACTCCTGCTAATCTTGTTTCTCCTAGGTTGGGAACAGAGCCAAGTATAGAGAGTAGAGGAGACAGGATTGGAGAGGGAATATCCTCCACTCCTGCTAATCTGGTTTCTCCTAGGTTGGGAACAGAGCCAAGTATAGAGAGTAGAGGAGACAGGATTGGAGAGGGAATATCCTCCACTCCTGCTAATCTTGTTTCTCCTAGGTTGAGAACAGAGCCAAGTATAGAGAGTAGAGGAGACAGGATTGGAGAGGGAATATCCGCTACTCCTGCTAATCTTGTTTCTCCTAGGCTGGGAACAGAGCCAAGTATAGAGAGTAGAGGAGAGAGAATTGAAGAGGGAATATCCGCTACTCCTGCTAATCTTGTTTCTCCTAGGTTGGGAACAGAGCCAAGTATAGAGAGTAGAGGAGAGAGAATTGAAGAGGGAATATCCGCTACTCCTGCTAATCTTGTTTCTCCTAGGTTGGGAACAGAGCCAAGTATAGAGAGTAGAGGAGAGAGAATTGGAGATGGAATATCCGCTACTCCTGCTAATCTTGTTTCTCCTAGGCTGGGAACAGAGCCAAGTATAGAGAGTAGAGGAGAGAGAATTGAAGAGGGAATATCCGCTACTCCTGCTAATCTTGTTTCTCCTAGGTTGGGAACAGAGCCAAGTATAGAGAGTAGAGGAGAGAGAATTGGAGATGGAATATCCGCTACTCCTGCTAATCTTGTTTCTCCTAGGCTGGGAACAGAGCCAAGTATAGAGAGTAGAGGAGACAGGATTGGAGAGGGAATATCCGCCACTCCTGCTAATCTTGTTTCTCCTAGGCTGGGAACAGAGCCAAGTATAGAGAGTAGAGGAGACAGGATTGGAGAGGGAATATCCGCCACTCCTGCTAATCATACCTCAGTCTATCTTACTAAACATAGGTAATAATTTTTTCTTGTGGTAATTTAGGTTATAGTGTTCTTATATATAGAGATTGCAATCAAATCAGGGAGGAAGGGAACATTGGACTGTAAATTACGCTTGAAACCGAATTTTAAAACTCTAGAAACTTTCATAGAATAATTGTGATTAGTTCAAAATTAGAATTGTCTAAACTTCTCCACCAATAACTTTTTATTATTAAGTATTTCATTTCCAATTTGTAAGAGATTTGTTTGTTTCAGAGGTGAAGACCTGTCCTACAATACCCAACCAGTTGGCTTTACAGCCAGGTATAACTTTACATAATCAGATCATTTTCAAATATAATAAGTAGCGCCGCTGCTTTAAATATTAAGTTTCTGAACGTAATCGACTTTTCATGTTTAATAAAAACCTTCCTTTTTGTGTTGGTTGCGTGATTTTAGTCCGCAGTTGTTTTTATATTCTGTTAAAAATGTTATAGCTGTGCGTCTTTTTTAACTCAATCGTCAGATTAATAACTTTTTGATTGGTTGGTTCCAAACTAGAAGCGCTCAAACCTTTCAACCAATAATTTCTAAAGATGGGATAATTCATAATTTAGTTTATCTTCATTGGGGATGTATATCAATTAATTGTCAATTCTCTTTTCCCTTAACTTGATTCTTGAATAAAGTACTGTTTTGCGAATTTTTTTTTCTTACCAGTACTCAACGCTGCAGTTTTGACTTTATATTAATACAAATCTTTTATTGCAGTTTGGCGGCGGAAGCAGCCGCCAGATCCCGTCTTTTACGCCAAGGGTTTACCAGTGCTGTCAGCCAGAAGTGGCCGTTTGGCGGTGGGAAAAACGCCACCGGCGGAAAAAGTCAAACGCCGCCGAAAGAGGAGACTTTCGGAGCAAGTGACTCTGATTAAAGATTTTAGTTAGTTTTGGATAATTTTTAGATTAAAATTGGTGCTTTCTCACAAAGTGCCTGTCAATCACTGCCCCCCCCCCCCCCTTTTAGATAATTAAAAATATGGGGGGTGGGTTAGTTTGGGCTCTAACCTTATGGGACCTATTAGCTATCCCATATTGCCATAATGGAATGTAGAGTTTGGTGCTCTACAAGCCACTTTGATGGAAAACGCCATAAAATTTAAGTTTTGATTTATTTTTAATTTTCATGATATAACAGGGGAGAGAAATCAGAATTCTTTTCTTTAATAGTAGAAAAATATAACACAGTCAAATGTTAAATTACATATTCAAATAAAGATCATAAATTAGTTTTTTAAAACTTTATACATTTCTTTGGACTTCTTATTGCTTTACTGTGAAAGAACCCTAAAAAAATAGTTTAACTTACCCTTATCTATCAATTTTATCTAGTCTTTTTTAAAAATACATGTAACACAAAAAAGGGAAACTGGTATAGCACCCAAAAAAAAAACTATTTTGCTTCATCTTTCATTGCAATTTGATATTTATCTCCATTTTGTGTCATGCAAAATGTATTTTTCCTTAAAATTATTTGTTGCAAATTAGTTTTCTTTGGATGCTATGTCACCTCCCTTTAAAATATAGCAATTTATAAATCTAATATTATCTTAAAAACATTCCACTATTAGTAAAAAGTTATAAAATTGTTTATATAAAGATTCTTACTATATAAATGTTATTAATATTAATGTTTTTGCTATTGTTGTTTAATTTTACATTCGCTTTTATGCAATTTTTAATATTCTTTTATTTATATGTTTTTGGTATAGTGAGATAAATTATGAGACAAGTATTTTTGGATTTTTTTCATTTTAATAATGCATTTATGGTGTGTCAAATAAACCCCTAAAATCAGAGCTTGGCAGCCGCGTGCCAGCCGTCTGTAAGCCTCAGGAATTCAACATTTTCAATAATAAAAAAAACAGTTCAAAGCGTCTAAACGGGTTTAAATTTGAGGCTTAGACGCGGCTGAAGAAAGGCTGCATGCAGAGCCCTCCCAGTATTTAAAACATCATAGTAAACCAACAACACGTGTAAAGCTTCCTAAAATAGGTATTACAAAGCAAAATTTAATTTTATTATGAAAGAAAACATAGTGGTTTCGTCGTATTTCCACAGTAGGTTTGGATAGGTTATTTCAGGCTAGGTTAGGTTGGTAATTCCTCCATAAATTGCCTCACCCTTATCCCCCAAAATGAAACAGTAAGATACACACAAATATTGCATTATTGAAATTGATTAAAATCTGAATACCTGACAGTGTATGTATGGTATGTTATATCACAAATAAGTTATTCATTCTGGTTATTAATACAATTGTTCTTGTTCTTATTTTGTAACAAGGATGACAACATCCATAAAAACAAAGCTATGATACAGTAGGACAAACTAACAGTAATACTTTTAGATTGTGAGAACTGAAAAGGCAGAATATAAATGTTCAATTCTATTTAAAACTTTCATATGAATCAGTATTCCAAAAATGAGATGAATATGATATCATACAAAACATTTTAATAACAAAAAGTTGAAAATCAACCTAAAGTAAAAGGACGTACGGATATTCTGGTAACGATCATAGAGTTAATCCTCTTTCATATTATAGACAGATTTCCGCGGATATTAAATTGCATTTTATCGGTTTCAAAGCCATAAGGAAAAGATGATTATAATAACAAAAGTAATTGCTATGAATAAAATAATAATATTATAATCCTAATCAATTTAAAATTTTTATCATTGTTAAATTTTGTGATCTTTTTATTAAAAATTATTGTTACATATATTACATGTATCTGTTACTTGAAATAAGTTATTTAAAAATTGAAATATAATTGTTAATCTTTACTGTCTTTCATTTTTATTTCAACCAATAAAAATCGGTTCAATTCAAGTCAAAGCTTATAATTACTATAATAAAGGATGCTTTCAGCTATGGACATACTTTCATTCAATGACTCGGTTATACAGATGCATCGCTTATGACCTTGTGCCTAATGGCCTTAGGAATATATATTCTAGAAATCAAATGTATAGAATGATTATGTACAAAATATTATTTTTAAAGCCAAAATATATTTTTTTCAAATATTTTTCTGGTAATGATTACAGAGATGCTATGCTGTATAAATTGTACTTCATTGTTACAGGAATCATCACGTCATGTTTGAAACCGATAGGAAAATTGTAACATGCCCAAATTAATGATAATACCTAGCCATCCGTTACGGACTGACCGACCCTAAAAGTGTTTTAAAGTGGTAATCAATATCGACAACTATATATTCGAAATTCAAAAGCAAATAACATTCTGAGGGAATGAGTAAATAGAGAACGGTCAGCAAGTGAGGGAAGAGGACTTGTGTAGACAAAAATGTATAACTTCTAGAGGCCTCTAGGGACAAATGAGGGAAGAGGAGGAGACTTTACTTTGCATATTAGTTTTAAAAAGGAAAAAAATATTTTAGAGGGGGGAGGTTGGGGGTACTGTTCCAAAAAAAGTTATGAAACTTCCTTAGACCTATGAGAAGCTTTTTCTGTAAAGGAGAGCCACATTGGTCCAGTGGTTGTCGAGATACAAATATGGATAGACATGCTATCACTTTTATAATTAGAATTTGTTTGTATGGAAAAACTTCACAAACAAGACCCAATTTTTTCTTGTTATATAATCTTAAAGAAATTATTTTTTTTTATTTTTTTTGTGCTTTTGTTCCTATTTTCCGGATATCAGCGAGTAATTTTGTTAAGAATGTAATACATACATAAGAATGAAAAAACAAATAATAAATAAAAAAGACAATCTGAAGACATTTTATTACACATAATATATCTAGATTGTCCATCTGACTCCTTTTTTCGTCAAACTTAAAAAAGGAAATTTAGCAGACAAAAACCATTGTTTATTTTTTGTTAATTACGAGATCAATACCAATAACTAAATTTATTCAGCTGTTTTTGTTGGGGGGGGGGGGGGGGGGGGGTTAAGACATCGTAAAATTGATGACCTCTCCATTTACCCCCCAAATATTATTTTAGTTTTATTTCGCTTGTTGTTTATACCTTATTCTTGATTCATTAATAACTTATTATGTGGTTTATATGAGAGGAAGATATTTACACAGATGTAATCTAACCATTAAAACAGCGAAATGCAACAATATATAGCTGACTAATAGTCTAGTGTAATTAATCTATTGCAACAGCCATAAATTCACTGTTATCAAACTAATTCAGAATAGTCTTCATAGGTTATTGTACTACAATAATTAAGATTTAAGTCAAAACAAACAAAGACAAAAATCTTCCATAAATAAATAACATTAATTGCTCAATGTTAAATGAATCGTAGAAGACAAAAGTATAAACTTTTGAAAACAGCAAAAAAATCTTACTTTTTACAGCCAAAATAAATGGATAGAAACCATTTTTGACAATTATGTTGTTTGAAGGGCAGTAATCAGACAAATTAGTCTGTGCTATATCAAAAAGGAATTTCTAGCAGACAAATACTTTTAGTTTATATTTCGTCTCATTTGATTAGAAGCATGCAATTGCAGAGGGGGGGGGGGGGGGGGTATCCTTCAAACATGGCAAAATTAAGGGCGAGCTTAAAACTACTAAAACTAAATTTGCTTATTTGTATAAACAGGCATAAATAATATTTTCAGAGCATTACATACGCATGAAAGCAAAATGCTATACTATTTAGAGTACAATATAATAATTAGAGTTCCTGTAACCTCTTGATTTATTTATCCATCTATAATCCACACACTGTTTGGAGTTTTTACCTCTTTCTTCATATTTCGTTCGCTTTCATTCTTTTTCCTTCTCAAAACCCCAAAGGCACGTCAAAGAGAGCTAGGGTTGACCAAACACCATATTTTTTGTGTGTTGGGAGGGGGGGTGGGGTCGCATTGCTCTGGGGAATAAAGAGGTAAAGCCCCAAAATAAAAAAAAAAACAAAGTTTCCTTAAACTAAAAAAAGCTTCTTTGTAAAGGAGGGCCATAGTAGTTCAATTTTTATACAGCCATCGTTAGCATCCAACTACCATCATGGATGCGCTCCAGCTCTAGGGCTGTGCACTTTACCTGAATATTTGATAAGGACATTATCTGCTATTAATCATTATTCAATAATTTGTTTCTTTTGGTTAATAAAAAATATGATTTGAATGCACTGATAGTTGACCCCCATAATTTCAGCAATTTAAAAAATAAATCTATACATACTTCTGAAGATTTCAATTATTAAAACTCATTCATGTGGCCTAAAATCAGAGAAAAATATCAAAAATATCACTATCAAGCACACTTTATAGAATGCCATTAAGGTCGTAAGTGTTTACCCCCCCCCCCCCCTCTTCCACCATCCCAAAACAAAGCTTGAATGCGATAATGTTAAACTTATATTTTTGCAAAGGACAAACAGAATATTTTGTGATTTAAGCTCTGTCTTGAAGTCGTAGCTCTCATAGTAAAGAGTTGCGCCTGTTTAGTGACAAGGTATTCCCCCTGCTCTAACTATTGGTCTTGCGCATCTGACATAGCAGCCGTAGGAACCCTTTTTAGCGTTTTTTAGTTATTATGCAGTGTTGAGCTATGATTTGTTTTTTGGGGAGATTTTTTCAGTGATGATTTCTCTTGGGATGATGGAGCTTCTCACCCGCCCTAAGATGTCTTAGTACGACATACTTAATATACCACTACTTTTAAACATAATTGTCCATGCTATTTCAATAAACAACTACATGTGTATCAATCTAATTCATTTTTTTCCTATGAACTTGAAACATTTATTTTTCTGTATTGACATGAAACAGTTTCATATTATACGTAAAAGCGATAACTACATAATTGATAAATCTAACAACAAATAATTCATTCTTATATGTGTCTATGTCTGTCTGATTCAAAAGATCTCGTTAACAACTAAACCGATCAGCTTCTCCTTTGTAGAAAGCATTATATTGGTCTGAGGCAGGTTTTTGTCTATTTTTCCGGAAAAATTTGTTTTATTTTATTAAAATTCTTGTATGAGAGGTAATGGCCCTCGAGGCTTAGTATATAGTTGTAAGGATTTATTTTGTTTGTCTGCTCAGATATCTTTAACCACTGAACCGATAGAGTTCTCCATTTTAGGGAAGCTTTGCATAGTTCCATAATTATTATCTTAATCATAAATTAATGTCTTTGGGTGTCTCCCACCTCTCTTTGATATAGAGACCCTAGAGGCTAGAGGCAAAACCAGCCGTTACAAAATATCGAAGCCATATTGGAAAGCCTTTTAAGATACACCATCAATTTAGTCTATAACTGTAACTTTTTTATCTTTTAGTTTATGTCAAATCAATTTTGGGGGTTAAAACTTCTTTTTTTATTTACAACGTTTCTCAAAAAGATATCAAAATGCAATTAATGAATGAAATCTTAATTACAGAGAAAGCAATAGTTAGTAGTCGTATGTAAAATTAAATTCTTTCAGCACATGTGCTAATTTTGTTTTTGAAGGACCTTAAATCTAAAAAAATTTAAGCTTCCATAGATGGAATCATACAAAAGTATGATGACAACCAAGTACGTCCAAGATTTTATTTAAGGGAGAGTAAAAAAGTGTTTTACTCCAGGAATGAATAAACTACCCAACTAAAACCATACTTGTTATATCACAGTCCTACAAAGGAGAACCTAATTGCTTAATTTATAAACAAATGTTTTGAAACAGACAGCAACTATCCCCCCCCCCCTCTTATTTCTTTTTTATTGGGGGCCGAAGGGGGGGTTGCACATTTATTAAAAAGGGCATTAAACCAGGGCGCCAAGAGATTTTAGATTTTTTTTGGATGGGGAGATATTAACGCTCCCATAATTTGTGGTTGTGCCTGTGACAATCCCAAAGTGGGTAAAAAATATTAATTTCCAAAACTTTTGCACCCTAAAAATTGGTTTGTTGTACCACACCAAACATACAGTTTTTTTTATTTTTATATTAACCCATTAGTGACGAACCAGGTTTTAAAACCCAGTTCCAGAAAATGTAAAAAAAAACGGTTTTCGGCTTCATAATTGCATCATTCTCAGTATGAATCCCCCCTCTATTACCCTGGCTTTCATTTCCCCCTGGAGCAGGCAGTTTTGCTTACTTCCGTTTGCCGGTATAGCTTAACAAAGTTTGAAAATCATGAAAATTCAAAATACCCCATCTAACTTTTTTGTTTTTATAGTAAAGTCGCTGATTTTTTTCATGAAATCTAAAGTTTATTGAAAAGTACATCTATTTGTGAATTCGTTTTATCCAAATTATTATTTTTTATATAATGTTTTTATCGTTTTTTTACGCTCTATATAAGCCTGGTTCGGCACAGGAGTCAGGAGTCTGAAATTTTTATTACCCAGTTTTACTAATAGATCTTTTTTGACAACAACAACAAAACAGGGTTTTTTTACCCAAAAACGGCAGCACCTATAGCCAAAACACTAAATTTGAAATAAATTGCTTCGTATATTACTTGTAGCTCTATAGATTACATGAGGTTGTGTAGTTTTCAATTACGGATCGTATCAAAGTTCTAAAAAGTGTTCATCTCACTTTTGGCGTTCAAAAATTACATTTTTCGATTTTTGGTCAAAATAACCGGGTTTTAATGCCGGCAGAAACCACCCAAAACGGGTAATAATGCCTGGTTGGTATTTATGGCCAGGCCGAACTGTTTTTTTTTGCAACTTTCCTGTGCACGCCACTAGAGCAAAACAAAAAAATTGGCATTCCGTTTTTACCATTATAAAGCTTCCCTGAGATTTTTAGCTCGATCGGCCCATAAAAGTGGCGCTCGGCACTAATGGGTTAAATGAGAATATTTAAAAAAAATTTGAGAGTTAAACTCCATAAAATTTGTCTTTGGGTTTTTAAAGATTTTGACATATCTTGATGTTATATCAATTTTTAGTTATTATACAAATCATAATAAGACAACATTTGATTAATTGATTGGTGATTAAAGTATTAGTTTATGTAAACGTTTAGGAGGAAAAATTTTAATAATTTAAATAAATAGTCACTTTGTAAAGACATCTTATTTCTATGCCCCTAGAGGGCTCTAGAAGCACTTGGGGAGGGGGGAGTTGAGTTCGATACCCAATTTGTTTTTTTATTGGTGGGGGGGGGGGGGATTTTTTAACATGGACGATTTCTCTTGAGAGGGTGGGTGATACCCTCCCCCAGAAGAGTTATAAACCTTCACCTATGAAAAGCTAACCTGTAAAGGAGAACCATATCGGTTCAGCGGTTAGCAAGATCCTTCGGTACACACACACAGATCCTGTTACTTTATTATAAGGATTCTTCTATAGGGGCTTCATCGCATGATGGGTATTAGAGGTGTCCCCCCCCCCTCCCTCCCCGTATTTGATGTGAGTTTAAAAATAAAATAATATGGAGACCTCGTCCTTCTCCTTTCTCACTATCAAAGAGCTTAAAAATAGCACTGAAAATTCTTGAGGTGATTTATCTTGGGAGTGCGGATGAACCCTCGCCCAAAGTATATGTTCAGACACACAGACAGAAAAACGACTCTAAATTAGAGAGAAAAACAAACATAAAAATTGTTATTTGTGTATTTATAATCAGGGATGAAGGGGCTATAGAACTCTTAATTACACTATTACCCAAAGTTTTATAATCAATTAAAGTTTCTTATTCGTTGGCTAAAAACATTGGGTACTTTTATCGATTTTGATTAGTTGGTTCATAAAGTTGAAAGACCATACTTTAAACCAACAGTTTCAATCTAAAGAAGGGGTAACATGTTTATAACCAATGAACTTACTTGTCTTATCCTGGTTTATTTCAGAATATTAGATAAAGTTTGATTACAAGAGCAGACTACAAATGGTACCAAGGTATAGCTTTGTCTTTATTCAGGACTAAGGGATACGAAATGGAAGGAAAATTTATTTTTTCCCTAGATTTATAGAGTTCAAATTTTTTTCGGCTTATGAATTTTTATGTTTTTCAAAAACTTGAGCTTTATTTCTTTATCCTAATCTTATTAATGATGACAATGGTCTAAATCCCATAATGTTTCCAAGGATAGCCAGGGAATAAAAATTTACTTACAATTTTGCTTTGACTTTTATACATTCATACATAAGGGGGTGGGTAGTTTTTCTTTTGTTTGTTTATTACTTTAAGTCAGGTTAGGTTATATTGGGTACTGGGATGTTCAGCATTGGTTGAGCAAAGGACACCCCCTCCCAATTTTTAAATTTGAATAATAAGGAGGGGGGGGGGGGAATTAATGCTCAGCAAGCACTTTGTGAGAAAATACCAAAAATAAATATCTAAAATTATTTTTTATTCTTAGGGCAGAAAAAGAGCTCGAAGCACGAGATTTTAGGAACTCTATTCTTAACTAATTAAAACCTAATTTTTTACAGGGAGTGAGGGGACATATGAGTGTAAATTACACTTTAACCCAAAGTTTTTCAGCCATGAAAAAGTTTGGATACATTTATTAAATTTTGATTTGATGGTTCCTAATTAGTAGTGGAACGGGTAATCTTGTTGATCATTATTTGGGATGAGGAACAATTTATTGTCTATTGCCTTATACCTCTACATGCCTGGTTTTCAAGACATTTTACTTTTCATTCAAAGAACTTAAAATTAAATTACTTCTTAATAAGATATTAAACAAGTTGACTTAAATCTTAAAAATCATATGTAACACATTATAAAAAAATTGAAGTACACCTAATCTAGTATAATCTAGATAACAATTATAAAAAATAAATAATTTATTGCGCGATTATTGCTTTATGTTGATATAAAACATAAAATATCATTTATGACATATGAAACGCTTTTCTTGTGTTTTAAGACACCATGGAAACTGTCCCGATTTTGTATAACATGTTCCAGTTACGTCATATTTTTCTTTCCCGAAAAAGGGAAGGGGGGAAGAAAATCTCTTCAAAAGAGATGGGGAAAACCCCCTTTTCTCCCATCTCTTTTTTCTTCCCCCCTTCCCTTTTTTTCTTTCCCCCTTCCTTTTTGGGGAAAGAAAAATATGACGTAACTGGAACATGTTCCGCAAAAGTTATACAAAATCGGGACAGTTTCCATGGTGTCGTGTTTTAAAGCTGCACAGTTAGGACACCCAATATGATTTTTTCTCTCTGCAATTTAACTTCATAAAAAAACTTTTGAAAAATTTAATTCTTATAAAGGATATGTTAGTGTTGCTAGTGGGTTAAAGCCTTTTAAATTTGAAAGTTGAAAAGGAAGCGGAACAGTAGATTTCCAAGTATAAGTTATAATTGGCTTTTTAACTTGTTATACAGATTGAAACTTTCGCATATAACTATTTCTTGAATAAATAAACCAACAAGCAATTCTGTCCAAGATCAGTGGTAGTATGGATCTTTGGTTTAATAAATGATTTGATTTGTACATGGGATAAGAATAAGTTGCTAATTTTATTGTTTAAATTTACCATTGGTTGTTTAAAAAAAAATTTGAATATGTCTGTTTTGATTTTTAAGGTCTTTGTATTTCTATCAAACTAATTTTATTTAAATCATGATAGTACGTTTCAATTGATTCAAGCACCCTTGTTTGTACAAGATCAATTTAGAGATAAAGTTTAATTCAATGTCAAATGTGATTAAACGTTTTATTACTAAGAATTTTTAAATTATGTTTATTTTCATATTAATGAAGTTTGAAATAATTGTAATAATTGATCAGCTAATACAGATTTTTTAATAATAACTTTTAAAAAAGCCTAAATCTAGTTATTATTTGATCTGCTTAAACAAACATTTTTAAATCTATGTGAAACTAAGATGTATGTACTGTTATGTTACAATACACAATTAGCAGAAATTTCCTATTGATTGGATCATTCAGAATATGCATGTATATTTAATGTACATACATTGTTCTATATTTGCACATTTAAGGAAAAGTACAATTGCTAATCTTGTCACCTAATTTGCTCATAGAAATCAATACGTTTATTATAAAGTTCATTGATTTCTTACTTGTTAGGCAAGTTCAAACTTTATTTGTTGAATATAAATAATTGTTGAAAATTAAAGAATAGATGATTGAACCATTTTAGTTCAATAATACACAGTAATGGTAACTTGGAGAAGGGGGAATGCCTTGTAAATATAGATGAAAAACAACAGATTATAAATGCCATTGGAGGTAAGAACAAATATAATACTTTGATAGTTAATAGTAGAAAGAATAAACTGAAATGTATTTTCAACATAAATGTAAAATATTCATCATGTTTTTTTTTAGAATGGGGAACATGGCAGTTTCGAAGATGTGCAGTTATTATTCTAATTATATGGTAAGCATAATTTTCTATATATTAATAAAGATATCCTATAAATCTAAAAGAATGTTTGTCTTTTTATCAGCTCTATGACCATTTGTACATCTCTTTGTGTGTCTGTCAGTGAGTCTGCCTGACTGTTGATCAATACTTATGTCAGCTGAAAGGAATATATAATTTTCTTGGCTGCTATTTAAGGTAAATGGCTGACTTTTTCTGTTAAGATTCTCATAATACATTAATTTCTTAATTCTTTTTATGTTTTTTCAAGCTATGCTCACTTTCTTTACAGCTTCTTCTATAATAAAATCTTTCTACTATAGATAATGGTATATAGTTTTTCAAATCAATGATAGTTATTTATTGCATTGTAAAAGAGACAGTTTTCTGCAGATATAAAAATTAAAAATTATAAGATTAAAACCAATTTATGTCACCCTGAATACGATGCTATACATGATTTTTCAGTATGTCTAAAAACTGGTTCTAATCCAGCAGATATTAATTGGCTTCAAAGCTATACATGAAAAAAAATTTAAAGACTAAAACCTCATTATTTTTTATTTTTTATTTTGTATTTTAGGTTACCTGCTTCATTCCACCTACTGAATATGATTTATTACACAGCCCCAACTGATTATAATTGTAAGAGGTAACAAGATATCATTTGGAGACCTCATATTTGCAAATTCAAAACAAATATATATCTGGTGATTTCCCTCAAAGTTACTAGCACTTTTTTGAAAGATATTGAAAAAAGGGAAGAGTAGGATGTTTTTCGTTTGTTTCTTCTTACCTAAAGTCTGGTAAGGTTAGGTTATTTTGGGTACTGGGTAGCCCATTAGGGTTATGGTCCCTTGCAGGGGTTAGGAATAAGAAAACAAACAAATCCATTTATTTTGTACTATTCAAAAAGAACTTACTGGGGGGCGGGGTAGTGCTCGATAGGCACCTTGAGAAGCAAGCAACCTTAGTCACCTTAATCTTAAATACAATATATTTTTGTAATATACAATCTCATGTTTATTTTGATATAATAAAAGCATAAATATTTTTATAGACCCGACGCCTGGAGTCATGTCTCAGTTGAGGAATGGAAGAAATTAACACATCAAGTAAAATCTGTAGAAGATAATGTAACCACATATGATGCATGCTGGTTCAAACATCCAGTAAGTTCTTTTATAAAATCTAAATGGATAAGACAAAGGCCAATAGATTGATGTAATCCCCATTGATGATACACAAAAATAAACTTTCTGTAGGTTAGAATTAGTGGTTTAAACGTTTGGACACTCAACTTTATGATCCAACCGATAAAAATCTAATGAAAGTCTCCAAAGATGTTAAGCCAACAAATGATAAAACGTTGTTACAAAACTGAGTTGATCCCAACTTCCCTGCCCCCCTGCATTAGCCAAAAGAAAAAAATGGATATTTACGGTTGAACCAATTTCTTTCTAAAAAAATCCAAATAAAAGTTATTTTGTATTATTTCTGTACAAAATATTTTATTTTAATTTTAAGCATTTAATCAGCAAAAATGTGAGATTTTTCTTTGTATTCTTTAACTTAGTTTTTTTTGTGTAAAATTTATAATTACGCAACAAATCATTGACAATCATAACAAGATGTTTTTGTATTCTAAAATAAATAAATATGATAAATATATATATCATTTCGGTGTATTTGCTTAAATTACCCGTGAAGCACTAAAACCACAAAAAGGGACGTTTTTAATTTTGTTTGTTTGTTAGGTTAGGTTGTATTGAAAACTGTTAAACCCCGCTCCCGTTGTTGGACATATGATAAATCTACCCCCCCCCTTTTTTTGTAGTGGGTTTTCTTTGCTCAACAGGCACTTTGAGGGAAAGCACTGTAATTTATATTATTTAGGATTCTGGACCAGAAATGGATTATGAGCCGTGTACAGGTATTATAAACTAACCAGAAAGATTTTCCAATTACATAAAATATACCATAGACTAGAGTGATCAACACAGTTTATTTAAACATTTAAACAATAATCCTTATATGATTGGTCATGATAGAAAATTACTAAACCTTCAGAAAAATATTTATATAGGAATGCCTCTGTTGCATGACCGGCAGACCGAAAGTTACAGCTAATTAGCTGCTGAGCCCTGCTCACATAAAAATTGAACAAGGATGACAACGTCCATAAAAGGCTCTAAAATTAGACGATATGAAAAACGAATATAAAGCTTACTGAGTGTCAGAACTTAATTAGAATAATAATAATTTTTAAGTCTAAACAAAATTGTATATAAATGAGATAAAAAATTACTTAAATATAGGATAGTGTTCAACGACATACATTTTTAGGACTTGATTATGGAGATACTTTGCTTAAAAAAACGTACCTTGTTGTTATAGGAATTAATTAAAAAGAATCAGATGTATAGGATAAATATATCACACACAAAAATATTGTCAAAATAAGTTAAAAATGAGCATATGGACTTTTATGTAACGATTATAGAGTTGCTACAAGAATCTTGGATCTACAAGAAGTTTGAAGTCGTTATGACAACTATAACATGCTGAAATTATTGTTAAAAGCTAACCGTTACGTACGTACGGAAAGACCTTAAAAATAGAAAATCTTCGCTTTAAAAAGACTATTAAAAGTTTAAGACTAAAATAAATCTTTCATATACTATATTTTTATAGAATTTGAGTATGACACTAGTTTCTGGGAGAAAACAATCATCATGGACTTTGACCTAGTTTGTCAGGTAAATGCTGGGTTAGATATCTTATGCAACAAACATAGGGCTTTATGATATAACTAGCGGCTGCGCCCCTAGCATCTAGGGGCTCTACATATTCGAAGGGTAAAAAAATAGCATAAAAACATACCCAGACTTATCTTTTAAAAAATAAATAGCATAAAACCATCTCAGAGCCTATAAGAGGATTCACTGTAAAGAAGAACCATATCGGTTAAGCGGTTAGCGAGATCCTTCGCTACAGACAAATAAAGCTTATTACTTTATATTATAGGATAATTAAGTGGTTAGCGAGATCTTTCGCCACAGACAAATTAAGCTTATTACTTTATATTATAGGATAGTAATACACAGCCACCAGTTCTTATGATAACATGTTTAGTAGCAAAACTACTCTATATTTCATATTTTCTTACCTTCAGTCAGTCAGTCCGTCAGCCCATTCATCCGTCCGTCACAGATTTTGTTTTCATAGTAGTAGCTTTATAAATATTTCAACATATTTTTAGTTTCTTCTTCTGATATTGAAGATAGATTGCTATTTTTCTGCAATGTTACCATTGTCCAAAGAGCATTCAGAATTCAACTTGCAAAAAAAGAAACAAAAATATTTTCGATGCAGATTTCATTCTTAGTATCTTCTATTCTTATGTTCTTCTATCTCTTTCTTCCTATCTCGTTTAAGACCACAGAACCTTTGCTTGAATAACTTTGTCTCTCTGTCAATCTATTTGTTTGTCCTGCGCTTATTATATATGTTGTCATTCTTGTTATGTTCAAATAGCGAACATACAATTATGAATTTCTTCAAGATATATAAAGTGTATATAAAAATGCAAGGATTTTTTTTACAATTGTTTGTCTTTCATGTTTGAATGTTTTTTTATGAAGAACTTTTTTTTGAGAGAACACTTTCAATTATTACTATATGGCTTATGTGCCACTAATGTTATATACCACTAGCGGCTACGCCCCTAGAGGCCTCTAGTGGCACTTTAAATGTTTTTTTTATATTTAAAATATTTGCGTTTGACGTTTATGTTGGCGTTGAACTCTCTTTCTAAAATCGAGAACGTAAAAACAATTTAGATTTTTTTGTGATTTCTCTTGGGAGGGTGGTGATACCCTCCCCCAAAATAGTTAAAAACCTTCCTAGGACATATGAGAATCTACCCTGTTAAGGAGAACCCGATCGGTTCAGCGGTTTGCGAGATCCTTCGGTACAGACACACATACAAACAAACAGACAAACATCCTGTTACTTTAGTATAAGGATAGTAAAAAACTCTTGGAATGGTTAATAACACCGTAAGGAAAGGCCTCCATAGCTTATGGGTACTGAGGCACTAATATCCCAACTATTGTCACAAACAACCCATTGATTGCACAATCCTTGCCCGGAAGTCCTAACTGTGACTGGTTCTGAGTTGCGCCTGTTTTGGGACAAGGCATTCCCACTTTTCTTTACTAATGTTACCCAGTATAAATTAGGAAATCTAAGCCGTGTAAACACAAATTTTGCAATTAAAAATCACTAAACAATTAATCAAAATTTAAAAAAATTATGTGTTAAGTATTACATTTTAATGTTTTTCAACACATTATTTTTACAAGTTATTGTGATTGATTTAATGGGATAATATCAAACTTGTTTTATTTGTAAAAAAAATCTGTTAATTGCTTTTCGCAAGTACACAAAACGAATTTTTAACACGCAGAACGAGTTATTTGAAGCTTATCTTCTCTCTATTCGCATGTCTGTTTATCTGTGTGTCTGCCTGTATGTAACCATCAGTTTTTAACTTTTCAGCGGTCTTGTGTTTGTCCACTAGAAGATATTTAAAGACCTATTATTATAAGCTGGAGTTTTATGCACCATAACTAACAAGCCACCTGGGTTAAAAGTTTTCCTAGTGTGTCTTCAAATCCAAGTAATATCCGATGGATTAGAACCTGTTCTGAGCAATAAAGAAAAAATCATTATAATTTTTCATTTCAATTTCGGCAGAAAGATGTCTACAATCCAATTCTATAAATAACTGTAAATTTGCCCAAGGGTAATAAGTTTACTTATATTCTATTACAGTTCTTCCTATTCTAAGCTGATAATATATTTGTATTGGTTATCTAATAATTGTAACTTTATCTCTAGAGGGAAGGCTACAAGAAGTTTACCCAACAGATGACATTTTTTGGACTCATGTGTGGTGTTTTTTCATCAGGGCTTATCAGTGACAGGTTAGACAACATTTGAATTAGAACTAGCTCCATTGTGTTTAATAATAAGGAACTTTGTCACGAACATATGGGTACAGGTCGTGTTTGACTTATTCAAAGTCTGAGATCTTATTGCCCAAATGCTTCCAGAACCAGGAACCAAGAAATCAACAGGTTTTTGTATAACTTTATTGAAATTGGGCATGAAATATATCAATATCAATTAGTTATTATAACAAACAAAAGAAAATATATTTTAATGATCGAACCCTTATTGTTAAGGAAGCAACTTATTTCAAATAAAGTATTTTTAAGCTCTAAATCTTTGAAAATTTGCTTTTATAAAGTTCTTCATAATATCACTCCTTAAGTGAGTTAATTGATTCATGGCAATTTTTATCAGTTGCTTTGCTAAGGTCACGGAAATTTAGCCTTAAATAAATCTTATATAGAGAGGTTTTATGACAAACTTTATAAAAGCAAAATTGTTCAAAATTTTAAATAAATAATCTTTGCTTTTCTTGTCATGATTATGCGGTAACTCCTAGTGGATAAAATTTAACTTGAATTTTTCAAATCTAATTTTCTCAAAAACGGCTTCATTTTAGATTTTATTTAAAAGTGAAATGAAGTTACCTAACCTAGGGTAATGAAATGCACTATGCCCCTATTTAGGTTCTGATACTAAAGTCAAAGCACCTTCATACGCACTGTGCTCTGTTTTAGATTTGGAAGGCGACAAACGATGTTGGGACTGTTGTTGTTGACAGTTGTGGCGGGAACCATTTCCAGTTTCTCTCCAAACTATTTTGTTTTTCTCATAAGTAAGTCCTTCATCTGTTATTTCTCATTTGGGTATATTGGAAAATTATATTTCCCCCCTAAGCAAACTTTTTCAATCATTCAAAAGCTTATTTACTAAGTATATTTGCGATTACTTTTATTTAATGAAATCTTCCAATTTTTAACATTTACAAAACAGCCTGCTTTATTGCATCAAGATCCATGACAGATCTTTATAGGAAATAAACGTCTATAAATGAGCTCGAGTCTTCCAATGGTAAAGTGTTTAAAACTCATAGTGCTCCAATAATCCTCATTAAACTCTCATTGACCAAAGCGATAAGACCTTTATCCTATTTGTTTATAGAATGAATTAGGTTTTTCACTTCATGTAGATATTTGAATTACATTGAAGTATTTAATCCTTATTTCATAAATAAAAAATATATGTTCATAATAGAGTAAATCTAAGAAAACTGTATTTTAAAATAATTCGACTGTGGCGACACTTCCTTTGTGTTAAAATATTAAAACTAAAATTTTAATCATATTAACCCTTTGGTGATGGTAATGTGAAAAAAATATAATTGAAAAATCTTTTTAAAATCATTTAAATTAATAAATATTTACTTCTTTCTTTTAAATAGTAATGGCGGGGGAGGAAATTTGATTTATTGAGAAATAGATAAATAGATATGTACTTATAGAAAACTAGCCAATAGCGATATAGTTATATTGAGCCAACTCTAGTAAACTTATAAGTAAGATTGGTGTACAATTTTTCCACCAATAATATATTCCTTATGGGGTCATAATCAGTGGGCATATTGTCCTATCCCTTTATCCCTAATTATCAACCGTTTGATTGCATAACTACTATTTAAAATTGTTAGACAGTTAGGACATAATGCTGAAATTTTCAACAATTTTCATCTCCAAAACAAACTCAGACTTTTTCAAACAAGACTTCGGGGGGGGGGGGGAGATCCTATCTCTGAACTGTAAGTTAATTGTGTAGTAGTATCTGTTTTATTGGTATATTTGCAACTTTTTATTCATCTATATGAAATTTCCTAATTGTGATCATATCATCTAGCCGTTTGGATCTGTGGATTTGCCAGTATTGGATATGGAACTGTTATGTACTGCTGGATGATGGAACATATTGCAGGTATTGTCTATTAATCTCACATTGTAAATACCGGCTGCACCCATAGACTCTAGAGGTTTATTAAATTAGATGTGAGTCAATGGTTATTTAAAATTCATAATATAATTTTACTCTATACTAAGGACAATACTGTCTGTCCGTCCGTGTAAGTTGACGAAAAATGAACATTCTCAGAGGCCATGAAAGATTGAGGTCTGAATTTTCTAATGTAGATTCCTCTGACTATTGGGCATGTTATTTTGTTTCTGTTTAGGCAAATACAAGACAATTCTGGGAGCTTGTCCACATTACTGCTTTGGATTCTGGGGACTTATGACCTGTCTCATCTGCTACTTAAGACCTAACTGGAGGCACTTGCAGGTATAATACACTAGGGATATACAGGGATAAGACAATGGCCGATAAATTTATTTACATCCCCAATTACAATACACAAAATTATCCCTTCTGTAAATTTTGATTAGTGATTGAAACGTTTGGACACTCAACTTTAAAAAGCAACTTAACAGAATTCAATAAATGTCCCAAAACTAAAATAAGGAAACTCTAGGGACCAGTGTAATAAATAGCCAAATGTCTGCTCCATCACTGAAAATACACATATATATGTAAAAATTTCTCTGTAGGTTGAAGGGAGGGGGGGGGGGGGGATTAGACTGAAATTACACTGGCACCCAAAAATTTTGGCCAGTGACGGTGGATTTTTGTAAACTTCCCCTCTGAAAGTGACTGCTTTTTGCTCAGGAGCTGGAGCAGTTTTCTCTAAGCCGTGCTTGAGTAATCTGTAGCAGCCAATTGGCGAGGTTTTTATTTGAAAGCTACCAGACAGGCGAATAAATAAAACTTGCATTGGAATAAGTAATATTTTTTATTTTCAGTTAATTTTCTCAGTACCTTGTATTCTGTTGGTTGGTGCATATTTCTACTTTCCTGAATCTGCCAGGTAATTAATATTAATGCTCACTAAGCAAATTATTCAAAATTTAGCAGCAGTAATCAACACTTTTTCAGCTGTAGTAGATAATAGCCCGATAAAGACCCACTGTTAAATTTTGGATGTTTTTTTTTGTGTACTTAACCACTTTCTATAAAAATATATCAATGAGACTTGTTAACTATTTTTGAAGGGGGGGGGGGGGTTTGGAAGGGTCCTCCCTACTTTCCACATAGCAAAAATAACCAAACAATATTTCAGGAGCACAAAATTTCTTATTAATTATCAAGATCTTTAGGTACAGACAGACAAACATCCCATTTCTTCTATACACTTTATTTTCAGATGGTTGTTGGCAAATGGAAAAAAGAAGGAGGCTGAAGATTTGTGTAGGGAAATTGCCAGGTATGTTACTTAAAATCTCTCAAAGAACAATGGATATATTATTACTTGGATGTTACATAAAATTTTCATGATCTGTAATATAATGAATCTCGCTTACCAATAATTGAGTTCCATGTTAGCAACCTAAATTGACGACAATATCAATTGAAATAACTCTATATTGCAAAGCTAGTTATTGCTCCTCATTATTGCAACATTATGTAGAAAATTGAATATATAAGAAGCAAAACAAATACACTAATTTATGTAATGTTAAAAAAATCATGTTCTTTAAAAGACGACATTTATGTAGAGAGAATGGACGAGAGCTGGATAAAAATTTTGAGTTGATTGCCCCGGCACAAACAGGCAGAAGCCAGGAGGGCACTGGTTACCTGGGATTTCTACAATTATTCAGGTAGTTTTTTCAGCTTCAATTGCAAACAAAATAGCCCAATTTAATTGTATATATTATCATTTATCTACAATTGTAAATTTTATATTTGACATTTCAGGTTTTCATTCTTTTCAGCTTTTGTAATAAAACTAGTTGCAGTGACCCTAGTTTCTAGGGGTTGAGGAGTTGGTTAGAAAACCAACCAAAAAAATTGTAAAGCTTCCCTGAAAATCACAACCAATTCAGATCTTTAGCTTTAGACATAAACCATATATTATTTTATAGGATTATAATATTTTAAAACTCATAATTGTCTAAATTAGCTGAAAACATTACTGGAATTTGAACCATTTCAAAATCTTTAACTTAGTTTGACCCAAGAATTGAACCAATCATTTCACTAAATTTAGTTTTTTAAAACTATTATACACAATAATTCTTGTTTTATTTATAGATATCCTCATTTGCGACTGAAGACCCTTATTTGTTACTACCTTTGGTTTAGTACTGCCCTTGTCTATTATGGCCTCACCCTGAATTCCAATGACCTAGGAGCCTCTATATTTGTATATTCTGCTGTTGGAAAGGTATAGCCATTGTTATACTAGGATCTATAATTTCTTTTATATTTTTTGAATTAATTCAAAGTCTGTTGACAATTATAGAAACCTTTAATTTGTAAACATTTTATAATGGGGGAAAAAAATTAATTGTATATGAGTTGGTTTGTTATGTCAATGAATTATCAATGATATATCACCATAGTTGTTGTGGTGGTTTTCAAACCAAGACAGACAAGAGTCGCCCTATAATCGCCATAGTTATTAATAAAAACTTTAATACTTTTATGTAGAGTTACCTATAATCACTGGAAGGCACCCTAACGAGGAACACCAGGGAGCCAGAAGGACACAATAAAAACTGTCCCGAATTTGTATTAATTTTGAGGAACACGACTCCAGTGACGTCATATTTTACTTTCCCGAAAAAGGGAAGAGGGGAAGAAAATCTCTTCAAAAGAGATGGGGAAAACCCCCTTTTCTCCCATCTCTTTTTTCTTCCCCCCTTCCCTTTTTTTTCTATCTCCCCTCTCTTTTTCGGGAAAGAAAAATATGACGTAACTGGAGTCGTGTTCCTCAAAATTAATACAAATTCGGGACAGTTTTTATTGTGTCAGCCAGAAGTAGTTCAAACTGTGTCATTTAGAGGAAGTAAAAGTCGTAAGAAGGTTTCCGTGTGTGAACCTTCAGAAGGATCATATAGTACCGATGTTATAGAAAACTAGAAAGGAAATACTTCAAATAATTATAAGCTTTAGAATTCCAAGGAATTACCATTGTTTTTCTGATGTTATCAAAAACTTTAGAGAGAGAAATGTCTTTACTATTTTAGGCTCTTGAGTTTCCCGGAATCACCATAGTTATTCTGATGTTATTAAAAACTGGAAGAAGGATAACCCTGATGATTTTCTACACTCTTGGTGGAGTTTGGTAAGTTTTAATATGGTTCTGGCAGCATCAAATTCTAGATCCAGCTTGGCCAGGGAGAGAGGAAAACCCATTTTATAACCCATTATCTCATTCGTTGGCTTAAAAAAGTTGGGTACTATTATTGAACTTAGTTAGTCTGTTAGTTTCAAAGTAAAAATGCACAAACTTTTCAACCAATAATGTCAATCATCATGAAGGGTAATTTTGTTTATCAGCATTGGGTTTCTATGTCCCTTAGATTGGCTGTGACTGCAAACAATATCAGCTTAGCATGGAATTGTCTAAAAATAGAAATTTAATTCATGATGCAATTTATAGCAACGTCCAAACTTTTTATTTCATTGACTCTTGGACGTCTATGGCCATACAATTCCAACATACAATGTTTACACAATTTTTTATTTTAACCTATTTATTTTTAGTTTAATGATGACCATGTTTGTTCCTCTCAATACATTTCCTTATGAATGGCCCATTGTGGTTCTTAATTTGGCAGGTAGAACAATTCTAACTTTTGTTGTAAGATCTAAGGAACAGTGGCATGAGGTAGGTGGGTGTATTGTTCTCCTTAAATTTAAAATTGTGAAGGCCTGCCTTCCCCTGTTTTACCTCCTTATGGTTTCCTACCCCCCTGGTGATTCGCTGTGCACGCCACTGAACAGCTATCTTGATCTGCCTGTTGATAAAATGCTTATACGGGCATCTAAATAGTATTGGAACTTTTCAATAAGTATATAACATGGACGAAAAGGTAACTTTATATTAGCTTTATTATTATATTATTTTTGTATTATATTATTATTTTTTATATTATATTATTTTTGTAAAACTGTGAAAGAACAAATGCCTTGCTAAAGTCAACAGATATATACACCTTTTTTAATTCCACTAATATATGTCTAGCAACAAACACGTTAATACTAACTGACAAAATTATAGAGAGGTTTTGCTACTTAATTTCTGATTACAGGACGAGTATTTTCAATTGGAACCCTAGCAGTGTGCTACATCTACAGTTCTGAAATTTTTCCAACAGTTGTCAGGAATTCTTCTAGATAATACCTAAATTTCATTTGACTTGAGGCTATCAGGGGCGTCCAAGCTTTTTCATTTGGGGGGGGGGGGGTAATCCTTATATCATAGAGGTATTTTTTTTATTTAGGGGGGGGGGGGGGAATCACACCTTTCCCCCCCCCTGGACGTCTTTGGAGGCTACTTCTTGCTTTTAACATTTGTTCCTTTGTCCTTCTAATGTCCCTTCCTGTGGGGCAATCAATTATATCAGCATGGAATTTATAGTCTGGTTCTCAGTTTTTTCCTTAGGTCAGAAAATAAGTGCAACCATTATAGTAAAACACTAGAGGGAGAAAGGGTTAAAAACTGTATCTTCCTATCGCAACCACCTTGTGCAACCTTTCTATTGAGTCATTGAAAATCAACCATTGGTGTCGCTTATAAAACACAGCCAAGTAGCAGAAAATAATTTAGAAGCAGACGAAAGAGGTCTTTGCAAAAGGAAGTGAGGTAGTTGTCTGTATATACATCTATACTGTAGATCTGTTGTAGAACCTAAAAAAACATAACCTATTTTTTCGCGTTATTTTTGGTGAAGAGTCGTTTAATTGATACATATCTACAATTTCAAAACTGACATCATTTTGGCAATATTTCAATGGTTTATGGCTGTGGCTGGTATATTATCAACATGATAATATTTAAACACTGCAATGACCAATATTTATGCTGAATCAATTGTTACCCTTGTTAAAAGCGAAGATTTTCTATAATTAGGGTTGGTCCGTCTGTACTTCCGTCCGAGACAGATAGCTTTTTTCGTTAATTTAGGCATGTTAGAATTGTCCTATCGATTTCAAACTTTGCATGGTGATTCCTGTAGTAGTTAGGTACGATTTAAAAATCGTAGCAACTCTATAATCATTACCAGAATGTCCGTACGTCCATTTTAAACATGTTGATTTTTCTACTTTTCTACAACAATTTTTTATGTGATCTAATTATCCGATTGATCTGATTTTTGGTATACTGATTCCTGGGACAACAAAGTACAATATTATAAGCGAAGCAACTCTATAATCAAGTCCTAAAAATGTAAGTATGTCCATAAACATTATCCTGTATCAAGCAGTTTTTCAACAAATTTCCTTACAATTTCGACTCTTATACATTTATATTCTGATTACTCAGTTCTGACACTAGACAAATGTTAATATCCGTTTGTCCTTTCATTGCAGTTCTTCGCTTTTATGGATGTTGTCATCCTTGTTTTATATTGGTCTAATAATGGTATCCTGTGATTCTGTATTATCTAAATCAATTAAAGGAATGTTGGCCTTGGATCAAGTTCGTTATGGGCTAGAGTTGGACCAATGGTAGGTTTTTGCAATTATAGTTATTTGATCATATTTATTTTTAAAGGTTAAATAATTGATTTTTTTCATACGCAAAAGTTGTTTAACTTACTGTAAGGTTTCGGAATAAGCTAGACTTTCTAATTCAGCCAACCTTTTTAAACCTTCCTAAGATATTAAACCCCTATATTTCTTTTTATTTATTAAAAATAATGTAAGTTCAGAGTTAATTGTACTCTGAAGATACAGATAAATACATCAAGGGTAGGAATAGTGGAATAATATTAATCTTCATCCAAGCTCTCAAGAATAATTCAAACAAAAGTTTGGACTGATTATGGTAAGATTGGTTTATCTTCCATAAACTTTAATAACAATTATTATAAAAATGATTGCCTAGGTTGCGCCGTTTGTAGCTTCTCTGAAGGTTTATGATGACAGAATACCAACAACTGTTTTTGGAATCATTGCTTTAAGTAAGTAGAGAACTATATGGTTTCAGGAAAAACACTAGTGTGACAAACGCCAGAGTGTCTTCAATATTAAGTTAAAGAAGTATTTCTATACTGGTTAGGTTAGGTTAAGATATGAATATACAAATAAGCCTCCCGAAGGGGTTAAGCATTTAAAAACCTATTAGATGGTTTAAAATAAGTTAAGTTAAGTGTCCACGTCCCGACGTTTGTCCATTCTGTCGTTTGTCACTCCTGCGTTTATCCTAGTACCGAACTGTATGAGTCTATATGTCAATATTTCAATCTGTCTATTGTACTTGTTCTAGCTTTCCTAACTCTTATTAACGTATTTGAATAGATATAGAATATGTGAATATTGTGACTGGGGGAATTTTGTCGTCAATTTAGGCTGATAATATAGTCCTCAGATATTGGTTAATCCATATCAAGTGGAGGGAATGGGGTAAAGTCATAAGGGGGAGGAGGGAGGGATGAAGTTATCTTTATATTAGCCAGCTGAGAGAAACATTGTATCAGGGTATGTAAGAATTTCTCACAATGTCAACATATTCTATATAGACAACTAAAAAGTTTCAGAATCAGAAATTGAAGTGCATATCTTCTAGCAATTTTATTTTTAATTTAGAAATTTAATTTTGAGCAAAACTATTTTGTTGTTGTTTAGTTGCAGCTGTACTGGTGACATTTCTGCCTGAAACCTCCAGCACACCCTTGCCTGATACCATACAGGTATAAAATCTGGTTAATTCATCAAGTTGAGTGTCCAAACATTTCAACCACTATTTGTAATCTACAGAAGGGATAATTTTGTGTATCATCCGGCCAATGTCATATATCTTTAGGTCCCTGAGTAAAATGAATAAAACATACATTTGTCTGTCTGTTAGGATCATTTTGCAATGTCCACCGAAATATATTTCAATAAAAATAACTAAGAAGTATCAAAGACTTTTTCACTCAGTGAATTTATCATTATTGACTTTATTGGTTAACTTTGTTAATAAAATTTTTTTGGCATTCAACTTGGTAATTTAATTACCTCTACAGTGTATTCTTATCCTTTCATCTACCTGTTGATCAAGATTTCTGTAATAGCTAAACAGTTCAGTTTTAGATTGAAACTTTTATCTTTATGGTCATTTGATAAAACTTCTATCCACTTTGATATTTTAAACTTATGCAATAAACAAAAATCAAAAGTTCATGAACACTTTTGTATTCATAAAAACTTTATTAAGTTTACTTTAAGTTTGAAAGACAATTACTTCACAAACATCCAGTTTTTTACGATTATAAAAATGTTCAATCAAATGATTAAAACCTGTTTTTTAGCCAATGCCTTCGGCATCTCAGGGCTAAAAGAACTGGTTTTAATCATTTCATATCTGCGGAAAGCTGTTTATAATACAATTCGAGAAATAACTGTTCTAACACTCTTATATATTTAGGATTCTGAAGAGCTTGGCAAGGGAGATACTTTCTGGAATATATTTAAAAAGAAAAAAGAGCCAATTAAAAAATAATTTATTCCTGATTATTATATTCTATGTATCTTTCTTATATTGATCAAAACTACATGTAAAAAAACTCTTGTATTTTTATAAATATATATTCTTTTTTGATAATTTAATAATTTGTATTAATGTTTTGAACAGTTTTAATTTAATAAAACAATAGGCTTAGACTCAAGAGTTAAGAAGGGTTATTTTTAACCTAAAATTTATTATTTATTTAAAAAGCCTTTTTTGTCATAAAGGATTTGTTATATAAAACTCTATACTTTTAAAACTCAAAAAAAATTCTGAACACAGTAATAGTGTCTGACTGATTATGACGTAACAAAAAAAATTAGCCAATGAGAGGCCGTTATTGACCAATGGTAAAATTTATAGTGGCCTCTCATTGGCAATTTTTTTTTTGTTACGTCATAATCAGTCAGACACTATTACTGTGTTCAAAATTCTTCTTTGTTTTTCAAACACAACAGAGAAAATATGACTTAAACCCAAGGATTTTGAACTGGAAATTACACTGGTACCCAACTTTTACAACAACGTTATCATATTCGTTGGTGCAAAAACTTTGGATACTTTTAGTGAGTTTTGTTTGGTTGTTCCAAACCAGCAGTTCACAAACTTTTCAACCAATAGTTTTAGTCTACAGAGGGGAATATTGTATTTATCATCAGGGATATAAATCAGTTTATTGTTCATTGTCTTATCCCATAAATTTTGAGGAATAGAGGATTTTGATATTTGATAGAAAAAATCACTAAACTTATTAACTTTTATTTTTAAAAAATCTCTAATCGTCTTATTTCATTTTTATATTACTAAATTTAAATCTGCACAATGATCTCGCAGAGCACAAAAATGCGTAAAAAACTGCACAATTTGATCTAGCCAAAAATCATCCTGTCTTAGCTATTCCAGATTATTTGTAGCTTCTTATGGCGGCTGTAACGATTTAACGAAATTCGAACACGTCCATCAAGCTGAACCTTGAAGATGAATCTTAAAGCTATGATTTAATTGGTATAGACCAAACCAATAACCGCAGTAGATCTCCAAGGTTTAAAACTTCTGACTAATAGAATAATATAGGTAAGGGAAGTCGGCAAAATGGTCCTGGGAGAAGGAATGGCTCTAAAGGCAAAGGCAGCTTGGAAGTATCTATTGACTGGAAGGTCTGATCAAGAGAGTATTGGGGAATAGTCCCTTTCGTAATATCGCCACATAAGGGGCGATTCGTCGTATTTTTAAAATGGCTTTTTATAGGTTATTTTAGGTTAGGTTAGGTTATATAGGGTTAAGTGATTGCCCGCCAGGGTTAGAGCCCCCCGCAGGGGCTAGAAATAGGAGAAAAGCTACTGTGAAAATACGAAGAATCGCCCCATAAGGTGCGATGTTACGAAAGGGACTATACTCGAGTATTGCAGCGTTAAGTTAAAGATATTTTGTTGCTTGGAACGTAAAATGTAACAAAAAATAGCCTTTACCAAGATTGCTTGCGTCCTATTTCCAATTTGATCATAAAACTAAATTATTTTCTGTTTTGAATAAACATTGTGAAACACGCCCTTATAACAGACTCTTTTTTTAGATTGATAACATCCCTTTTTACTTTTTAAGTTGTGATAAGGTAAGACCTGATATTTTCCTCCATTGCTCTCTATATAAATTCCGACTCAGATACAAATAATTATAGCAACTGAGATGGGTTCTCAAAAAAGAATGCCGCGTTTTTTCGACATTTTTTCGACATTGATTGGTTGAACGAAGACGATATCGTTATACAGAGTATACAACTTAAGAATTTAAAATTATTATTTTAGCCATTTGTATAATTCGCTTTTGTTGGTTCGGACTTCATAGAAGAAAAACAAATTATCTTCAATCCATTTTTGCTGCATATTAATTAATGCATCTTTTTAGAGCTGTTATAGACATTATACAAATTGCTAAAATAATAATTGTAAATTTTGAATTCTTAAGTTGTATACTCTGTATAACGATATCGTCTTCGTTCAATCAATCAATGTCGAAAAAACGCGGCATTCTTTTTATGAGAACCCATCTCTGTATTATTGATAAACTAATTGTAATTCAAAATAATTGTAAGCGCCAGGGGCTAGATGGTTCTAGGGGAAAGAGATAATCCAGTTTATTTAATATTTTTTTGGGGGGGGGGGAGGGCGGGGGGGGGTTCTAGGGGTAAATGCTCTAGGGAGGGTTGATTTACCCTCTCCTTAAAAAAAGTAATAAACATTCCCGCAACTAAAGGCAGCTTCACAAAAAATGAAAACCATAACGATTCAGCAGTAAGCAAGATCTTTTGCTACAGACAAACACACACAAACATACATCCTTTTCTCTTAAATAAAGAGTATTTACTATTTATTTAATCTATGATACATTTTTCTTTCTCATTTCTATGTTGTAAATTATTATCATTTAATGAATTCAACATTATAGTTTCTCTACATAGACAAGATCTATCTATCTTTCTTATTTCATCACTCTAGTGCAACTCTGTTATCTAAACTAAATTTATGCTCACACCTGGGTTAGTTAAATATGTTTCAGAACAATGTTTAGTTTAATTATATAGTTAACAGTATAGCGGTTCAAAATTATCTATGATTTTAGTTTTAGGTTTTATATTCACTTTCTTAATTTTTTGCCTTTTTTTTAAAGTAAAAGAAATGTTGGTTTTTTTTCGGGGGGTGGAGATGTGGACATTTTCTTGGGAGTGTGGAGGTACCCTCCCTCAAAATAGTTTTTTTACTTTACATGTCTTACATTTCATTTTATAACTTTTATATTAAAAGGTCTTAAAACTGTTTAACATCAAATTGTAATGGCGCGGGATATAAATTTACGGCTGTGGCTGAGGATGCCTGCAGCTTAGTGTTGCTTGGGGTTGCTCTGCCCGAGGCTCAGCAACACAAATTTGCAGCAGTGGATGAGAGTGTCTGCGGCTAAATGTGGCTGACAGCAGGGGAGACAGGGTGCGGCGGTAGCTCATCTTCCAAAATACCAAGTAGCTGATGACAGTTGCAGCTGAGGGTTAGACTTATTGGGTGGCTAAGAGGGACGTTTGGCTGACACTATGGATAATTGGGCATCTTAATCAGCTGACAGCTAGCTGAATCAAAGTTTATTAATTTAAACCAATTAGAAGCTTAAACACACTCAATTAAAAAAAAATCAGCTTTATTTATCGCCATACTGAATTATGTTAAATTGTTATGAAATGAAGTAATTTTATAAATCCAAACATTGTGCAATTACCAAAAATATCCAAGTATCGAAATTATTCAGTTGCTTTTAAAGTGGGCGGATTTTAATTTAAAAAAACGAAAAATAAAATAATAAATTAAAAATAATAAATAATGATCTGATTTATTTTATACAATTATTAATAAGTACCCATAGTGCTTACAAATCCTATGAAATAAAGTAGTAAGTTTTTTTGTCCTTAGCTTAAGATTTATACTGAAGTTATTGAGTTCTCCTTTTTATAGAAGCTTCAAATGGGTCCCAGGATGCTTTTTTTGTTTTTAGATTCAATACTTCTAGGGGTTTATGCTAGTTTTATGTCCCCTTCTTACCCCTTTGAACACAGAGCCCCTAAATTGATAGGGTCGCCCCCGCAATAAAAAAAAGTTTAAAACAGGTAAGAATCAAGGGTTAAATAGGGATCAATTTAGGGTAGCAAAAATGATGATGATCAATGGGGCAGGGAACATTGGAATGTAAATTATACTGGTAACCAAAGTTTTAAAACTACGTTATCGGCAAAAAACTTTGGGTACTTTTATAGAATTCTGGTTGGTTTCAAACAAGTAGTGTTGAAACAAATAATTTTAATCTCTAGAAAAGGAAATGTTTTTTGTTGATGTTGATGTACATCAATTTATCATCCATTGTCTTAACCCTTAAGATCCAAGGGTAAAGATTAAGGTTGAAAAAATGGAATAAAAATTGGTTTTAGACATAAAAAAGGCAAAAATGAGTCTTGTAACTAAATTGCCTTTTATGAAGTTTTTTTTATAAATCCCACATCTAAATTAATTACCAAAAGTAAGGCCTAATTATAGTAAAATGTCACCTTTTAAGTAATTTTTGGGTTTTGTGTTCTTCTGAACCCGCTATGATCACTAATTTACTCACTTTCCAGATTTTAGGGTGCTTTGATTATTACATACAAAGTTGGAATCGATATATTATTATTACTCGATAGAACACCAGATTTTCATGTACTCTAATAAAAGTATACTCGCAGCGGGCTTAATTAAAGATACCCCACCATCCACTTCCTTTACTCCATCCCCTCCACTCTTGCTGGATGAAAGAACTGACAAAGAGAGGTACGGATAAACAAATAGACAGATAGATAGACAACCAGATGGATAGACAGAGAGATGAATAGACAGACAGATCAATGAACAAACTTATGGTGGCTAGAAAGAGAGATAGATCGACAGACAAATTATTGACATCGTTTTTACAAAAAAAAAAATAATCCTGCACCCTAACCTACTCCACCCCTTTTGGACGCCTACGCTCTAAACTTAGTTCATAGTTAGAATAGGGACTAAAGTTTTTGGATTTTTGTAGTATTACAGTAGGTTTCCAGCCTATTTACTGCATAATATTGTACTGTTATATCAATATAACTATAGCTTTGGGAATCACCATTAGTATGCCCAAGCTCTTTATAGAAATGCGTGGGCGAGTTCAAGTCCTAGCCCTCCCACATATCTTTCTATCTTTATCTCTCTCTCTCTCTCTCACTCTCAGAAGCTCACAAAAATCCGGGTGTGAAGTTGGTCAGGGATTTAAAGGGATAAGACAATGGACAATAAATTGATATATATCCCCGATAATTATCAACAAAATTATCCTGTCTTTGGATTAAAATTATCAGTTGAAAAGTTAGGAACACACTATCAAAATCCAACACAAATTTTAGTGCAAACAAATAAGAAAACTTTGGGTACCAGTGTGATTTACAGCCCAATGTCCCCATTCTCCCTGGATATCAATTCATAGAGGGAGAGAAAGAATAGAAAGATTTGAGATGAGAAAGACAGAGAGAGAGAGAGAGAGAATGAAAGATATGAAGATGCAAAAGGAAAAGGGAGAAAAAGAGAGAAAGAAAATTTTGATAAAGTTTTTAGTTATGAAACTTATAACTTTATGACTCTTAAAGATTTATACATGAAGGCCAAAATCATATAAAAATACAGAAAATGTTTTTTTGGTCAAATAAATAACTTTTTATTATCATTCTGAATAATTAAGAAAATGAACTTTGGCCACTTGCAATATTTATTAATGGGCAGAGTTTGGACACTTATATATCTGAAGGAGTAGGCCTTTTCAGGGAGGGATAGGATATCGACGATTAATTCAACCAATTCTTTATCCCATATATTTGAAAGCTACCACAGAAAGTGTTTTTCATAAAAGAATTGGGGAAATTTTAGTTGATTGGCCACTGTCCCATCCCTGTATACTTTTAGGCCTTTGAGTGTAGGAGGTTTAATTCAACCGGTCCCCTCCAATGCCCTTTCCCTCGCCCCTTCTTTCTAAAATCAGACCGAAAGGGTTGTCCTAGATAAAAATACATCATCTGTATTTTTTAAGCTATGTAAAATAGTATCTTTTTATTGCATTGTGTTATTGATAACTTTCAGCATAAAGTAAAATTAAAAATTATAGGATCAATTTCTGTTTTATTGGTCCTGAAGGTTTAAAGAGATTTTGGCAGTTGAAATATTCTCCAACAAGCTTCTAATCTAATGAAAGTAGGGGGGTTATAATAAAGAACGTGTCCTAACTTTTGTAATTTTTAAAACCCATTCTTGATGAGCTCCGAAAGTTAAAAGTTGTGATTCGCCGGGGTTCAATAAAATATTTTTTTTTAATAATTACTCAACAGAATTAAAAAATTATGGTGTCAAAATAAAGATCTTACTATTTTTGTTCATAATGACAATTTCTTCTTTTTTTGTTGCGTTTTAGTACATTACAACCAACTTAATTTTAAAAAACTTAAATTATTTTAAAAATAAGAGGTCTTCAAAAAAACTGATTGCATATCTAAATTCTATGGATCATTTTAAATCTACTACTTACTAAAAGCAACGACTAGCTATTTTAAAAAATCCCACAAAAGTTAGGTCACGTTCTCTCCAAAAATTATGAGGGTTCCATAATTTAGTTTGGGGATAAAAAACCCCTTTACCTCTATTTAGCAAAGGTTCTAAACTAATATTTAATTGTACTTCAAAATCACTGGATAATTCTCTTATCTAAAAACTCCATCTTATAAATGGCAATTGACTTTTAGAGTTTCTTTTCTTTTGGCAAATTCTCTTTTTCTTCAAAAACAGTATTCAATTATTTTGTTCATTAATATAAAATTTTTACTAATTAATAATGTTTTTCACATATTTTTTAAAGGCAAATTCGTTATTATAAATACACTTTAACATAGTTTGATCAATGATCTTTAATATAAATTGAGCCCAAAAACGATTTTCCAAGTATTCACTAAAATGAAATACGTCATACAATTTGACAACCTAGAACATTCTACGACAGCTCAAAAGTTCGCCAAAATAATTGAACTCGACAGTCCTTGTGGTTTGAGATGCATAGCGCTGCTTATAAGCATATACGAAGTCAACTCCCCATCCCCTCTCGCCTCTGCCCATGCCCAAGCCGCCCACACGAAATACGTTCCTTCCCCCCTTCTCTCTCTATCTCTCTCCGACTTCCTCGGTCTCTCTCTCTCTCTCTCTCTCTCTCTCCTACGCAAGTAAGTGTCTTACGTCAGCCAAAACCATTCGCTGTGAAGTGTGTCTACATTTTCGTAAAATCTGTACATTAGCAATTACAAAAACAATATTTTTGTAATGTCAAATTGTATTGAATTTGTTTTAAAATGTCTATGCAATTATGAAACACAACAAATATTCTTTAAGTTTTGCTTTTCTAGTAAAATTGTAAGAAAATGACAAAAAAATACAAACATTTTGAAGTATTTTTGTTTATTAAACGAGGATTTCAAGGGTAATTTTGGTTTCGAGATTATTTTCAACAAAACTGTTTGTATTGCAAAACGGAATTAAGTTATAAATTATAAAAAAATGCTATTCTTCAAAAACTTATTGGGTTTGAAATAAAACCATTCGCTCTATAGCAGGCACCCACCCACCTCTACCCCCTCTCTCTCTCTTTCCCTTCGCTCCTTCTCCCCCTACCTCTCCATTTCTCCTCAGTCTGTGATAGGCATTCAAAGTGTAAAGAGTGAACCAAAGTGACACTACGCAGAAATTTACCAACAATTTCTGTGTTGGTGCGGTGGTTATTTTTATTCAAAATTCTCGAGGGCCAGCCACCCCCCTCGGCTAGCACTCAGTAAGTAATTTCATCACATTTTTTATCCTTAAAATTAGTGAAAAAAATCCGCGAATAAGTGTTGAAAAAATGGTCGAAAGTGAAATGTTGTTGTGATTGTGTACTACTAGGCGCACGGCGCCTAAACTAAGGATATTTAGCTATCTATCTATCTATCCTTGGTATCTATCTATCTGTGTATGTATCTGCGTGAGTATTAAACATATTGTCAATGTCAAATTCCTCCCTTTCTTCCTATTTTTCATGTTTTTTTTCATACTGTTTATTTTGTATTTTTTTTACAATAAAAATTAAAGTTTTATTGAAGGTTTGTTGTTGTAAATTTAGCTTCTAAAATGAACGAATATGCTATATTATAATCTTAATTTCATGATATTAGAGTATATTTTACCGACTACAATAGCCTAAAACCAGCTATAAATACATTTAAATTTGCCCTGAAACGAAGAATCTCTTTGGTCCATCCATTTAAGAGATTTTTCGAATCAGTCAAGAAAAAACGTAATAGAATAATTAAAAATTTTGATAATTAAGCTATGATAAAAAAAAACTATTTGGCCTGTTAAATATTGATTATTTATTAGATGGGTTATTCTGATTAAGATCAAATTTACTTCAGTTGGGTTAGGTTCAACGAAGGGGCTAATATACCGAAGGGCTTAACCTGCGTGTACGCAACCGTGGGCATAGGGTTACCGCAGGGCTTAGGCCTCGCGAATAGGATTGAAACTAGGTTTAGTTTATAGCTTTTAGCATGAGCTAACAAACTTTTAATCTATTTATTTTAAGTTTGACGAATTTTGGGGTGAGATAGACCATCTACTTATATTATGTCTATTATATAAACCACTATAAGTGAATACAATAGTCTAGTATTTAATGATTTTGGTAAGAAACACAACAAGACCAACCCTTAGGGTTATTTTGTCGTTATTATGTCATTTTTACACTATTGTTTTTACTATATATAACACCAAAATATAATCTATATCGTACTTAAACTTATCTGTTATTTTACTGATTTTATATCATTAGACCATTTGCTATTTTTCTTACATGAACATTTATTAAAATAATTTTCAGTTTTTTTTATTGTTTCGGACAAAAATTTTAGTTATTTCTAGACAGCTTACCGTGGATAGTAAAATGAAAAATATTATATATTAATTTCAGCTTTGTTGACTCCTAAGGCATGGCCGCGGGCCAGTGGCTTTTGTTTTATTATTCGAGAAAAATTTTCTACAATACGACACGAAACATTTTTCAGTATGGCTCAGGGCCGGTTCTAATCAGTTTCGGAGCTATACTTACTGGAAAATGATTTACATGTTTTATTATCTTTCTGTCATCAAATCTTCCAAATACATTTACATCGTCCGAGGTCATAATCATTCAAAATGTCTTAAAAATGATAAATAACTTACTGTTATAGATATTTTTGTAGTAATTTACGTAATTTAAATAATTTCTTTGTATTTTTTATTAGAATTTTATTTTACTTAGCTATTTGCCCTTCTAAATTATCAGGCTCTATAGGGATATGACCCACCTCCACAGAAAATTTGTCAAAGAAGATTTTCCCTATAAAGGATATACTTTTAAATACAGACGTTTTATAATTCTCAATGTACACAACTATAGTAGTATGTATGTGACGAACGAACTTTAGAAGTAGCTTCGCTATTATAGAATATGTATGTATGTTTGTCTGTTCCTCCCACACACTAAAAAAACACCCACTTACCTCTTTGACCTCTTTTCTAAAAAGAAAACTTTCTAAAAAAAGGGGCGATGACTTTTTTAAGGCTTGATAACACTGCATATGTAATTGAGTCTTCCAAAAGTGGGTGGGGGGGGGGGGGATATGCCACCCAAAAAATGTTGCATTAAACCTTTTCATAATCAAATAATGTATGGTATTTGTAACACAATGTTATGCAATAATGGTTTCCTTATTTTTTTGCCTGTCCGTTAAGATTTTAAGCTATTTCATATTTAGGCCTTTTGGATGGTTTTAGGCTATTTTAACTTTTCCTCCTCTAGATGAAGAGATCGTTGCCGCTAGTATATTATGTAGTGTTACATTTCAAAAAACCTATATTTTTGACTGACCAAAAAGTTGGAGGAAAAAAGTTTTTAACGATTAAATTTCCCTGTACAACAGTATACATGACCTAATTAATGATATTTTTCCTTAGAATTTTCTTTAAGGGGGCAATTTTTTCGGTTTAATTTTCATATAAATCAATGATGAAATATTTAATACATATTATGAGTCATTATTTTAGAATGGGTATTTTCTTCACACCTGTCCTTGAGTTTTAAATATTAATCATTTTTAAAGCTTTTAGCGAATTTTATTCTATTTTTCTTTTATACAAGTATTCAATAATAGTTTTTTTATTTCCTATTTCTATTACAGCTCCAATACGATAAATTTATGTTGGATTAAAACTAGTTTTTAGCCAGAGTGAAAAATCATACATCGTAAAGTTTTATAGAGAATTTAAAAACTAAGTGAAATATAAAAATGAGTCCCTATTTTGTTGACATCTAGGTCATTAAAAAAGGAATTAACCTAAAATTTTGTTTTATTACAGTCTAAGGAAAAACAGTTGGCTTATTAATAATGAATCTTCTTTTCGTTTTTACACATTCTATAAGTCAATTCGAATTATTTCGCTTCAAATCCCCACCAGCCTCCTTCCCCCACCTCCCTTGGTACAAGTACTTTTGCCAGAACGGTGGGTAGATGCATCACATCGCCCACAATGAAATGTGTTTAAGTATTTTTTAAATTGGCAGGACATTTGAGCAATTTTAATAACGGCCCACACAAAAAGTGTTTGAAAATATTAAATGTAAAATAAAAGTTTTGGTAGCGCATTTTTATAGGAAGATTTCTTGCAGTAATTTTTTTTATATAAATAACTAGTGACTATACTATACCCCTAGTGTCTAGGGGAGTTGTATTAAAATGGTTGTGAAAGTTTGGAAGAATAGCTTAAAAGTTAAAACCATTCCATGACTTAAATTTAAAAAAAAATAAAATAGCCTAAAACCATGACAGGACCTATGTGAAGCTTACCTAAAATACAGGATCCTATTGATTTAGTAATTATTGATATCTCAAGCTTCAGACAAAAAAACCTTAAAAATTTATAGAATAGGATGTCACCTTGATTTTTCTTGCTTTTTTATCATTGTAACTATAGGCAAAAAAAAATAAATAATTAGTTCTATTTTTATTAAGGATATTAGGCATTAGGCAACATAACAATGACTAAGAAATAGTTTTTAATCTGAACAGTTGTAATTTTTAAAATATTTTTAATCATTGTTTTTAGGTGTTTATGATTAATGTAGAATCTTTACCATTAGCTAAAATTCGTCATAAATACAACTATACCTATTTAAATGGCACAGTCGAAAATACATCCAATTTAATTTTGCTGTTTGTCTAAATGTTCTAAAGAAAATAGCTTAAAACTTGATAAGGGTTAATTAGAAGCAAATAAAGAGTATTATTGGCCTATGACTTTGACGTTTTCGATATCTTACTGGATACGTACCAAACTTTTTTCAGTAAATGTAATTTTTGGGAAATATTTCATTTTTTGCGAATTCAAATAAACGCAGTTTTTTTGCGTGGGTGGCAAAAACTTGCTTTGCAACACACAGGTGTAGAGAAGAATAAAAAGACAACTTTACAAAAATGGATATATTATTACATGGATGTTGCACCAGATTTTCATGTAATCGGATAAAGTGTAACTCCCAGCTGGCTAAAATAACAATTGCCTTCTTCCATTCTCTTTACTCCAATCCCATCCTTCCTACAAGATTACCAAACTGACCAATTAATGAGGTCCATATTAGCAAGCTAAATGGAAGCCAAATTTTCCCCTGTCAATATATCCACGTATATCCTATATCCATTTTTTTGCAAACCAGATTTGAATTCTTCTTCTATTGCCCAAATATTCAAACAAAAGGTGGTTGAATCCCATTTGATGTAAGTGGATCAGATTTATTGTACCCCCACTCATCCCCTTATTGAAAGAGACTATCTGCTTTTGTTTCTTTGTCCGAAGGTATCTGTCGAACAACTAACCTGATTGATATTTCCATGTTAACAAAGGTCCCTCGATGGTTTTTGGCTATTTTAGATTCAAATTAAAGTTTAGGCATGCTTTTAGGCTATTTTTTCTAAATAGTTTATGTAATTTAATGATGCTGTAAGTATTGGTGCAAGAAATGTGGACGAATTTCAAATTGATTTGACGGGGCTGGGTTTTTGACGTCACAAGTGAAGGGAAAACCCCATCTCTTTTCTAGAGGGTTTCTTTCCCCCTTCCCTTTTCTTTCCCTTCACTTGTGACGTAAAAAAATCAGCCCCGTCAAATCAATTTGAAATTCGTCCCCATTTTTTGCACCAGTACTTACAGCATCAATTTAAAGCCAGGAATAATACTACCAAGGGGGAGGGCGGTGGTGTTATTCCCCTAAATACAAAAATGGTAAATAACCTAAAAGGTTGCATAATTAGATGACCGTAATATTTTGCCTAGATTGCTTTATTCAGACATAAAAATTGACTCAATTTAAATAGGGAGGGAGGAGACATTGGGTTTGTTTAATACACTAGTCCCCAAAGTTTTATTATGGTTTTTTTTTATTTGTTGGCTTAAAAACTTTGGGAGTTTTATTGAATTTTGATTGGTTGGTTCATTACGTCGAGTGTTCAAACGTTTCAACCTCTAATTGTAATCACGGAATTGGTAGTTATGTGTATCATTATTGGGGATCTACATCAATGTATATACCTGGCTGTTAGTCTTTAGTTGTGTATGGTTTTAATGCATTTTAATGTCTGGCTTTTAAAATACACTTAATATTGAAAAAGCATGATTTTGTTAAAATTTTAAATAAAATTATCATAATCAAAATCCGTAACAAACACTTTTCTCAACAAAATTTGCTTGAAAAATATTAAAATACAAAGATTTTTTAGAAACTAGATATTTTTTTTGTTGCAAAAATGATGGCTAATTTTTGCACATTTTGAATCTTCTTTTTTAGCTACTTTCATCTAGGTATTTAATTTACATCTATTTCAAAAGTGTCAATCTTTACTTTTTGTCACCCGTTGGTGATTTTCCTTATATTCACTTTTTCTCCTTTTTCAATAGCGAAGCTACTCTAATACTTAATACATTTTTTGCTTTCTTTCTTTATGACAGAGCACTAGTTCTTTTTGTAATTTGTTTTTGTAAAGATTCACATGATCACTAAACATCTTACTTTAATTACTTTCTATTTTGCTTTTTCCCCTAACATCTGCTTGACTTTTTTTAACAAGCTTTGCAACTTATGGATGTTGTCATCCTGGTTATTTACTCTATTATGAAATGTATTTTATACTATTCATTAAACAAAATCTGCAGAAAAAAATAGTTGCAATTTTTGGATGATTTTTTTTGTTAAGACTATTCTATTGTTTCAATTTTAATGAATGCAATATTTTTTAATGAATTAAGTTTTTTTCCATAAAAAATATTGAATTATGCCTACATTGTTTAAACTTAAGATAATTCGCACCTAATAACAAAGGCTTTTAATAAAAGGCCGTTATTCTTTTTTTTTTACCTTTTCTATATACATTACATAGATACATACCTTACTCTTATGTCTTTTTCTTATCCCCCCCTCTCTCTCTCTCTCTCTTTCTCTTTCTCTCTCCTTCTCCCTATCTTTCTCTCTCTATCTCCCTCTCACTCACCCCATTACATAAAACTTTTTCAATTGCATTAAATAATCACAACTAATCTTATAGTAATGACCGACTTTACTAATTGCTCTTCTTGATAACGATAGCTACGGATTAGGATAAGGACTTTAAGAAATAAGTGACTTAAATATCATTGACATAGATATATATATATATATAATATTTACGTCGACACTGTTTAAGCTCTTAAGATATAGAAAAAAAATAGCAGCTGTGCCTTTAGCACATCAGAACTTTGTATTCAAAGGGAATGGATGAAACCAAGAAATAGCATAAAACCACACCAAAACATTGGTGTAGGTGTTAAGAACATCCTAACGCTTAATCAAAAACATTACTACTACTTTATATTACTAGCGGCTTCGCCCCTTGCCTCTAGGGGCTTTGCCCCAAGAGATGATTAAATTTTTTTTTTAAAAAAGTACTACTGGTGCTGCACGTAGTTTAATGTGTTCCCCAGATTTTTTTTTTTTTTGGGGGGGTGGAAATTTTAATTTTGGGGGGGTTAGTGGTGTCCCACCCCCAAGAAAATAGCTTAAAACCACCACAGGACCAATAGGTATACACCCTGAAGAGTAGAATCCAATCGGTTCAGTGGTTACCTAGATCTTAAGGGACAGACGGACGGACAGACAGACATCGTTCTACTTTGTAATATACTAGCGGCTTCGCCCCTAGCCTCTAGGGGCTTCGCCCTATATAGTTTTGGGAAGTCGACCCTCCTTAATAGAAATATTAAAAAAAATATTCTTTGTTTAATTACTCTGTGGTAAAATTAAACCCAGGTTGTACGCTTTATGCACAAAAATTTTAATTTGTACAAATTAAACCCAGGTTGTTTGCCGTATACATAATAATTTCTATTCGTAAAAATTAGACCTAGGTTGTTCGCATACACAAAAATTAAAATTTAAAAAAAAAATATTTTGATTTTTTTTTGGGGGGGGAAAGATTCATGGGGGCTTCGCCCCATGTTGCAGTGGGGTTCCCCCACCCCAATTACTGGTTTTTGTTTTAAAAAAAATAAAAAAATAAAATTTTGGAAGTGGGGATTTTTTTATTTTTGGGGGGGTTGGGGTGTCCCACCCCCCAAGAAAATAGCTTAAAACCACCAGAGGACCAGTAGGTATATTCCCAGAAGGGTAGAGCCCAATTTGATCAGTAGTTACTGAGATTTTACAAAAAATGTAAAAAAAAAAAATTTGGGGGTTGGATTATTTTTATTTTTGGGGGGGTTGGGGGTGTCCCACCTTCCAAGAAAATAGCCTAAAACCACCACAGGACCAGTAGGTATATTCCCTGAAGAGTAGAATCCGATCGGTTCAGTGGTTACCGAGATCTTAAGGGACAGACAGACAGACGGACAGACAGACGGACAGACGGACAGACGGACAGACATCAAGCTACTTTGTATTATAGATTATAGATAGGTAAAACTAAAATGAGGGAAAATTATTTTCGTGAAAGCTTATCTTAACCTAAGATTTGGAAAAGTTGTTGATCAAGTTCTTTCCAAAGTGCCTGAAGCAAATTTTGTTTTGCAAATTTCTACCCTCAAAATTAAAAAATTTACAAGGATGACAACATCATTCAATAGTAACTGAATAATAACATAATTTAAAAGTTATTTATTAGTAATACTCTTTTATCACAAGAATCTTTAGACTATTAATTCTTGTAATTTCATTGTTTTTAAAGTAAATCAATAAGAATAAAAATAATGTTAAAAAGAAATATTTAAAAACAATAAATATTGTTTTATAGCAAATAATTTTGATGCAGAGTTTTTTAATTTGAGAAAAATGCAATTGCAATTCTGAAACAAAAAACAGTTGAAATTTATCTATCTAGCTTTCTATCAAATTTGCTATCTTACTATCTATCTAAACATGTCCTTTAGCTGTCTTGCTATTTTTTGCAACAAAATTGTGCAATAGCTCCTTGCAAAAATTAGTGCGAATTTTCTTTCCAAAATCTTAATATTGATTTAAGCATTTTCAAAAAATGTCAAATTTTCAAAATATACTTAATTTTTCTTTTTAAAATACTAGGTAGAAATTACACAATATTTATTTTTTTCTTTAAAAACCATAAATTCTGAATTTTAAAATGATAAATGAATGTTAGAAATACCTTTAATGCGATATATTTTGACTGGGTATAACAAATTGTTTTATAATAAATCACAAAAATTTAACTTAAAAAATGATTTTTCAATATTTTAACTATAGTTCACTTTAGAGAGAATTATACAATTAATCGTTTAAAACTCTTTTGTTCGTACCGAAGCTACTTCATCACTAGGTTAAGTCATTACTTTTATTTGCAATAATAGTAAAAGTTCACCATTTTTTGTTTGTTGATTTCCATTACTATAAGTACATTTGTGTTTGCTTTAGTCTTTGCTGCGTTTCTTAACAAAATGTTCCATGTCCAGTCAATAAATCTTTTTTTTTCGATGACACTTTTTAAAAGCGAAGCTTTTCTATAATTAGGGTCGGTCCGTCCGTCCGTACGTCCGTCCGTCCGTCCGTCCGTCCGTACGTCCGTCCGAGATAGATAGCTTTTATTCGTTAATTTAGGCATGTTAGAATTGTCCTATCGATTTCAAACTTTGCATGATGATTCCTGTAGTAGTTGGGTACGATTTAGAAAGCGTAGCAACTCTATAATCATTACCAGAATGTCCGTACGTCCATTTTAAACATGTTGATTTTTCTACTTTTTTAACAACAAATTTTCAAGTGTTTTAATTATCCGTTTGATCTGATTTTGGTATATTGATTCCTGGGACAACAAAGAACAATATTATAAGCGAAGCAACTCTATAATCAAGTCCAAAAATGTAAGTATGTCCATAAACATTATCCTGTTTTTAAGCAGATTTTCAACAAATTTACCTACAATTTTGATTCGACATTTATACATTTATGTTCCGATTTTTCAGTTCAGATACTATACAAGTGTTAATGTCCGTTTGTCCTACCGTTTCAGTGCTTCGCTTTTATGGATGTTGTCATCCTTGTTATTGATACGACCAATTACAAATTTTGTTGCGCTTTTTCTATAAACTATTATTAGTATGTCTTTCAAGGCCATACTTTTTTTGCAAGTCTGGTGTTAAAGAGGGCTACACCCCCCTCAAATTATTTTGACACACTTAAAAGAATTATACCTAGCTACTCTATTATTGGGAGCTATCCTTCTGTATGTCACTACGTCAAAGCAAGTGACTATATTTGTCATGTTTCTGCTTTGTTTTTGGATGCAATTGTCCTTCTTTTTTTTGATCATATAGCGATGAGGTAAAATGATTCTTTAAATCAAGTTTTTACCCCCCCCCCCCTCTTGTGTAAATACTGATTACGCCATTACGTAGATAATCCCCCCTTTCCTTTAATTCTATTATATTTAGTTAACGGCTCAGTGACTTTGTATATCAAAGTTAAATTAATAATTAGAGTGACCAAATCAATCAATACGAAAAAACTATGTCTAGCATCGTATTATATCCAGCTTTCTACGAATATAGAAATGTACAATAATAAGATTAAAACCAGTTTTTTTAGGCCCGAGGTGCCGTAGAAAGCTGTAATAACTATTCTATTATCCAATTACCATATAATAGGGAATCTTCTCTATAAACAGGGAATGATTCGAAGCTAGGAACAAGGCAAAAAAATCCTTAAAACAATACAAGACCTTTGTGATTCTTTCCCTCAAAATGGAGAACTTAATCGGTTCAGTGGTTAGCGGTATCTTAATGGTCAAACAAACAAAAAAGAATATTAAGTACATTAGTATTTCAACCCCTATATGAATACTCTAAAAACTTGATTCTTTTCCTTTAATATCCTATTGTTGTTTATTAGAAGGGTAAAGATAGATTTTATTTATAAAACACTTTTTAAAGCAAATGATTTAAGTTCAGGACAATAGATGATAAATTAATCTTCCCCTGAAATAGGAAACACATAAAAAGGTAAATTTTTCAAAGTAAATAAGAAATAGACGATAAATTGATGTACACCCCCAATGATAATAAACAAAGTACCCATTCTGTAGATTAAATTATTGGTAGAAAAGTATGAAACCAACCAATAACATTTCAATACATGTACTAAAAGTCTTTGGGTCGACGAATATTATAACCCGGGTAAAAAAACGTTGCGTACTAGGGTAAAGTAAAGTCCAATGTACCCTTCCTTCCTGACAAAAACATAAATGATTTTAATCAATCAAATAAAATCTTGAGCACCTATTCTTGTTATGGCTAAATTTAACAAAGAGTTATCCTTAATTTGCCCAGAATTAAAATTGATGTGCATTCACTTACGCTTCTTTATCATTAAAAATACCCCTTTATATAATTTCCTATTTCTTCCCAAAATAGTTAAAAACCTTCCCTGGACCCACAAGAAGCTTAACTGAAAAGGAGAACCATATCGGTTTAGCTTTTAGCTAGATCCTTTGCCACATACATACACATACAAACAGATAGATATCCTGTTTCTTTTATGTAAGGAAATATAAAACATAATATTGATATTAAAAACGGGGACGTAAGCGCACACCAATTAAAAGTTTGCATTCTTTATTCATACTTGCAACTAAAAGGATAAGTAAAGAGGGACAATTTAAAGCTTACCTTAAAAGAAAAAAAACATGATTAGAGGCTTATATTTTTTTGCTTCGAATTGAAAGGTATTCTTTTTATAGATATAGCTATTTACGGGATATTTATGAACTGAACTTTTCAAGAAGTTAAAAAAATCATCCAAAAGAAAAGAAAAAATCTTCCATTTTTTTTCGATTCGTTTGTTCGTGCAATTCCAACTGTGCTTAATTAATCGCTTCTTTTAATTGGTAACACAATTCTTAAAATACACCCTCCCCCCCATATTCTTATCCATTAAATTATCCATTTGGAAGCTTATTTGAGCTAACAAATGAACAATTAAATGATTATAATAGTACAAAACAGACAAAAGTTAAAGTAACCTTAGTCTAAATAGAACTAAACAAAGATGACAACATCCATAAAATCGAACCACTGAACTTTCACTTGTATAGTGTCAGAACTGTATAAACTAAATATTAATGTATAAGTTTCAACAAAATTGTTAGTAAATTTGTTTTAAACTTTTTAAATACAGGATACTGTTTAAGGACATACTTAAATTTAAATTTAGGACTTGGTTATATGGATTATAGAGGGCTGACCCTAATTTAATAAAGCTTCACTTTCGAAAATCCCAACTATTGTACATAGTATATGCATGTTCAAAAGCAGTTAAAATTATGCGTTTTTTATCGCTAATTCTTAAAAGGTATAGAAGATAAAAAGCATTGTCGTAAGTGTTTTTATATCAGCAATTTCAATTAATTTTAGATATTAAAAGCAAGGAATGGTAGCTGCCCAATAATAGGTTGACTAGGCTGTAGAATGTAGAAAATTGTCTGCGAAGTTTTTGTTAGAAAATTTATAATTCCCAAAAAATTATGCGGCTTGGAGTTTTTCTATCGGCTGATGTTGTATATTTAGAAATCTTTCGGCGGCTGCGGTTTAACATTTCCATACGCTGCCTATTCATCAATATAGGAAAGAAGATTGTTTTAATTTACATTGCCAACTTATTATAGAGCAGCTGTGCTCCCCAAAAACCTGCGTAATTTGCGTAAATTTTGTCATATTAATTATCTTATACGTCACAAAAATTTTAGGATAATTCTTTCAAGAGAAGGAAATAATTTTGTTCTAAGATTTTTTTTATCTGAGATTTAATGAAAAGTGTATTAGCTTAAAGAATAAAGTGTCTGAATAATATTGCCTTTATTGTATCTATAAAACACCTTAAAATATCATAACTACTTCACATGGTTGATATAGGTTTCTAGACGTAATTATCAGAGATTTCATAGATATGAAAGCTTATGTAATAATAATAAGAAAACCTAACCCCGCTTCTGGCCTAAGAAAATGTACAGGAATTAAATTAACCAACTATTTGGATAAACAGTTACTCCTATAGTAATAATGCCTTATCGTAATATGTATTTATACCAAAGGCAAAATCTTACACACAAGAATTGCATGGTATATTGATTTATCATCCATTGTCCTATCGCTTTATCCCTGATATTATATTATGTCTATTCTTTTTGAGAACCACCTACATAGAATTGTTGCTAATTTTTTTAGAGGCAAAAAGGTGTGTGTGTGTTTGTATGTACCACAAGATCTTACAAACGGCTGGAAAGATCGATTGAACTATAGATTATGTTGGTAACCAAAGTTTTATAAACACATTGTATCCTTTGTTTGCTTAAAGCTTTGGGGACTTGATTTTGATAAAGTTGTACAAACCTTTTAGTAAATAAACTTTTCCACCAATTTATTTAATCTACAGAAGGGATGAAATTTCTTACACTTCATACATCAATTTATCGTTGTCTTTCTAAAGACCCCTGAATAAAAACCAACTATCTAATCAAAGAAAGAATTATTTATGAAAAACGAGAAGAAGAATCGTTTATATTTCATTGCCCTTTTACTAAATCTTTAGGTTTATACTCATCCATCCATGCAAAAAAGCGAAGAAAATGAATGTTTAATAAATGACTGGTATTGTCCTTAAATCTCTTTGTGGACCATGTATTATGCCTTTTTTGTTCATAGTCCCAGCTATGGGTACTATAACCTGGGATCTAAAGGGATAAAACTATGGCCGATAAATTTATGTACATCCCAATGATAATAAATCGAATAATCCCTTCTGTAAATGACAATTAGTGGTTGAAACGTTTGAAACTTAATTAACCAACCAATCAAAATTCAATGAAAGTCGCCAAGATTGTTAAGCCAACTAATAAGACAGCGTTACTGTAAGAATTTGGGGACTAATGTAATAGACAGCCCAATGTCCTTCTCCCTTCCTGGTACCATGTTGAGGCAATTGTGAACTTTACCAAACATCATTCAAAAAATAATGTTGGAGGGGGGGAGGTTGATAGTTCACTATGATGAAAAGGGTAAATTGCTAAATGACCTTGCTAAAAGAAGGGAGTGGTCGCCAGGAAGGAAATTTGTTATTTTTTTTGCATGGCATGGACTTGTTTTCTGAAGATTAAGATAAAATAGGAAACCTTGTTAAACCTAATGCTGCGGGTCATCGTACATGATTGAAGACTTAATATACCTGGTATCTATGTCGACATCATGTCTAAATTTAAGCATTAATACTTAAAACCTATATCTACAATGTAGCCATATTCTAAGTCTATTAATATTAATACCATTTTATCCGATAAGTTTAAATTTGCTAACAAAATTTAGAAAAAAGTGTTGCCCAGTTTTTCAAAGTTTTTATCCATTGCTTTGGTTGTTTATAGCTTTATTATTATAAAGATACGTGCAAAGATTTTATATAGCTTTCATATTCATGCTTTTTTTGAACATTAAAAAAAATAGAGTATCTTAAACTTTTTGGGTAAGATTTCTTTATTCATACATTTAATCTTAGCATCTAGAGGCGCTGTATATTAAGAGGTAGAAGGAGGCTCAAAGATAGCTTAAAACCACCCCAAGACTTTAATATAAATAAATAGACAAGAACCTTTACAAAACCAATGTGAAGCATACCTTAAATTAAATAAGTTTATAGTTATTGAGATCTAAAGTTTCAGATAAAAAAAACGTTTATAATCAATGAATGAAATCAAATTTGGAAGTTTTTTTCCTGAAAATCTCGAGGATTTTTCTTGTTGACTTTGTTGACCATTATTTTTTCCAAAGGATGGGAATCTTGCGGTCACTTAGATATCAGAGTTAAAATTGAATCCTTCTAAATATTATTCAGCTAAAATATTTACCCTATCTTTTAGTATAAAGTATTTAGATTATTTTAATCTGTAAGTAAAGATATTATTAATGACTGAACTGATTGAAATCTCCATTTTAGGAATGCTTCATATATGTCCTTGATTACGTATACATAGAGAAATGAAAAAAATGTTTTTGCTCAATCCTCTAAAAACTCTATTGCCAGATGTGTTTTTTAAAGCAATTCATCTTTGTTAAGATTGCAGGGAAACGCATTTTTTTCACTTTTTAAAAACAAAACATGAAAATGGGACAGTATAGACATTGTTTTAAAGGTGATTTTAACAAAAACATTAAAAAAGCTTAAAGTTTCTTAAAATAAACTAAATAATAATATCATTAGAAAAACAATATTACGATAACAAGTTAGCCATGATTACTTAATGTTAAACGCTAGGGACCAATCTTAAGCTTACTTAGTAATTGTGAATGTACAAATCCAGCAGTTTTTGATCTCTTGCCTGGCATAAAAATACACATCTGAATACTTTTATGTATTATATTTATGTATCTAAAAAGTACAATGAAAAGTAAAAGATTATATTTTAAACTTGTCCTGTCATTGATTGATTCAAAGTAATTTTGGGCTAGGGTTAGTTTCAGCCCATTTTTAACGCTAATTTTATTTTTGGGAAGGAGGGGTGTAATTCTGAAAAATGGATAAGTAGAACTAAAAACATGTATAAAAGTTTCTAGCACTGCTAGTATGTAGGGCTCTGTATTCAAATGGTTATAAGGGGCAGAAATATAGCCTAAAACCATACCAAAGCTTAAATATTCTAAAACCATCCCGGGACCTATGTAAATCTTTAGTTGTTATTGAGATCTTAATCTTTAGACAAAAAAAATCTCATATGTTAGTATTAGATGTTAACGCTGAAACACAAAAGTATCGTTTTCCTCAATCCTATAAAAAACTATAGATAGATTTTAAATTATATACATATGGGGTTTAGTAGCTTATTATCTAATTCTAAGACATATTTAGGGAAAGGATACCTTACTTTAAGGCTAAAATTTAGAGGATTTTTTTTGTAAAATACCTTGCTATGTAATTCCTCAATATTTTTGTGAAATCTTAAGTTTTTGTAGGTTAAAATTAGTGGTTAAAACGTGCTTTACACTTAACATAATGAACCAACCTATCAAAATTTAATGAAAGCCCTCAAAGTTGTTAAGCCAATGAATTAGTATATGTTATTATAAAATTTTGGGGACTAATATGATAAAAAGCCCAATGTTACCTCCCTCCCTGTCTTTTTTGACAATATTTTTCGGATAAATACAATTCGTATTATCCAACTTTAAAAATAACATCCTACATTTTTTATAGCAAAGAGAAAATAAGCGTCTCGATGTATTTTGGGGGCTAACAAAAATAACATTGGAATGTCTTACAACACACACACTGACTGACAGACAGACAGACGGACAGACAGACACGCATACGCTTGTATAAAATTGTACTTTCACCTTCGCTATTGAGCAGAAAGGGAAAGGGTGCTCACATAAAGTAGCATAAAACTAGAAAAAGCCATTTAAAATTAAAAACACAAAGAAAAAGATACTTAAACGGTAGTAAGCCTATTTTGCTTCTAATTTTTAGCAACTTCTTTAAAATCTATTTGTCTAAATAATGATAATTTTTACTTTGTTTGAAAGAGATGTGTTTTATGGAAATAGCCTAAAGCCATCTCACGAAAAATATAAAACTTTTTCTAAAAAGCCTATTCGAACGTCTGATTAAAGTTTAAATCAATTTCTTTCTCATATAAAATTTATATAAAGTATAAACATATATACGAGGGGAAAGAATTGGGCGTTATTGGGTTAATTTTGAGGGAGCATAGATGGTAAGGGGGAGGAGGGGGGGGGGGGTGGTAGTTGGCACTCGAAATTTTTACAAGTATGTTCTTGTGTGTGTGTGTGTGTGTGTGTATGTGTGTGATTTAAAGGATAAGAAAGGGAGAATATGTGTGTGTGAGTTAGGGTTGCTTCTAACACACACACACGCACACACACATATACACACACACACACACACACACTCACACACACATACACACACACACACGCACACTGCGTTCGTGCTCTGCACAGGTGTATGGCAAATGAAGTTTCTCAACCAGTTTCGTTTCAAGGCCAATTTTAAGGCCTATACTATTATATACATGCTTGTGCCTGTTTGTGTGCGTGCGTGTGTTTGTTTGTTTAAAATTCGTCATCCCCTTACGGCATAATATATAGCATTCATAAGTGCTTTTAAAATATGTGATGAAAATATGAATAATGTTTGCTCCATTTCTCTCTCTCTTTGTCTTTTATTATCTATTTATTATATTTCTATTTCTATCTCTCTTTCTCTTTCTTGATCTTATTTTATGTTTTTGAGTTTTTATGGCGATTTTTCATCTCTTTTTTTATCTTTCTCTATATCTTTCTTTCTCTTTTTATAACTTTCTTTTTCTTTCTCCTTCTCTCTCTCTCTCTCTTCTTTTCTCTCTCTCTCACTTTTCCTCTCTTTCTCTCACTTTATTTCTATAAAACCTCTCTATAATTTGTCCATGTTAAAAATTTGAAAATAATCATTTTCAAAACCAGAAACCGGCGTTTTTGGACCAGAATTTTTGGGGTTTTTATTTCATGCTTAAAAATGCCTTGAAGCAAAATTCGTTTACACATACAAATTACTTTTTTTTAGGGTAAGAAAGTTGGTTTTCTTTAAGAAATGGGCTAAATTAAAACAAAACTTAAAAGTTTGAAATCATGAAAATAATCTTTACAACTTGTATAGCATCGTGATACACACAATTTTCCACAAATATAAAGATAAAAATTATAAAATTAAAACTAGTCTTGTTAGCCCAGGTCTTCAGCCCCTCGTGACAAACATTACCATTTTTTTTTAAATTTTAATATTCACGGAAAGCTGTATATAATACGATGCGATAACTAACTATTAAAGAATTTATCAATAGTCTTTTTATCGCTTAAATTTTTTAAGGGAAAAAAAAGAATTGAAAATTATTTAAACAAGCATTGTATCATCCCTCCATTTAAAACCTAAAACTAAAAAAAATCAGACTTAGGTACATATAAAATTAATTATAAAGATACTCCGCTTTTTGACTTAAGGAAAATTATTAAGTTAAGTTTTTGTCAACTATAATCATTAATAAGGCATAATATATCTTTTTAATTGTATTAAGATAAATTAATACATAACATAATAGATTTTTATAATCTTTATTAACTTTCAATTTCATTAAGATCGTAAAAAATGGATATTTACTAACCATTTAGGAAATTATGAACCTTTTTACGATTTTGTACTTTTTTTATGATAACAAAGGACCTTAAGTGTAAGACAATGGACGATAAATAGATGTATATCTAATTTTGATGAACAAAACCACCCTTTTTGTATTTGAAAATTGTTGGTTGAAAAGTTTATACACTGACAGGTTAAACCAATTAATTATGATTTATAAAAGTACCCAACGCTTAAGGAGATATTCTTACTATAGACTTTGGGGACCATAACAATTTACATTCAAATGTCTCCCCCACCTGAAATAAACAATTACGGACGCACCAGCGCGGCGTAGGGACACTGACTGAATCATAGAGCAGAGGTGCTATAAATGATAGTGGACAATTTATTGCCACGTCTCGCGGTCGTAGCGGTCATGCGTCATATTGGAAGGGTGACGCAAATTTCAGATCTCGTTTTTTCGCTGATTTTTCTTCATAAGATAAAAGCGATGCTTGCAAGATTATTTAGTTCGCTATAATATAAAGATAAATTTTTGTCAAATCGCGAAATCATGGATCTGAAATTTGCGTCACCCCCCCAACCTGAAAGTGGGGAAGAGAATAAGGGATGGGGTAGAACCGGTTATAATAATGTTTTGTTTTCTCGACTTTAGATTAAACTCTACCGCTATAAATACAAGAATCTTTATTTCCCAATCTTTAAGTAAACAAATAATGTATACGTAATAAATTTTAAAACCACAACTTTCTAACCAAACATTACATAAGTTCAAGGGATCTAAAGGGATAAGACAATGGCCGATAAGTTGAAGTGCATCCCCCATTGATGATACATAAAATTACCCCTTCTGTAGATTACAATTAGTGGTTGAAACGTTTAAACACTCAATGAAACAACTAATCAAAATTCAACAAATGTCCCCTCCCTCCCTGCATAAGTTCAAAATAAAAAAGGTAATTAATTAAGAGTTTCCAAAGAAGCGTAACTTACTCTTTATAAAGTTTGAAGACAGAATATATTTCTTGCAGTGCGACTACTCTATACATTTTTTAAAAAGTTACGTAAAATGATTAGGTATAACTTCTTTGGCTATGGCAAATTTAAAAAAAAAAATAAAAATGACTATAAAACTTAAATTTTAAGTATACATAGTTTTTTGGCCTTCAAGCATTGCATTTTTCACATTTGTGGGTAAACAAAGGTTACTAAAATTAAAAAAGGTAATAATAATTTAAAGTCTTTTAATCAATAAACATACAATATAATAGTTAACGAAAAAAACTTTTGTACATTGTATACTATGGAAAAATAATGAAGTAAAAAATCCGCAAGCTTATAAGCTAAAAATCGTTTAACATTAAAATCACGATCATTTTCAATTTTAGTTAAAAAGTCGACATAAACAGATGAAATTGTATGTCCCACCAGTCTAACTTTTTTGTTAGTCTAAGTCTAATAATGGTTTTTGGTGGTTTCACACAATGTGCTTGTGGAGCACTAATCCCCCACCCCTCTATTTTGAAATTAACAACCCTGTGTATAACCCTGTTGGGATGCCTAGAACCCAATATAACCCAATCTAACCTGACCTAAAGTAATAAACTAACGAAAAATTTCCCCTCCCCTCCTATTTTAATTTATTTAACAAATATAAAAGGGGGTAGGGTCATCTGTGTTCAATAAGGTACTTTTTGTTGAAAGCACCATGTTTTTTTGTTTCCATGTCCCTGCTAAAAAAATTGGTTCCGCTCCATCAATGATTTTTATTGGTTAATAATTTTAACAAAATTCAAATAACATTCAAAACTATATCCTTTGTAAATAACACTCTAAAAACTGTTTTGCCTCCAATATTTCTGTCATTCAAAAAAGGTAATTTCTTTATAATACCAACATAAGATTAAGTTATTTGTGTATGAACCATTTTGTATATGAGACTTTAATGTTTAAAATCCAATAAGTCATACTGACAAATCATGTATAGCATCATATTACAGACATTTTTCCACGAATATTAAAACAAAAATCATAAATTTAAAACCAGTTTTTAGCCTAGGCCTTTGGCCCCTCAGAGCTACCAAATTATTTATTTTAAAACCGCGGAAAGCTGTCTATAAAACGATGCGATTAACAACTATTCCTATACCTTTTAAGAGTATAATAAAATGGAATACAGGAATTAATTATGAAATTAGTTTATGTATAATTATGTATTTTCAATTTTTATGAATTTAGGCAAATTATCATGCATTTTTAATATTATTTAATATTTTATGTAATTTAGTCTTATGTAGCAAAAAAGGTATATTCTTTCATAATAAAAAATATATATCCGACTACCATGTAGGTTAACCTATATTTATAATTTGGCTAGGTATACCTTATATACTTATCTACTCATATTTTTGTACAAGAGACTTTAACGCAATTTAAACCAACATCGTCTCTTTATAATAATAAAATTGTCAAATATTTTTTGTAAGACCGTTAAGATCTTAACCACTGAACATATTGATTTCTTATATAAAGTAACAGGATGTGTGTGTCTGTTTGTTTCGAAGGATCTCTAACCGCATAACCGATATGGTTCTCCTTTACAATGTAGCTTCTCATAGGTCCTGGGAAGGTAGAAATAACCCACTCACCCCCAAAAAAGAAATAAACTAAAAGCGTAGTCGTTGTTAGTAAATAAATCAACATGAAGCAAAGAATCTGAAGAATTTTTGGTAGAAAGTTTAAAGACATTGTTTCAACTTGTATAGATCATGTTTGATACATGGAGAGATATTTCAAACAAGGATGACAACATCCATAAAAGCGAAGCTCTGAAACGGTAGGACAAACGGACATTAACACTTGTATAATGTCAGAACTGAATAAATGTATAAGAGTCAAAGGAAAATTGTAAGTAAATTTGTTGAAAAACTGCTTGATACAGGATAATGTTTATGGACATACTTACATTTATAGGACTTGATTATAGAGTTGCTTTGCCTATAATATTGTACTTTGTTGTCCCAGGAATTAGTATACCAAAATTTAGACCAATCTGATAATTAGGTCACATACAAATTTGTTGTTAAAATGTAAAAAAATTAACATGTTTAAAATGGACGTACGGACATTCTGGTAATGATTATAGAGTTGCTACGCTTTCTAACTCGTACCTAACTTCTACAGGAATCACCATGCAAAGTTTGAAATCGATAGGACAATTCTAACATGCCTAAATTAATGAAAAAAAGCTATCCGTTACGGACGGACGTACGGACGGACCGACCCTAATTATAGAAAAGCTTCGCTTTTAAAAAAGAAACCTTTCTGGCCATCATGGGACTTAAAATTGTGTATAAATTATACTGGTCTCCAAAGTTTTATATATCTAATACATTTATAAACAAAAATTTTTTTATTCTTTTACTAAATCTGTATTGTATGGTTCTAAGTGTCCCACCAACTTATCCACCGATAATTATCTATAAAAGGGTTAAATTTGTTTGTCATAATTGGGGGTGTATATTGTATAACAATTATTCGTCTAATGTCTTATTCCTTTTTATATTTTCATCTAGACCGTTTTTCATACGACTTTTAACCGGATTTAAATAAATCAAGATTGTCGATCATAAGCAAAACATACGTGCTTTTTGTTCATTAATTGTTTTAACTTTAAGAACTTTTTTTTATCTTTTCATATCTATCTTACTTTCTTCTCTCTCTCTCTCTATCTCTCTCTCTCTCTCTCTCTCTCTCTCTCTCTCTCTCTCTCTCTCTCTCTCTCTCTCTCTCTCTCTCTTTATTTCTTTCTTCTCTTATAGTTATTCTATAGTCTATTTAAGGAAAACATGTTATGGGGTGTTTTTATTCTCTCATAGCTTCCTTAATGCCTTTTCAAAATATGTTAGCATGCTTGATTTTTACTCTTAAAAAAACAATTAAAAAAGTTTTATAGTACCTATCAAAGATACTATATAATTTGTCTGTCCGTCTGTAAAGCTACTAGATATTACTTAGCTGAAATATTGGATAGGATTTTAATTTTCTTGACCAATAAACACAAAAAGTTTTAATCGAGTAAAAAGTAATGTTATTGTACTAAAAAAGTATGGTTCGATACATTATTTTTCTGCGTAATTAATTAAGAACCGGTTCTAATCCAGTTGATATAAACCGGTTTCGAACCCATATTGGAAAATATTTTACTCGAACATTCATTTTTGACTGGCTGAAATTGTAAAAGCAAAAAAGCTCACTGGTAAAATTGCTGCCCTTCCCTTCTTCGTGATTTTTATCCTTCCATCCTTCTTTCTTTGTGCCTTCAAATTGACAATGTTCAAGCAGAACCGATAAAAATATAATATGTATATTCTATTTAAATTTTTGTCAAAATATTTTTAATATGTGGTCAATTCCTACACCCCAAAAAATGTTAGGTTTTTTCTATCAATATGAAAATTTTATAAGTCACTATCGGCTGCGTCCCTATAGGGGCTCTTATTTTGAAAGGGGATGGAAGGAAGTGTTCAGATAAATTATATAGCCTAAAAACCATACCAAAGACTCCCAAGACTTTAAGAAATAAACTTGATACTACTCTGGACTCAAGTAAAGCTTCTCAGATAACTCAGAAGTTAGTAAGATCTAAAAGGACAAACAAGAAATTTTACTTCTCTATATTAGAGGATTATGAATGTTAGCTACTTGTTTATTGTCCATGTTTCTCTATTGACTATTTTGGTTGTTTTAAGCACAAGCCAAAAATTGGCATATCTTTTGCAAATTAACTCCTCCCCCCTCCCCTTATATACATATCTTTTTTCATAGGGTATGTACATTGCCCCCACCCCCCCTTTCCCGTACAAAAAATATAAATATGTAAGTACACGCACCCACATACACACACACACAAGCAGGCATACGGTTCGACTCCGCCCTTTTTAAAAAGGCATGACATCCTTTTTCTTGCTACCGTTCTTTAATGGATGGAGAACTGAATTTTTTTTAACTAAAATCGATTTACAATTTAAAAATCAGGGATGTATGAATGCCACTTAAACCAATCACTCCTTAAATTCTACATATTTGCTTAAGTAGCTTGTGTATGCGTGTGTTTTTCCAGTAAGATCTCGTAAACAGCTGGACCGATTGATAATTGGAATTTTGGCACTAGTAGCCAAGGGCAGGTTTTAGGCTATTTATCAGATTAAAGTAGTTCAATTTTTGCATCTCTCAATTTTAAAGAGTTGGGGTTTTCATCATTCCGGAATTGAATGATAAAAAATCTAGTTCTCTATTCCTTATTGGTTAGTTTAGATGGATCGTGAGTTAGTTTGAGCAGTTAGCTAAGATCTCTAGAACGGTTCAAAGGTTGTGTTTGCTGTTAGATAACAATCAAACGTCAGTTTAAGCTCTTGTTAGAGTTTGCTGTGATTATTCTAAAACATACCGTCTTTAGAACTTGCCAAAATGTAGAGCGAGCACATAATATTTTGCAGTGATGTTCCAAAAAAAACCGCCAATTAAAAAATTTAAAATCTAGCAATAATTGAATAAAAGGATAGACCAATGGAAAATTAATTATTAATACCTGCAAATAATGTAATATATACTAAGTTATTGTATTGCAGAATATTCATATTAATATTATTTTTTTTTTGCGTCATTGGACGCTTTTTTTGCGTAGCCTTGTAAATATAAAGCATCTCTCTCTCTCTCTCTCTCTCTCTCTCTCTCTTTCTCTCTATCTTTTTGCTATCTTTTAAATACCTACAAACAAAATCTCTTCCTTAAGGCAAATTTGTATAATTGCAATGATACTGGGATAACACAATGGACGATAAATTAAGATTGTAATGCTATAGAATAGCTGCGTTATTAGCAATTACCCTTTTAATTGCACGACTTTTGTCTTAACGGTAAATGTAAATTAGTTGCGCCTGTTTATGGGCCAAAACATAACTCCTAAACTAACTAGTTATGTCACACGCCGGTCAAAACAGCAAAATGTACAATTGTTAATGTCTTTAGCATGATAGTGGGTGGTGAAGAATCGAACTCGATACCTCCCCGACGACATTACAAATAAACAATTTCAACAAAATGACAATTTGAAAATATCTAAAATAGGATTTGATTAGAATCGTTTTAATTTTCTTTACGTGTTTATTTGTGTGGTAGCACAGCACTGCTACTCTATAGTTAGGCTGTGTTAGTCCGTCCGTCCGTTATCTAAGAATTATGTCATATTTAGGGATTTATTGACATATTTACTTTAAAGCTTTTTATTGCTGCGCTACTTATGGTCATAACTGTCCTTGTTATTATACAAATCAAATCACGACAGTTTAAAGCGAGAGGGAGAGAGTGAAAAAAAGAAAGAGAGAGAGAAAGATAGAGATAAAAAGCAATTCTGAATTTGAAGGTCGATGTTTTTGTTAAATCTTCAGTGGCAGAAGTATTTTATAATTTCTTTTATATGCGGCTACGGACCTATACGAAGCATAACTAACTTTGTCCGACAGTCTGTAAAATTATGTAGATCATGTAATTATCTCGGCTGCCATTAAAGGCAGACGGCTGATAAGGGGTTTCACGTAGTCTATATTATTGTATATCTAATGGTCGATTAGGGCATTTAAACCAAATTATTTAGAATTAATTGTTATAATTAATTTTAAGCTATCACTATAAAGCATTTATTACATTTAAGGCAGACGGCTGATAAGGGGTTTCACTTAGTCTATATTATTATGAATCTAATGGCCGATTAGGGCATTTAAACCAAATTATTTAGAATTAATTGTTATAATTAATTTTAAGCTATCACTATAAAGCATTTATTACATTAGATCTTTAAATTTTGATGTTTAAATCATGCAAAGCTACTCAATAACTCACTTTTTACCTCTGTCTGTCCGTATGTCAGTAAAAGTAAGGGGAGTATTGATTTTTTCGACTTCTAATTAAGCTGTAATTTTTGTTGAAGATTACTATGAAAGTCTATACATTGTTTTGTCCACAGGTCTGTCGCTTGTTTGACTCACTTTTCTGGAAATATATAACTGTGGTTCTCTACTAATGGATGTTATCATCCTTGTATTAAGATAAATAGATATAAATTAATGGTTATTTAAGTCATCTAAACTGGATTAATTGATATTTTATTCCCACAGTTTTAAATTCTAGAACTTCATTGATGAAAATTTCTTAAGAATTTTTTTTTTTTTTTATATCTTCGTTTTTAATATTTTTTCCATTTTCTATTATTTCTTTCTTTCTCTTTATCCCTCTTTCTCTCTTTTCTTTTTTTTCAATAGAGTAATCTTGCTTATAAAGTAAATAAATCTAAAAGTTACATAATCTAAAAGTAAATTTAGTTGTTTAATTAAGTAAAAATAAATATTTATTTAGACGTTTTTTTGTTAGGTAAAAATATATTCTTTTTTGTTACAAAACTTAAAAATGAAATGACAAAATAATATCGAATTTTCTTTATTTTTAAAGATTTTATAGGATAATAAAAGTTAAAGTAGGTTCAAAATTGTTAAATAACAATAAAATAAGTTATCTTAGTTTTTAATCTTTATTTATGTTTTGCTTTACTGAACTTTTTTTTCAATTAAAAAGTAATTTTAAATTTTAATAAAATTAAATTGCTTTTTAAAACAAAGTTGTTGATTTGAAAAACAATGATTTTTATAAACATTGTCATTGCTAAGATCTTAATCAACAATTTTCTTTAAAAGAAAGAACTCTTTTATGTTTTTTTTTATGTTTTTAAGGCCATTAAAAACTTTTCCTTTGTCCTTAGTAATAAATATTTGACATTTAAAATTTTATTGTACTATTTAAATGTTCTAAAATAAAATTTTAAAATCTACTAACTAAAAAATTATATTACATTAAAATATTTAATATATTTTCCAGTATAGCTTTGCAACCGATTAATATCCGTTAGATTAGTACCGGTTTTAAACAATACTGAAAAATTATGTATTGTATTATTTTCTACTAATGAAATATAATAATCATAATTTTGATACCATTGTTTTAGCCCGGGCCTCCAACCTTTGGGTCTAACAAAACTGGAAGTTATCCTATAATTTCTACTTTTTCTATTCGCGAAAATCTATCTATAATATCTATTCATAGAATTTATTTCGAATGCGGAAAACTAAAAATTGGAATAAAATCAAAACTTAATGATTGATTTAATAGATGATTTTTTAGTTAATATAGATTTGATTTTAATTATATGTTACTCAAATTTTATTATCATTTTATATTTATAACAATAGATTTATAAATAGAGTTTAATTTTATAACCAAAAAAATATTTCTTTTAATTTGACATTGACATTATGTTTGATTTATGTGTGTGTGTGTGTAGTTTTACTCACTTTCTATCTCTTTCTTTATTGTCTTTCTATCTCTTTTTTAATCAGCAGGGCGGAGCCGTTTGATTTTGTTGCGGCTAGGGGTCCACGGATCCGCCTCTGAAAATAACAGCTCCTACTCCGGCTCCGGCTACTACAAAATCAAGAAAAACTTCAAAAAAAGTTAAATTTTTAAGATAAATTTGAAACACTTAAAAGGGTTTCCAAATTATAAAATGTAAACATTAAGTTCATTCAAGATATAAAAAATCTTTTTTTTGCAGATATTTGTTTAGCTATCCCCGGCGCCAGAGCCGCTCTGAAAATAACGGCTCCATAATATGGCGGCTTTGGCTCCGCAACACTGCTTATCTCTCTCTCTTTCTTAATGTATGCTCTTTTGCATTGATGCATAGCTTATTATTTTGAGTATCTTTGCTAGTATATGACATTATCGATCTTGATAAATGTTTTAATAATTAAACCTTATTATTTTCAGGTAATGGAGTGCTTAGTTAAAATAGAACTATTATTATTACTGCTGCTACGGACTACAATATACACAGCAGTAGCGCAGCACAGCCGCAGCCATAGTGAAGTATTTTTTGTTAACCTCGAAGAGGGCTATTTCGGTTGTCAGGTGAATGCCAGCGCCGAGTTTTTACAAATTTTCAAAGTGTCCAAGTTATGTGATGGCACCTCGGATTGTTACCTGGGGTCGGACGAGGATACGAAAGAGCTGAAATGTTCGAGTAAGTATAGTTTTTCTCGTATTCATTCGAATCCGGTGGATAGGAACCGGTTCTCTTCCAAACGAAAAAAAATATGTCTAGCATTATATCCAGCTTTCTACGAATATAACAATGTACAATCAAAGATTAAGACCAGTTTTTTTTGGCCCATGCCTTCGGCACCTCGGGGCTAAAAAACTGGATTTAATATTTTAATTGTACATTCTATATCCGCGTAAAGCTGTTAATAATACGATGCGAGAAATAACTATTATTTTATAAAGTGGCGTGCACAGCGATTTATCAGGGTAGGGTGATATCCTAGGAGGTGGAGGGGAAGGTAGTTCTTCCCAAAATATTGTTTTAGGGAGGCGTTAACACTCCTTTGCAAGCAACTGGATAGGACACTCGACAGTTAATTGATCTTTTTGATTTTTTTGGTTGAATTTTGTCAGACGATTATTTTCATTACATTTTTAGTTTTAATATTACAATCATAACAGTAGACAATTCGTCAATTTTAAAGATTAACTCTAGAAAATCTGCAAGAAAAAATTTAAACAGAAAGTCCTTTTTAACATCTTTATATTTGATATAAACACGCATTTTCACGCGCAAACCTTGGTAGTGTTTTTATAATACATCAACAAATTATTAGAAATAGACGAAGAATTCCTTTTTTAGCATATTTACGTGACAGTTTCTTACTCAATAGGAAGATTTATTAAATGTCCAATACCTAAATTAGTAAATAAACAAGAATGAAAACATCCATAAGTAGTATAGCACAAATGATATGGATGGACAAACAGACAAACTATGTTATAGAGAAGATGGTTATTTGTAAAAAAAGAAAAACGAAGAGAAATCCTAGAAAAAATCACAAAACCCTTTTTGTAAAATTGTAGAGGTCTTTGGAAGCATGACCGAGAGACGACGGTTGCTCATTGATACAGGGATCTTCACAAAAAAATCAGCTGTTTATCTACAATAGAAGCCTAGAAAGGCAAATTTGGTGTAACGAAATAACTGACGGACAGACAAAGTGAATTGAAGAGTAGGTTTGCTAGTAAAAATGCTGTCGTTGTTTTGTACTGATGTTAATATGTCCCGGCCACAGACCGGAACTTTTATCTTTATGCAGTCATACATACAAGTAGGGGTTTTTAAAAGAATTTTTTACACCAGAGCTGGATCTTTAAATCATTTTAGTGGTTTGCCAGATCGGGGTGCGCCGAATTTCAGCCAATCACAGCGAGGCATTTCATAAAATGCTGTGCTCTCATTGGTGGAAAGTTGGCTCACCCCGATCTGGCTTACCACTAAAATGATTTAAAGATCCAGCTCAGTTTTAGTTTTAGAAATATAAAGTTTTATTAGGGATCTAAAGGGACAATATAATGGACGATATATTAACCCTTCTGTAGATTTAAATTATTGAGAGAAAAGTTCGCACACTGCCAATTTATACAAACTAATCGATGCTTTTTTTTCTAAGTTCCCAAGGGTTTTAAAGCCTAAAACGAACCTGATTACAAACTTTGGATACTAGTGTATTTGATGTTTCAATGTCTCCTCCCTCCTGTCATTGAGTAACTTTGGGTCTAATATTTTTTTTTGAGTTAAATCAAGATAGACTTCACAAATCCATAAAAAAAAATCTTCTTGAAATACTTGAAGAGATGTTTTAGGCTATTCTTTTCTTAAAATCATTTACATTTTTGTTTTTTTTTTAAAACTGATTTCTCCTATGTATGATATCTTATGATAGCTCTGACCTTCTTATGTCGCAAAATTTATGTTGCAATTTTTCTTTCTTTATCGTAAAAATGGATATATTTATCTGTCATGTATTTTTACAATCAAGGCTAAATGTTTATTTGAGAAAAAAAATATTGAAAGTAGAGAGGTAGAGACATAGATTTTTCAATAATTCTAACAGTTCTTACATACATTTTTAATTTGCAAGAGGGTATAGATATAGCTCCTCAAGATTTGAGTTCTCCACAGCAGTTTTTAACAAGTTTTATAAAAATCTGCACCCAGAGTTTATTTCACTTTCTCATATGTTTGTTAAAAACTTTGAGTACTTTTATTCAATCTAGATTGGTTTGTTCAAGCTAGAAGTGTCCATCGTTTTAACCAATAGATTAAATCTACAGATGAATCATCATTGGGAATTTAGTTTAATTTATTGTCTATTGTCTTATCCATGAATATTACCAAAGCTCTACCATTACAAACTTGCTTTTTTTTTAAACTTAAAATTTTCTTCAAATTTAGACAATTGTGTGAACACAACTTGTCGGTCAAATCCCTTTAGATCCCTGAAATATACTAAAGCTTTTACATTATTACAATCTTGCTTTTTTCTATAACAATTTTAAAATTTTCATCTTTTTAGACAATTGTGTGTACACAACTGGTCGGCGATGCATCAACGGCGCGTGCCTGGACTCCCAGTGCCATTGCGACGACGGCTGGGGCGGCAAGGGCTGCTCCATGCCGGATGAAAACGAGTGCCGTTACAGGTAAATATTTTTTATCTTATTTAGTTGCGCAGGTACTCTATAATCTGTCAGACTGTCAGTATTAAAATTCATAATTTAGCTTTTTTTGGACCTGCAAAATTTACTAAGATAAAGAGGGGAATAAGGTGTTTTATAAAATTTATTCATATGGCCAATATGACTAGATTTAATCTTACATTTTTTTTTATTTTACTATCCGCGTAAAACTGTTAAAGATACGATGCTATAAAAAAAACTATTAGCGCATTAGCAAATTTTGGTATCATCGTTGATCATTTAGAATTCTAAATTACAAACAATCTTCAATAAAAAATGCAATAAAAGGGGCAACATAATATTTGAAATTTCAACAGATTTGAATACAAAATGCAAATTTCAAAACCATGAAAAATCAGGTCCTCTGTAATTTTAACTTTTTGGTTGAACTTTACAAACACAACAGATGAAAAGATTTTTTTTCATGTCATAATTTAATGTAGAAAAACTTCAATATTGATATTTTCTCTTTTCAAATAGCTTTATTTACTTTTGCATTTCATGGTTCATAGCAATTAAAGGGATGCCTTCACTGAAAGTGCCTACCGAGCACATAAAAACCCCTTCCCCTTTAAAACTAATAGATTTATGAGGGTGGGGCTGATTTATTATGCCTAATCCCTGTGGGACCTATACATATGGTGCCCTAACCTTGCGGGGTTACCCTCTACCCAATTCGACCTAAACTGACGCAAAGTAAAAATAAAATCATGAAAAACTACACTACCCCCTTATTTTAAAATCAGAAAGGGAGGGGGGTGTTATGTGATCACTATTCAATACAAGAAAAACCGCCTTTAAATGCAAACAGTTAAAAAAATTTATGATTTGTGTTTAAATACAATTTTACCAATTTGACATATTTGCAAGAAACAGTTTTGTTTGGTCTGAATATTTTACATTTGCATCCTAATGACTTCCGCATTAATTTTGACAATTTTAAGTTTATTTTTACTTGTGGACTTTTGTTATAGCCATGGCAATTAATGACTGTTCTGCTAAAATATCGTCTTTATTGAAGGGCCTACAAATAATCTGGAATAGCCTTAAGACTCAATAATGCACATGAATCTTGCAATGCATGTAAATATGCTAATTAGATCGATTTTTTTAATAGGAACTGCATTTTCAAACAAAGGTTAGGCCAGGTTGAGTTTAGCTAGGCTTTCTATTAATGTCGACCCTCAACTTTCAATATGGGTTTTGAAAGAATAAACAATGTGTTTTTGGGGTGGTCATTTATATCTAGGGACTATCTAGGGTTGTGTTGTTTCATTTTTAAAGAAAATCATATATCGGTCCAGTAGTTAACGAGATCTTAAGCTACAGACAGACATACAGAAATCCTATTACTTTTGTATAAGATTAATAAATATATATTCATTTTCAGGCCTTGTGATGTATTCGCCCATTGTACCAACACAATTGGAAGTTATTCATGCTCATGTTTTCCTGGCTACACCGGCGATGGACACACTTGTACAGGTATAGTAGGTGGAAGTTAGTCGCTTGTTATAGAGAAGCTTCGCTTCTAAAGGATTTTTTAGTAACGCAGCCACTTTTTTTACAGTGAAATTATAAGTTTTATGTTTAATTTGTATAAATAGATTTATTTTACTTGGATCTTACTCCAGAATATCACGTACTCTAATAAAGTCAAACTGGCTAATATAACGATACCCCAATAAATCCCTTTTACCCATACCCTTCCCTCCTACTGGATGAACAAACTGGCCAATAAGTAATGTCCATATAAGCAACCTACTTAACGACAATTATCCACATAAATTCTATATCCATTTTTGTTTAATCATGCTTAAAAATGTGTTGTATAGATTTATCCCATAACATCTCATACATAATCAAAATCAATTTAAATCAATTTTTGATCAACATTTATTACAAGAAAGTGGAGTTAAACAGGGGAGTTTCTAAACACTATAAATGCTAAAAATAGATAAGTATATTAAATAAAAAACGTTAGATTTGCTTTTTTGGTTTTACACTGTCCGAGAAAACTAAAAAATATTTTTTGGGGTATTTCTTTATTTCTTCCCCTCCCTCGAAAACTTAATTTATTTTTCCTTTTCTGCCACATATTAAGTGGCGTGAAAAAGTCTCCTTAAATGAGAATTAATTTGAAAATATTCACATGCTAAGTAGTCTATAATGGTTGGAATTTTTCTTTATTTCACTCTAATTTTCTACCCTTTTTTCTTTTTTCCTTCCCCTCTTTTCAAAAGCGAAGCTGCTTTATAGTCACAATATCTGTCCGTCCGCTATGGAATACATCGCTTTGGAGTAAATGGGATTTAATAGGCTTTTTAATAAAGATAGGTGTCAATAACCATAACTATAACTATTAGAATTGAAATTTCTTGGTTATAATAATATTTTATTGCTTGCTATTTAGGATAGACGCCTCGCCTTTTTCTTTGAATATTGAATGTCTACATTAAAAATCACTTTGTCTGTTCGATAGAATAAAGTCAGCTATAAAGATTGTCCTACGAGCATTTCATTTGATTTCTTAAATGTTCGCTACTCATGGATGTCGTCATTCTTTGTTTTTGTGAATGGTCCAATAGTCAATGACAATCTTACATTGATTTCCTATGAATTAAAATGCATTTTTAAAAAGAAATTGCCTTTGTCTCGTAAACGATTTTCTTCAAATGAATAAAACTAGATTTTAATTTTACCGAGATGATACTTAAAATCCAGGGATCTAAGGGGATAATACAATGACCGATCAATTGATGTATGTACATCCCCAATGTTGATACACAAATTACCCACAATGATTTCGAAGGTGCTTTGACTTTAGTGTCAGAACCTAAATTAAGACATAGTGCATTTCATTACCCTAGGTTACGTAACTTCATTTCACTTTTCAATAAAATCTAAAATGCAGCGGTTTTTGAGAAAATTAGATTTGAAAATTTCAAGTTAAATTTTCATCCTCTAGGAGTTATCGCATAATCATGACAAGAGAAGCAAAGATTATTTATTTAAAATTTTGAACAACTTTGCTTTTATAAAGTTTTTCATAAAACATCTCTTTATATGATTTATTTAAGGCTGAATTTCCGTGACCTTAGCAAAGCAACTGATAAAAATGGTCATTAATTAACTCCCTTCAGGAGTGGTTTATGAAGAACTTTATAAAAGCAAAGTTGTTCAAAATTTTAAATAAATAATCTTTGCTTTTCTTGTTATGATTATGCGATAACTCCTAGGGGATGAAAATCTAACTTGAAATTTTCAAATCTAATTTTCTCAAAAACCGCTGCATTTTAGATTTTATTGAAAAGTGAAATGAAGTTACCTAACCTAGGGTAATGAAATGCACTATGTCCCAATTTAGGTTCTGACACAAAAGTCAAAGCACCTTCGAAATCATTGTGTACCCCTTATGTAGATTAAAATTAGTAGTTGAAACATTTGAACACTCAATTTAATGAATCAACCAATAAAAAAATCACTAAAGTTCCCAAAATTGTTGAGCCAACGAATAAGAAAATTTTGGGGACTAGCGTACAATCATATCAATTTAATTTCTTAAATGTTTTGCTTGATCAAAAAGGGTTATATTTGTCAATTAACGAAAACCTCAGATATTGATTTTCTAAGTCCTTGGGGCATTTTTATTTTAATGAAAAGATTGGTATAAGTTTTCTTGAAATAATTTTTAAAAAACTGATTAAGTAAACCCAAGTAAACATTATTCCAATATTTCCCCCATGTTTAAGTTTGGAATTAAAACTTTGGGTACTAGTGTAATTTACAGTCCAATGTTCCTTTAACAGAATCTGTTTTACCGAACTTAATAATTTGATGCAACATTTTGAATTTAACCACAGAAACCGCAAAGAAAACAACGGAAATGTGCAGATTAAAGGTGTTGCGAAGCATCTCTACAATTATCTCCTTTATTTTCTTTTCTTTACACATTTATTTTACTAGCGGCCGGGCCTCTAACATCTAGGGTGGACAATGGAGTATAAATTGATATACATCCCCTTCATGAATGATTATCCCTTCTTTAGATTAAAAATAATGGTTAAAACGTTTGGCTACTACTGGTAAATATACAAAAGAATCAAAATTTAATTAAAGAACCCAAAGTTTTTAGTCAATGAAAAAGAAAACTTGATCATAAAACTTTGGGTACTGGTGTTATTAACAGTCCAATATCCCTTCCCCCAATGAAATAGATAGTATTTCCGGCAGATTAAAACAACAATTATTTTTAGAGATGCTTTATTTTGAGACATCACAGTATGCTTTACATCTTTGTAAGCTCATACTGAAGTGTAGTAAATGTTTTAAAACACATGTAAATTAGTATTTGTTGAACTAAATACTATCAACAATGGATATATTATTATTTGGATCTTACACCAGAACTTTATGTTCTCTAATAAAGTGAAACACACAGGGGGCTAAAAAAGGATTATCCCCTTCCATCCCCTTTACCCCATTCCCTCTTCTGCTTCTGGATGAACGAATTGGCCAATATAGATTACAAGGGAAAAAGCAGCCTAAATTGACAACAATTTTTCCCCTGTCGTAATATCCACGTATATTCTACATCCACTCTATCAACTTGTTAACAATAATTTTATGGTTCAATTAATTAAACTTATATCAATGAAAAATAGAGATACAAGGATGACAACAACCATAAAAGCGAACAGTAAAACAAGCCAGAAAAGTTGGTTGAATAAAGATCGAATACTTAATAAGGATAAAAAGTAATGATTATAGAGTTGATAAGTTTTCAAAATTGTAACTAATTGTCACAGAAATTATCATTCGCTCGATGGACAATTACCTTAATTACCTAATATTTCTGTTACAAACAGCCAAATATTAAATGTATATAGAAAAGCTTCGTTTTTAAAGCTGAACGATATTTTAATTATGTTTGTGTGTGTGTGTATTTGGTCTGTCAGTCTATCTGTGTCTTAATAATTGATGTGTGTATGTATGTGTGTTTATGTGTGTGTGTGTGTGTGTGTGGGTGTGTGTATCAAATTGGCTTAAAATCAATCGACATATCGTCTGCCCTGGCAATTGAGGTATTATAGATCTACATCGCCTTTCTAAGACCAATACCATGCCAGATAGCATAAAAACTGCCCTGAACCGTTAAAAAGCTTTCATGGTAAATGTGGAACGATAGGCCCGGCCGTTTATAGGATCTTATGAACAAACACATACATACATGCATTATCTATTTTAGTAAATGTGATTAAACCTGGCATTTGATTAATCTTTTGTCTAATAGAATATTTTTTCACAAATATGGAGTTTAAAGGAACTATTATCTGTAGCGAAAGATTAAATTTTGGAAGCGAAGCTTCTTTTTTAAGTGTTACGGCTGAACGTCCAAATACCTCATAATCAGGAGAATCTTCCAAATAAATTTTAGATGCTTATTTCAAACATTATCATATTACTTTTCCCTCAAATAAATCAATTTAAATGTGTTATAGAGTTGTTGCACTATTAACAATAAAAATCAATAATGGCTTTAATCTTTAAGTATTTTTATTCAATCTTGATTGGTTGATTAATCCTGAACAGTGTCCAAACTTTTCAACCAATAATATCTATCTACAGAATGGGTAATTATGTTTACAATAATTGGGGATGTTTATCAATTTATCGTCCATTGTCTTACTACTTTGCTTGCATGCTTATTAATTATTTTAATTGCAAGGAAGTTAATTACTGAAAATGATAATTAAAATGTATTCTTTAAAGAGTGTTTCCATTTTTAAGATTTTTTTCAAATTTGAGTTTCATTTTGGTTGGTCACTATATTTCTTTCTTTGTTATTCTTTTTTATGGTGTTTTTTTATTGCCCTTTTCG